>NC_136812.1:38336580-38541580 GCF_951216825.1 Electrona antarctica
TGTTTATTTTTCAAACAGTACTTATATGAGGCGATCTAAAATACCCCTATGGGGATTACAATGCAAATAAAAAGTACATGAACCTGTGGATTTGCGCCCTCTACCGATATTGACATCAGACTTCGGTGCTCTATACCAAAACCTACAGTGGGGCCACACAGCCTGACCTTTGCGACATCTTATGAGAGGTTATGAGAGTTGGTGACTACCAGTAATTCTCATGTTTGGTCCTGTGAATCTAGAAAAGAGTACCGCAGGTTTTTGATCTACCTAGTTATAGGAGGACTGTTCAGAGCTGCTATCGGAC
Organism: Electrona antarctica; assembly: GCF_951216825.1. Lineage (NCBI taxonomy): Eukaryota > Metazoa > Chordata > Actinopteri > Myctophiformes > Myctophidae > Electrona > Electrona antarctica. The sequence continues at coordinate 38,336,888 of NC_136812.1, forward strand.
AGCTCCGTACTTCCACATTTCATAATCAAAGCCGGTCGACTCAGGCGAGCCTGCTGGCTCGATTGCATTCGACTGATAAGTAACCTACTAGTGCTTATTGCTTGACTTCATACGAATCCGGCAAGTGAATGCACATTTTTGCTGGTGGGTATAGAAAACTAAAGGTGAAAACTAAAATGACAATTACAAGTCAATCCGATCATAGGCAAACCAATGTTCATTTGTGTGAAGATTGTGTCTACAATATAGTATGTGCACTATATCCCTGCAGTGCACAATTTTAAATACTACCAAATTGCATGCAACTGCGCTATACTGTAATGCATCTGGTTAATTTGGATTTAATTGTAAACTAATGTACAAACTGGATACAACACATTTTAAGTGAAATGTGTTAAATCATCATCCTATTTTTAGTTCATTACATTGGCTACCAGGATAAATAAGGCATTGAAACATTTAGGTGGCAAATGGATAATCACAAAAAAATCTAAATAGCATACTGATATTTGACATTGAATTGCAAAATGTAAGGCGAGCCACAATTTCCATTTTCTTTTTTTTCTTTTATTATTAGGCTAGTTTTATTTATTTTTAATCCAGCATGCATGCATTCATGCATGCACTGGAATGTTGAGAAAATGTTAACATCTCTAGGCTACAGTAAGCTGTGCATAACCAATAATTAAACACTTGTCCCCATTTTGGGCATGAGCAAACACAAAATAAATCCCCTTTTTTATATTTCTAAAAATGTCAAACAATGAAAATGCATAAATAAATTCATCACACTGTAGCTCGCTGTAGCTCACAGTGCAATGCATCGAGCTTGCAGTTGCAGATCGCTGTAATGTCGGGCCTATATTAATATTATAAGTGGTTAAATTATTACTTTCTGCAGCAATCAACAAAGTCCACATAGCACTGCCACTTACTCTGAGTAGTGGTGTTTGCAGTACAGTTTGTGGTCCCTCAGAAAGCAGGTGTTCCTGAGCGGGTCTCGACACACCGCACATCTCACGCACTGCTCGTGCCACAGGCCGCCGTTCAGTCTGAGCAGGAATTTGTCCCGTATGAGACGATGGCACCCGGCACACACAGCCCTGCGGTTCATGTCTGGGTTAGGAAAACAATGGACATTTATTGGACACTTCCCAAGCTGTAGCCTATATGATGAATTTACTTTGTTGTGTTCTCCCTTTAGCATCATTGTATATAGCCTATAATTCTACACTGCACTATTTTGCTAACTGTTAATAAAGTAGGCTTCAATCAAGAAATAATCAAGAAATAATTTGTTTATAATTCCGCCTAATATGCATATATAGTAAACACAAAATAAGCAGAAAATCTGCAGCTAAATGTCCTATAGGGACAACATTTTAAAAAGGGACATACATATCAATGCAACATAATTAAAACGCTTGCTTGGCTACAGTAATTAGGCTATATGATTATCAGATGCGTCAAATCTTACCAAAACGTGAGGATGCTTGTCCTTCCACCATAGCAAACCTCTGGCAAAGAAATGAATTATATGAAAACACAGTAAAACATTTAAACTATAGAAATGTCACAGCACATGCAAGGCGTTTCTGTCACGTTTTGTCTAAATTGTCATGCAACGAAAAGTACAATGTGTAAAACGGTTAGCATGCCTAACAACTTACCTTAAAAACAACAATTACAACCAAAAAACGTCCTAAATATCGTGGCAGTGCGTTTCTTAATGAACTCTTCTTCTCTCCCCCATGCATGAGAGGGACATCGCGGTGTAAGTTAGTTCAGTTCAGTCACAGTGCTGCCATGCTCACTCACTGCATCTTCAAACTTTGTGCTCGGAGCTCCGCTCCTATCAGAGCATGTCCGACGGTGTCTCATCCTCTCCTCTCCCCGTATGGAATATTTATCTGACAATTATGTCATTAGAACAAGTATTGTGTGTGTGCGTGTGTGTGTGTGCGTGCGTGCGTGTGTGTGTGTGTCAGAAGTCAGGACACAGCCTGGCAGCCTGCACCTGCACACGTGCATGAGCGCTCCCTGTGTTTTCGCCTGTGCAGACTCCAGCCCCCCTCCCCTCCCCTCCCCCGAATGAAACAGCCACATTGGATGTCACCAAAACAGTAAACACAACAAGAAAAAGGACTTGGTTTCATTATTTTTAAAAACACGTTGCATTATATACGTATTAATATACGCTAATGAAAAAAGGCTATAGGCTACACAATTAAATACCGGTAGGCATATATAAGGCATTATAATACATAGACTAGTCAATCAATGGGATATGTCAAAATGTGGCCTAGAAGTCGATACTATGTGGTTTTGCAAACATTAGCTTACCGGTAGTCTATTTTAAATCAAAATTGGATATTATTCAATCGTTTATTTTTCCATTTTAGTATAGGCTACAATGTATGGCCGATTTAGCTATAGCTATTATAAATTATCATATATTGTAATTTACTCTGAATATTGTGAATAATGCGTCCTAAAATGTCCTAATAATATTGTTTTATAAAGTCCTTATAGGTTGTAAATCCAGTAAATGCACCCTAAAAATTAAATGCACATTTCTCCAAAAGAGGATGAGTTTATTGTAGGACATAGAACAATATATAAAATTATAGAAACAAAATTATCAAAGGTTTGTCTTTAAATAAATAAATAAACTATATATATATATATATATATAGTTTATTTGTTCAATTCTTTATAATTTGTAATGTAATCTACAATACAAAGAAGAAAAAGAAAACAACAAATTAAATCCTTTTAGGCCTCCCCTGAGACGTCAATGGAAAAACCCAATAAACCCAGATAGGATTAGGATCTGATTGAAGCGCCGAAGCTATACTGTAGTAGTAGCAGCAGCGAGTGAAACGCACAGCTTCTGTAGGCTATCTTTCCAAGTGTATAGTCTGTTTACGCCATCTAGTGGCTGATGAAAAGAAGCGCCAATAGGTCAGTTGAAGTGGTGGAAGGAGTTGTCATCATAATTATCAATACAATGAATATATTGGCGCATAATAACATAAGTGCTATTTATGTTAATCTCGCTCAAGCCAGAATCAGTCTGTTAACAAAAGTAGCTCTGTAAAATATGAAAAACATAAAGTGCATGCATCAAATGGTGTCATAGTCTTACTGTCCTTTTATGGTATAGGCCTAATGTGATTTTACTGAAGTTATACGATAGAAAATAAAAAAACAACCATGCTGTTTTCGGCTCAGACGCACCCACCCAGCCAACCACCCAGGCACACACACAGTCACTTAAGGAAGTGGTTGCACCACTTAAAAATAAAAAATACACAAGCAAGACATTTCAGTAATTTTAAATAATTTTATTCTGTAAGAATTCTAAAGTGTATTTTCTTTTTTCTTTTTTTTTTTTAGAAATGTAGGGATGGTTTTTGTTTTTATACAAATCCTCTTTGAATAAAATATGATTTTCTTCTCTTTTCATATTGCATTGGGTTGCTCTTAAAACCGATACCTGAAATTATCTATTTACAAAAGGAAAAAAAAGAAAAAGAAAAAAAAATCTGTTAACAATTCTATTAGAATTTATTTTTTGACAGTTGACAGTGTACTCTCTCTTCCAAGAATCCCCTCCGTCCGCTCCTCAAGAGTGGCCCCTCCCGGACCACCACCACCCCGACCCCTCCCACCCACCCACCCAAAATACATTTTGTAATTCTTTAGACATTTCATATTCATTTTGTGCTTGGTACAAAATATGCCGTTTTACAACTTGAATCAAGTCTCTTTTATGTCTTTTTTCATCTTCATATCAATGAGATTGCAGGAGTTTATGTACATGAGCGAAGAGGGGACTTTTGTCATGTGATTTGATGCGGTGCCTCCAGCATCTCCATGAGGAAGGTGTCGATGGGCGTGTCGCCAATCAGCTTGAAGAAGAACAGGTGCTCTAGACACTTCAGGCCGATGGAGCGCAGGGCGGGCAGACGCAGCAGTAGCTTGGCAAACCTGCATAGGCAAAACATACAAATTACTGTACAAAGGCACCTGAGAAGTCTGGGAACCTCAATGTTAAATTGGCTTTACAAAAATGTAAAAGAAATAAAGAATAAATGCAAGCTTTGGAAAGTGGTCTGAAATAAGGTAAAGAATGCCTGATAATAATAATAATAATCATCCATTTTATTCGTAACGCACTTTACATTCAAAGTGCTACATTAACATAAAAAGCCATGAGATCCCCCTCCCCCTATGATTTTAACATGCTTGAACATTTACACATCAACAATTACTACCAATTGCTACAAAACCTGTGTATAGCCAGTCATTATGGCATTATAAGCAATAAGCTGAAGGATAAATTTACGTCTGGTAATGATGACGACTGTATACTTATTTCAGATCCTAACTGGCAGGCTGGGGGCCCACCTACGGGTGCCGTTTCCTCTGTACCAGGGATGTACCCTTAATTGGTCACCCCAACAACTAGCCAACAACCAATAAAACCACAGCATATCCATCCACTGGCTCTCACTGGCTATAAGATCCACACTCTCCAGGAGATGGGATCGAAAACTCACTAAAGTCACTCTAAATTAAACTCATGTGCTCGTATTTCAAGAAAATGTAAACATGGGGCACCCGCTGGCCTAGTGGTCCAGGCGCATGCCACATATAGGCTCTAGCCTGACAGCGCATTGTGTGTTCGAGTACCATTCATGACAACCTTTGCTTGTGTGATTATTCCCACAATTTATTTATTTATTTATTTTTCTTGCGAAGGGATTTTCCCTTATTTTCTTATTATTGGGAGTTTTATTGAGTGTGTAGATTTTAAGGACAGGGCAGACTTGTATGTTTCCTTTGTAAACGAGCAAGTAAACCTTTTGAAAGTGTAAGGGCTATACAAATACATTTGAGTTGAACTGGAAGAGGTAGAGGTTATGTACAGTTACTGGTTTTGTCTCGTCATGTAATTTCCTCTATTGACCTCACTGTTGTGACTACCAAAGCCAGTCTCCTCCAGTTGTCGTCATTCCATCTGTCTCAATAAACAGTCAGCCGAGTGGAGTGGTGAGTGGTGACATGCAACAGAGGTCCTTTAGTATCATTCACAGCCAACCAGGATTTATATGCCAGCCAGTCAGTTATATGATGTATCAGTGCAATGCATTAACATTACTGGACACACTTTAGCTTTATATCAGATTCAGAGAGTACATTTTCACTTAAATGTACATTCATTGTTAAAATCTTAGGTTGGGGTGATGCATAACATAAAACATACTGTAAATAAACAGTAAGACATAAGGCCAAGATGAATAAAAAGACATTCCACCAAAACGTGGAATGCCCGGCTGACATTTCTTTCAAAATTGTCCTGAAAACCACAAGGGGAGGTACTGTACATGTAAATTGGTGGTGTTATTCACTGCCACTGTTTTCCCCTGTTTTGCCCCTCCAGGGCTGGATTTACAGTAGTAGGGGCCCTACTAAACAAAATTTCAGGGACCCCCACGGCCGCGCGTTTTTTGTCCGTGCGGAAAAGCTGCGTGGCTGAAAAGAATTAGGGGTATTTTAGTTTTTAATTTTGGGGTACCCAGCCCCCCAAAAGACAGACACTGTCTGCAGTGCACATAGCAGAGCAGAAGTTCTTAATGTTTTAACCATAATAATACAACTAAATATAGAATAACTAAACACAAATCTCACTTGAATTGGATTGCAATACTTTACAATTTCATCAGCCCACCCTAGCAAAATGGTAAATCCGGGCCTGCCCTTTTCTCCTTTGTACATACACATCCTTCGGCAGTGGTTCAGGGGTAGAGTGGCCGGATGGGAACCGCAAGGTTGCCAGTTCGAACCCGGGCTCCTCCAGAGTTAGTGTCGAAGTGTCCTTGAGCAACACACTGAACCCCTAATTGCTCCTGATGTGCAGGTTGGTGCCTTGCATGGTTTCCTCTGTCATCGGTGTGTGAGTGGGTGAATGTAACGCACAATGCGCCTTGGATAAAGGTGCTATATAAATGCACCATTTACAACATAGAGTTTTTGCATTTGTTGATGACAATGCATTATTGTGTTAATTTTTATGCTATGTTGAATACGTAGGACCACAATGGAAACCAGCCCCCAGGACTTTTCTGTGTCATCCTTTTAGCCTTAATGTCTGACTGTTCTGTTTACATTTCTGGCTAATAAAGTATTCAATCAATCAAAACCGTGGTTATGGACAGTTTTGTCTGTGTAGTAGTAGAGTGATGTCTTGCCTACCTGCCAGGCTGGTCTGGATATTTCTGTTTGGTGTATGACTCCAAAGAGGCGTAAACCTTTTCCCTGAGCCCTTCTACTTCTGGTGGGTTGGACAGACCCTTGGCATCTGAAGTTAAAAAAAAAGCAAGTCTTCATAGTCATCCATTTTTACATCCTATGAAATCCGTGGCTAAACATCAATTGAAACCATTACAACTGCATTCAAACTACATTATCTCACACTAAAAGATGTTTGTTATAAAGACTGTCAAGAAGTTGAATGAAGACCATCCATAACTTATTCTAACCCCTCCCCGAAAAGGCCTATCTGTCCTGACATCTTATCCATAATTTGTACATTATGGATAACTAGAGCGGTGCCCTGGGCACTGACTGGCCTACTTGGAACGATGCAAGTTGGAAATGAATGCCCCACCTAGTTATTATGTCTTTGTCCCTATTATGCCCATATATGGAGTTCTTTGTCAGGCATGCCCAAATATGGAGTCTATGCCGATTGTGATGTCAGAACAGGCCAGCTCCATATATGGAGAATGGGTGATCAGGTCCAGAGCCTGGGCAGAGGCTTTTTGTGCTGGTTCTGGACAACCGGCTATCCGAACGGTTTTCGAGTTACGTGGATTACAGACGTACGAGGACATGCAGCCGTCGCGTGGGGCCAGATTTACATTACATTCTTATGATAGCCCACCCACTGAAGTTAAAGTAGCTCGCCTATTGGCTTTTAACAATCCACGGTGTCTAAACCAACCTACTACTTAGCAGGTCACACAACAATGGACCATTTATATGCATACAGTATTGACACTCGGCAGCTTTTGTAAAGCTTTGGTAGGTGTGAAGTGGTGTGTGTAGGGCTACGCACAGCCATGCATGTCCATGTCCATGCATGGCATGCATGGCACAGATAGCAGCGCCAACTCGAGGGAGTGGAGAGGGACAGTCAACGAGAGAGACAGAGAGAGGGAGCGAGTGAGGGAGAAAGGAAAAAAACCCTTCTGGTACTTTTTAATTAATAGCGTTTCGGCGTCAAGACTTCCTCAGCGTGTTAATAAAAGTCAGTAAATAACATTAATTGAAAAAGATATATATATTTTAAATCAATCTTGGCACTTCGTGCATGCGACCCCCCTACTAACGCACCCGCTCCCCCGGCCCTTGACGACCAATGAGTCTCGGGTATTATCTCTGGATTTCGACCTGTGAAAACCTTATGGGTCCATTTGGTTCCATTTGTACACTCTCAGAGTCAAACACTAACACTCACTGTTGTACGAGGTGAAAGTTGACCATACTAACCAGGGTTGAAGAGGACGATGGCTCGCAGGCAGCCCAGTTCCGTCTTATCCATCTGCATGTCTTTCATTTTAGACACCAACTCTGTTAGGACTCTGCAGGACACCAAGAGATTGGCGTTAGAGAAACATGACATTGAAGGTGAATGGACAGAAGGTGAAAGGACAGAAGGTGAAAGGACAAACTCTAACTCTAACGCAATCCATATATTCTGTGCTGACACTTGTTGATGTCTTTGCTAGTTAGCATTCATTTTTTTAAATAATAAATTCGGTTCTGTTCACAAAACTGTACTTATGTCAGATAACAGTAGAAGATTGGTTGTAATAGGGAGCTTTCAATGATTCTCTGAACATTATACAGGACACATTAGGCCCATCTTTTTACATTACCCACATGAACACTAGTGTCCCTATTCTGGGCATGTCACCGAACATTCAGTGAAGAAAACTCAGAAGCTGAGCGATGTGTGCATTCAGATCTGCCATTTTCAGCATTTGAGTGAAAAAAGAGCCAAGGGAAGGGGCCAAGTATAGACCCCTGGCAGTGTGGCATTGATAATTGCACGCGGTACCACGCCATCCACCAAAAACCCTTGAGGAGCATACGCCTGCACATTAGGGCATTAACGAGGGCAGACAGTAAAGTCGAAGTTGAGTCGATTCATCGTTTTATGACGGGGGAGGGGGGGACTTTAACAGGGGGCGGGTGGAGGTGCGCGCTCAAATACGGAGCAAAGCACTGCGCACACATTTGAAAATATATATTTTTTTATTTTTATTTTTTTCCGACTTTCGACTTCTCCTAATCTGAATCAACTTGTGTTAATGAAATCGATGCATCGATGCATCGATTTTTTAATTAATTCCCTAATGCACATGCATCGATTAAAAACAAATTTTCACACCTCAACAAAGTTTACAAAGGCTTTTGGTCACGCCATGGTCCATTGAGTGACCTGTAGTGTAGGTGTTAAGCGACGTGCACATGACGTCTTTAAAATGGCATCCTACCAAAGGTAAAATCAGCAATGCAACACTGACCCCTCGGGATACCTGGTCAACAAATTGGACCCGAGTTGGCTCTGTGCTTGAACCACTTTTCCCAAACATAGATGATCTACTAGCCTACAACGAGTCACTTTATGACGCGTTATGAGCCTGTAGATCTGCTATTTTTGCTAATGCTCCCCCCAGTGATAACGTGGTTAAACATTTACGCACACCACCAACAAACTAGAGGCCACAGCCTAATAAACATTATAATAACTCTTAGGTAAACTGTTCCCTGACATGTATGACATACCCTGATTGGTTTACTACGTACCTATCAAAGATGGACCCTACTCCAGCACTGTGTGCACTGCTTCTATGGACGTGGAGGCCGGTAGCCAATAGGATTCCATCTTTTACGGTGACGGAGCGGTGCGAAAAGGAGGCGATGAGCAGTTCGTTCCAGCCTAGACACAAACAACAAACACAATTATTTGTTACTGGCTTCACTCCTTCACTCCCCCACCCCCTTCTCATCACCCCTTTCCTAAAAATACTTCCAACGTATCTCTAAACAATGAATGGCATTTCACTTCTGCCGATAAAATGGACCGGCAAGTCCTTTCCCTCTCCAAAGCTATAAAGACTTCATGAGTCTCATTAGGCTTGTTGTGAGACTTCTCATGTGGGCCTGGGAGCCATCTGGCTTGCGAAACACCATTGTATGACACAGTAAAAATTAAGTCATTAATTAATCAGACAAATCAAATTTGTTGATTCATTGATCTATAAAACATAAACAAAACAAAAACCTACTACAACGTGCTTCTCGCTTGTGTGATTGCTCACAACATGAATCTATAGAATAATCTTTACCGAAACAAATCGATAAGTGCAGCCCTAACTATCAATAAACAGACTGTGAGCAGCGGTGGCCGAACGGATTGCGGAGCGGTCTTGATACCGGAAGGTCGCCAGTTCGAATCAGCGGTCCGACACGTTAAAATTACCACCGCTAAGTGCCCTTGAGCAAGGCATTGAACCACTACCATGAAATGTTCTATGAGCAGGGCCTGGCTGGAAACAAGTTCTTGAGCTTAGCCCAGATACCCTGGGTAAATATAGTAACTTTGCTTTGCTTTGCTTAGTTGTGTGTGCGAAACCTCTCACCAGCAGAGGGCAGACTTGTTGCAGCTATTATAGGAAATTGGCAAACTATCAGGTTTATGCAGCCTATGCTTGGCATCACTGCTCAATTGAACTAGAAGCCATTCATTTATTTATTGAGTGCACGTAAAAAGTAAATAAATAGGCCTAGTTGGGAAGGAATCATTAACCCGAATTAAATAATGACACCGTTGTGGAAAGCTTGTTGGATGCGTGGCGTTGAGGACATTAACACATCCCCTGTCAGCAGAGATAGGAAGTAACAAATACTCCGTTACTGTACTAAAGTACTTTGTTCAGATACCCAAGATATATGGAGTAAAGATGCCAAATTGTCCTATCACCAATTCACAACAATGCACACACAGTTGAAGATGAGACATCCAGCCCGGATGCCAGCTATTCACACTGCAACTGTGAGGTCGAACCACAAGATGGAAAAATAATAAATGCACGTTAAGTGTTACCACTTGAACTGAAAAGCTCAATGAGGAGACTGTAAAAAAAGATCTCCACGGGGCGCCCACTGGCCTAGTGGTCCAGGGGCATGCCACATATAAGCTCTGGCCTGACAGCGTGTCGTGTGTTCGAGTCCCCCACATGACGACCTTTGCTGCGTGTTTCTCCATTCTCTCTCTCTCCCACTTTCCCGTCTGTCTTCACTAATATCAATAAAGGCAAAAAGCCAAAACAAAAAAAAATCTTTAAAAAAAAAAGATCTCCACAAATGCTTCATGAACTTTCTCGAAGCTGGCACTGGCAGACAGTGTCTCAACCACAAACACATGGACACGGCTCCCACCACCACACTTATAATCTGTGAGTAGAATATTTTGATTTTATATCCTGCCACAACAGGTCAGCCGAGAGACGTTATGAAGGACTAGACTGAACTCTGAAATGGTCATTTTTGTGCAACCAATATCTTAATAAATCCCAATAAACTAACAATGAATTATTACAGAATACACAAATTGTGTAATCTATTTGTGTAATATATGTCTCGCCAGTCGTTGCCGTTGCATGTGCAATATAATGTTTAGGCTAGCCAATGGCCCAGTTTCCCAAAGGACATGATGTAAGAGGTATGGTGTTGCACATGCTCACATGCCCTCTAGGCCGCACACAGAAGCCTGTGAACATAGACATTCCGTGCATAGATGTGCCACGCAATGCCTCAGGTCTACCATTCTCAAATTTAATTTAATAATATTTGGACTGCTGGACAGCTGACAGTATATATATGTCCAGCAGTCCAAATATTATTAAATTAAATTTCAGAATGGTAGACCTGAGGCCTGAGACCTATCATACCAGGCCTCAGGCCTGAGGCCTACCATTGCGTGGCACATCTATGCACGGAATGTACACAGGCTTCTGTGTGCGGCCTAGAGGGCATCTGAGCATGTGCAACACCATACCTTTTACACCATGTGTCCTTTGGGAAACCGGGCCTCTGTCTGTCTTTTTGTCTCCTGTGTAATCTGTGCATATACTGTAGGTCTACGCTACTGTGAGCGAGCATAGACCTATACGAGTGCGCATGCGTGTGTGTGTGTGTGTGTGTGTGTGTGTGTGTGTGTGTGTACACGTGTCTACCTGCTCGTAGTAGGATGACTTGGTCATCTAGGGGGAGCTCAGAGAAGTGTGGAATCCTCTTAGCCCACTCTACCAACGTGAAGAGCTGTTTGTCTGCTGCTTGGCAGATGTTGGTGACGGGATCATTCGTCTGGAAACATACAAGAGAAAAGAATGTCCTATAACAGTGGTTCTCAACCAGTGGTCTGGGGACAACCAGTGGTCTCCACTCCAGCTAAATGATGGAGAGTTGGTAACTAACCACCCTAATTAGATCTTTAACTCTTGAGTTACGGGTCCATTTGGTTTCATTTTACGCTCTCAGAAGTTAAATTATTGTTAAACATCTACATTACTTAATTTACAAGACTACACAAATTAGAGAATGTAGAAGAATTGTTATTTTGATCAATGTTGATCCTATGCACAGCAATACAGCATGGAATTGTGGACAAAATCTTATCCAACAACAAAAAGAGTCTTGGGTCCGCAAAATCTCATCAAATGGTCGTCCGTGTGTTTGTATCTCTAATACTAAAACTTGAATAAACAGAACGTTAAAACAAATAATTAATAAATGGTCGTCCATGGTTCAAATGCACAAATAAATAATAGACGTTGATACGAAAAGCATTGAAAACTACTATAATAACATTCAAATCCAGTGGTACTCAAACGTTTTAATTTCAACAACTCCCACAACTAACACATTCACACCAGAAAGCTTTGCTGCGATTAAAACGAATCCTGCTGCGCATTGTCAGAAAGTGCACTTCGTTTGGCAGGTGTAAAGGCTCATTCGAATCTTAATGCGTATCAAAGAACCGCATTCTACTAAAAAAACGGGGGTTTCGCTTCGCTTCCAATCGCACTTGATTACGATTCGGTGCAGGTGTGAATGCAAGGAAATGAAGCAAACAATGTGGCGGGTGAGGAGCTAAACACAGTTGGAGACGGAGAAGGCATATTTTACGCAGCGCAAAGATGTCCCGTTACCGTGGATAGACGTGGTCGAATGAGGAGACTGAAGCCCTGATCGAAATGAGGACGAGTACATTAATCAATTGCTTAAGGAAACACATAAAAACACTGCAGTGTATTATAGCCTACAGAATATTCTGTCTGTCTGTCTGTCTGTCTGTCTGTCTGTCTGTCTGTCTGTCTGTCTGTCTGTGCGTGCCGTAAACATGGAGTGCTGTCACTGTGTGGGGACTGGGGAGTAGGGACTTTCATCTCGATAAACTTGTAAACATTTTGCGCTGCTGTCTGTTATATCAGTGCGCGCGCACGCACGCACGCACGCACACACACACACATGCACACACGCACACACACGCACACACGCACACACACACACACACACACACAGCCTCATCGGACTTCCAAGCCTTGCATTAGAGAGTTCAGTCTTTGATTCTTTTACACATATTAGCACAGAAAAGCAACAGAGTTAAAATGTTATATTGGTTATTAAGACTAGTCTATCATTAGTCTGAGGTTATCGGATCATTTAGTCTATCATGTGTGTTAATTACTTTTGATGCACTGTTGTTGTTCTGCTATGCCTATGCCCTTGCATGCCCTATTGCTGAGTGGGAGCTATTGTAGGAAGCTGAATATCTGGATCTTAAGTACCGGTACAAAAGCAAACATAACTAATTAGTTATGTCTTCTCTGACAGGAGGTGCGTTTATGAAAATCCACTGTTATTTGGTTGGAATGACCTAGAAAAGTGACCCCCCCCCCCCCCCCCCCCCCCAATTCGACATGCATTGGGCCATGGGCCCCCATTTGACAGATTTCTTGACTCTCTGTGTACTGTACTGTAAGTATAGAGATAATTGTGAAACTGATCAAAATAGCCATTATTGTACGCTCCCTAATGTTTCATTAGCCTGGCAAACCAACCCGGTTGCGTGAATTTACGCGTGTCAATCAAATTTCATGTCAATCAAAGGGACCAGGTGCCTGAGTGCAGACACTGATTGGCTCTTCCACTTTTTGGTTTCTGCAAAACGCGAACCCAGCGCTTGGGACCAGACCGGTCTGCAGAAGAAAACACATGATCGCTCAACCGGGATGGTTTACTAGGCTACATATAATAAGCTATCATTATAATAATTTAGCTGGGGAGCCCCTCAACGACCCCTTGGGATCCCCAGAACCCATATTGAAAACCACTAATCTAGATTCTGGATGGTGATCTTTGCATTAACTTCAATAATGATGAAATGCCTGGAAAGACTGATTCTGAACATCATCTTGCCAGCTGTCAGGTCACAGCTGGACCCGTTTCCAGTTTGCCTATACGGCCAAGAGGGGGACAGAGGATGCTGTGGCATGCCTCCGTCATTCCCTTCTCCAACATCTGGATTCTTCTACGCACAATTTTGCCACCAGTCTATTAGTTGCTTTTAGCTCCACTTTCAACACCATTCAATGCCATCACATGATCAAGAAACCGTCATCACCTCAACATTCCTTCCTGGACTCACAACTTTTTGAGTATAGACCACAAAGAGTTAAAGTCGTTCTCATCAACTGTTATCACCAACATAACACAGGGGCCCCTCAGGGTTGTGTGCCGAGTCCCTTCCGCTAGTAGACTGCTACACACTACACACTATACACTGTATTAGTCACCCACAAACAGTCACCCACAAACATCACATACTTTAAATAATGATACTGCCATTCTCAGACTGCTCCATGAACATGACTATAACTCTATTACGGACCTTCAGTTGAATGTGGACAAAACAAAATAACTGGTCATTCAAACAATCCTTAATCCACTCCTCGTGAATGGTGAAATTGTAAATACAGGTGGACAGTTTGACATATCTTGGACTCACTCTGCACAATTAGACTTAGGTTTGATCAACACGCTACATCTATCCATTCACGTTTTCAGCAAAGACTGAATAATGTAATACGTAAATTAAGATCATTATCTGTTGCCCCTCATCTTCTGTTATTACTGTATAAAAGCATGTTTTTACACTATACTGTCCATGCCTAACAGAAACAAACATTTCAGTATTACCCGCATTGCTTCCAAGATCATCGGATTTCTCACACCCACACTCTCTCATATGAACATTTACCCATTTTGGGCGGGAACCCCTTTTGGTGTTAGCATTATGTTATGCTTTAGCTATTGAAAAATATTTGAAAAATCGTAAAAATGCGGCACAAATCTTTGAATAGGTATATATTCTTTCAGAGCGAACGTTTTTTTTTATTTCGACGTCAGGCCTAAATGGGTTAAGGACACTTAGGACTTTCGATATCAAATGACACTGATCATCCCCTGTATCTCTTCCATGACCTCATGCCATCTGGACAGAGTAATAGAACCTTAGCGTGGAAAAAGGTCAGTTTTAGTTTTGTCCCCTCAGCCATCGCAGCATTAAACCAACTGCCCTGCCGATATGATGGTTCTGTGTACAGTCTGTGTACAGTGTCGTTTTGTTGTGGGTGTTTTGAACAGACCTGTGAAGATTATTATCATAATTATTCCATGGCACGTGATTGGACACCGGCGGGGTGTGATTGGGGTTCAGGGGTCATCGCCATGTTGGCTTGTGGTGGACATTTTTTTTAAAACATTCCATTTTTGCCATGGACATACAAAATGAGTGGACAATAATATTACCAGAAACACACAAATGGATAGCCATGAATGACCATAACAGGTCTGTAACTCTGAGAGTGTTCAAATGGAACCATTACAGGTCCATTTGGTTCCATTTGAACACTCTCAGAGTTAAGGGGGTCTTTGCAAATAAAACCATAGAGTCGTAGTAAATAATTGTCATACATATTCTGAAGAAAACCTGGAGACTGACATTCAGTAAGTGGGTGTTTTGATCAAAATAAGAACATAATGGCACGTGAGACAGAAAATCTAAAATTTGCCACGGACAAGGCCAAGTCTTTGTCACGGACACATTGGTGACCCCTGTTGGGGTTCTCCTTACTGAGTTGCCGGGGCTGCCGTCCGTGTACGTCTCTGTTTTGGGTTCCACTGCCAGCTCAGCGTCTAGGATCTTATCCACGGGCATCTCCTCGTTGTAACTGCTGGTCGACTCCACCTCGTTCTCCCCCCGCTCCTTCCCACGCTGCCTCTCTTCCTGGACCGCTGAGCATGCAGCGAAAAAGAGGACAAAAAAGGTCACGTGTTAAACTTCCTGGACGTGATCTCCGGGGACACCGTCCGCGGTGTCACGTACAGTGCACGAACAATGCCTCTCCAGACAACACAACCTGAGTCACTTTGTTAAAAATGGTGTCGAGCACCAAAAATAGCCGATCTACAAACTCTCGATGCGTCGTTGCGAGCTTGCAGATTGGCTATTTATTCGGTGCGCGACAAAGCTCCGGGACATACAAACACTGAATACACATCCAATGAACTTAATAGTGGGACATCTCTCCCCATTTCCTGTCAGCCTACTGTCTGTCCCTCCATAAAATATATAAAATAAAGGCGAAAGCCACAAAAATAGTGGGACACAATCTATACGTTAGTGTGAGGCATTGCGCATACCTTCCCGCTTCATACCCATAGCCAGGCACTTCTGGTAGCGGCAGTATTGACAGCGGTTGCGCTGACGCTTGTCAATCAGGCACTCTTTCATGTCTCGACACGTGTAGGTGAGGTCTTTTCGGATGGTTCTCTTGAAGAAGCCTTTACATCCCTCACAGCTGTACACGCCATAGTGCTTTCCTGTGTGAACAGCAGAACTGCAAATGTCACCACCACACTTTGAAGCAGATTGCGTAAGCCTGCAACATTAGTCTGTAACGTTATGGATTCATAATAATCATCCTTTTTGGAATGAGGACTCTGAGTGTGTGTGTAAACTGTGAAAAATGAGTTGATTTTGAAACAGTTCCGGTTTTACCAACAGGTCAAATAAAGCTGGGGTTTGATGTAGCATCTGCCAACCGCCCAGGAGTGTACTCTCCTGTTTGAATGAGTTGCTAGCCTCCATCTGGGGCAGAGTGACCTCTCACCTCCAGAATACCCCCCCCCCCCCACCCATTTATTTTGCCCCCCACCCCCTCCATACCTGAAGAACGGTCCCCGCAGATAGCACAGATGTGCTTGGACATTCCTCCAGGGCTAGTGCATTGGTAGTTGATGTTTCCCAGGCTCTGCAGGCCTGGGGGAGGCTTGATGTCCTCCGAGCTGCTCACACTGTTCATCGAGTTCAGCTGAGGATGACAGAGGGAGAGGGGAGAGTGACAGAGGAGAGAGAAGAAAAGAGGATAGTCAATGCGGAAAGAGTTGAGCGGAGGAGCAGAGGAGGGGGAGGGGATGGGGAAGGGGGGGTTGAGTGAAAGCGTGAGTCAGTCGCCTTGCAGCCTCTCTTCCTCTGTGTTCTCGCTTTGCTTTCCGCTCACCCTCTCTCTTCTCTCCCCACCCACATACTTTTGTTGTGAAAGTGTCTGAGGGTGCGATCACATGCTTGGCCACGGAGGGAGGGGCTGTGTTTTCTCTGCTAGAGGCTTGCCATGCAGGTTTCTAATGTTTGTTGACAGGAGGAGGTGTAGGAGGGAAGCTCATAGCGGTCACATGTACTGAGGGCGCAGCTCCACATCCCAGACAGCAGAGGGTGCTCATGGGCTCACCGGCTGCCCCAGCAGCACTCCTGAATTTTGTGCATTTGTTGAGGTTTAACGGGCTTGCAATGGGTTAAATAATCATCGAGTGAAAATCTGTGTCTGTTGCCGCTGCCAAATTCTGTCTGAGGAGCAGTGGTTATGAAACGGCTCAATACCACCTATCAGCTCGGATAACAATTCCTGGGCAAACATTTTCAAACTGATGATTTTATGGTCTACCTCTTATCGTGTCCTTCTACACTTTGAACTCGCAGGCTCTCCCTCTTATCGATCACAGAGCTGCGGGGTCGGGGACGGGGTCGCAGACATGTGCTTACGCATGTGTTTCTATTTGTTTGCGTTTGCTAATTTGTTTGTTTATGTGCATACGGCTCTGTTCCAACTCGGGCAAACAATGTTGACCTACATTATGGGCAACGTGTCCTATATATTTGATGCATTGGTGCGTACAGGACATCCTTCCTACAGTCACCTCAGGCTCATCCTATCGTTTATTTATGACACACTCTCTGCTCTGTCTATTCCCTAATGGCTGTCGTCTGAACTTAGTTCTGTGTGTCTTTGACCTAACAGCAGGGGAGAGATAGAGACTGAGGAGAGGGAACACTCTCTGTCTTTCCCGTGGTCTCATTAGAATTCCTATTCCGATGTGAACACACCGTACTTCACCAATAAACTGATTCTCACTCTCTTTCTGCTGTCACCGGTAGACCTATATGTTTTTTTCTCTCACTTTAAAATAGTGTCTCTGTCTCTCACCCTCTCTCTCTCTCAGTGTGATGCCCCGAAAGGCAGACAGTCACACTGTAGTTAAAATGAACATCCACTAGGGCTGCAACTAACCAATTTTTTTTACAATTGAACATTTTCACCTATAATGACAAGCCTAAAATAGGGATTGATTATGAATAGATTATCTACCAGTATCTATAAATGCACCCCAAGTCTCTCTCTGTGTGTGTGTGTGTGTGTATGTGTGTGTGTGTGTGTGTGTGTGTGTGTGTGTGTGTGTGTGTGTGTGTGTGTGTGTGTGTGTGTGTGTGTGTGTGTGTGTGTGTGTGTATGTAAGTACGTAATCCTCCGCGTAACTCGAGAACCGTTCGCCCCACCGACTTCAAATTCGATACACTCGTTCTACACCACCGCAGGGAGTGTATTGCCTGGTGTCGAGTCAGTCGGATCCCCAGAAACACCACAAAAGGCCTCTGGACCTGATCACCCCTATATATCTCCATATATGGAGCTGGCCTGTTCTGACATCACAAGAACAGAACTAGGAATAAAGGGAGTCAATGGACACAGTGAGACAGATGCAGAAATCTCCATATATGGGCATAAAATGGACACAGACAGATGGGTGAAACGGGCACTCTGACACGGGTACAACGGGTATTGCATAGCCGGGTGGGGCATGGATCTCCAACTTGCATCGTTACCGACTCGGTGCTCTACAGCCGGGCACCGGTTTAGTTTTATTAAATAACCTTTTATAAATCGATTAAATCAATTAGTTCGATTAACTGTTGCATGCTTTAACATCCATCCTCCTGCCTAACAATTCAGCAAGGAGATGCCACTCTCCTTTTACACATGGCCCTGACATACAATTAACAACATGCCAAACACATGCTTTGCACCTGCTGTACACTGTTGTAAAACGTGTCACAGTCACTCCGACATAGGCCCACTTGCTGATTCAGTCATACCAAATAACGCAGCAGTTGCGGACAAGAATTGCACATGCATTATTGATGCGTCAAGCGTCATACATGTTTTATCAAACACATGGCATGAAAAAATAATAAAACCCACATCGTATCATTCAAGAAAGCGTTCTTCATGCATGTAATGGGCCAGAAATGCATGGCGGAATCCGTTTGGGCTGCTTGCGCTTCCAGTAAAACTTCAGTTCACCCATAAGCAGAAGGTATGAGGCGTTCAGTGTGACACACTGAACCGAAGGTAACTCCATCGTGGCTGGGCTGTAGCCAGAGAACGGTGGCCGTATAGCCAGCAACGTGGTACTCGTTTTAACCCAGAGTGGGCTGTAGCCAGAGAGCGGTGGCTGTATAGCCAGCAACGTGGTACTCGTTTTAACCCAGAGTGGGCTGTAGCCAGAGAGCGGTGGCTGTATAGCCAGCAACGTGGTACTCGTTTTAAACCCAGAGTGGGCTGTAGCCAGAGAGCGGTGGCTGTATAGCCAGCAACGTGGTACTCGTTTTAACCCAGAGTGGGCTGTAGCCAGAGAGCGGTGGCTGTATAGCCAGCAACGTGGTACTCGTTTTAACCCGGGCTGTAGCCAGAGAGCGCTGGCTGTATAGCCAGCAACGTGGTACTCGTTTTAACCCGGGCTGTAGCCAGAGAGCGCTGGCTGTATAGCCAGCAACGTGGTACTCGCAGTAACCCAGAGTTGTCCCTCAGGGCGCAGATCCATACTATCTATGCAGTCTACAGCCTCTCTGCTAGAGCATTGTGCTTCTGTGGCGGATCATCAAAGCACTGAGGCCGTATGTAGTTCATTCTGTGAAGACTGTCTAAGGAGAAAAGCTTGCTGGGTTCTCTCTTTTTTGTAGTCCATATAATAGACGGTAAAAAAGGGTAGTCTTGTTATTGTTTAACCACTTAAGCTTGTTAATATGACAGTGTTGCAAAAATAAATGCACACGTGTCAATGTGACGTGTTGTGAGATTATATTTTTTATATATAATTATTTGTAGGCCATTTTATAGGCCATTTCAGGCCATACCCCCCCAGACCCCATTATGATATCCTCTACAAAACACTACATGGACAAAGGGAAGGACAGAAAAGCGAAAAGGTGTTAATTGGAGAGAGAGAGATAATGAGAAGGAAAGACAAAAGAAAGGGGAAGAGCAGGGACATAAAAGGAGAGAAGAGAAAGACAGACTGAGAGGGAATGCTATTTTCACTAGTTTGGGTCCGGTCAAACGTCTCTTTTTTGGGTCTCAACCTGCAAAGTTTGGGGACCACTGCAATAGACAATGACTTACAGTAGATGGAACTTGTAGTGTGTTGTAGGTAGAGGATTCATTATAACAGGATAACAAAGAAAAACAGTGCAAGGTTGTTGCGTGCTTGCAAAGCAAGTATGGTTGCTATAATAGGGCAATGTTAAAAGTGTGGCATTTGTTCCTCAATATGTAGTAAAAATGTCTGTGCAAAGTTGGACGCTGCGTTCATGATTTGAGGCATTTTGTTGAACTCATTGCCCGCCACTAAAACCCCTGGCGCTGTCGGCTACCGCCACCATAGACAACACTCTAATACTCAGCCGTTTCCACTCCCCCAAAAACAGCTAGCTAGAATCGGCTAAAGCTAATGTGATCATCATCAATTTAAGAGTCTTCAGAAGCATTCATATTTTAACCGTGCAGTTACGACGATTTAGTATTGAGCCGCAAACATCGGCACGTTGCTTAATCCAGCTCAATCTGAGCTGTAATTCAGAGAAAAACTGCTATTTAAACTCAGCGACCGGGAGCCCCGCTTTAAGGTAAATATTAGCGAGATGATTATGAATTAATACAAAGCTCAAAAACACGTTAAAGGCGTTCCTGGTGCAATTTGGATAAAATCTGAAGGAGTAATTTGAAAATATATATTTTTTACATAAGTCAGCCTCCTCCTGGAGGCGCTAGAAAAGGCAGATGTGAAAAATACAGGGAAAACCTTGGCCTCCAGGGAGTGTGCATACAACGTTTCACACAGAATTATGCAGTTATAGGTAAAAACACGAATCGGCCTGTTATAACGCCACCATGAGGCTGATTTGAATATTTTCAAATGGCATTTCTTCCTCGGGTCAGTGGGAATGTGCGTGGAAAATTTCACAGAAAATCGCACGCTGTGTTCATGATTTGAGGCATTTTGTTCAAAACAGAGCACTACTGACAACTTTGAAAACCAATCTTAGCTAATCAGGATGTATGGAAAATCTGAAAGGCCTGTTTCGTTTAATGGGTATAGAGATAATGTGTACTGATTTGCGTGAAGTAGAAGTTTGGACAAAATCTGTAGGTGTACTATCAAATTAGCCAAAAATTGGCCTCCTGGTGGCGCTATAACCTCTCCCCAAAATTTGGGGAGAGGTGTGTGTGCACAGTTTGGCTGCGACCTCTGAGGAAGCGAGAGCGAATCCATTTTACTTATCAGTGTGGCTAAAGCCAGTTGCTTCACTGTGGTCGCACGCAGGTCAGCGTTGGTTATACAAGAAGAAGTCCTGTCGCGCCAGCTCACTCGTTTCCATGCAGGAGCTGTAGTTGTGTTCCCCCTCCCTAGTGGAGGAGTATATTCTCCATATATGATGATCCAAGTCCAACAAAAAGTACACAGTAATTTGACGTTTGGAGTGTAACCAAATGAACCCGCGCGTGTTCGCCGTGGTGGAATGTTAACAGTCCATTCCACTGAGTGGCGAGTGCGTCAAAATGTGTCGGCAGTGGTGGCGCTGGTCAAGGCGCCAAATTGTATAGGCCACTGTTTGTTGTGCTGCGGCTGTAGCCGAGGAAGCAGTGGGGTTACACCAAGAACAGTGGGCTGTGATGCAGGTGTCGCTAGGGGGCAGTGGTGTGAGGTTGCGCGTTTTCCCATGTGAGTAGATGGGGACATTTTAATTCACTAATAAAGTAATTATTAATTTATAATTTGTTAAATGGGAAAAAGGGCTTCGTTAAGACCTCCATAATCGATGCCTGTGTGAAAAGTTGGAGCGATTGGTGCAGAAAGTGAGGAGCTATGACAGTGTTTCAGACATTCATTCATTCAGACAGACATTGAGTCAATTATAGTTTGATAATGATATCCTCAACAAAACACTACATAGACAAAGGGAAGGACAGAAAAGCAAAAAGGTGTTAATTGGAGAGAGGAGAGCAGGAGATATAATGAGGAAAGACAAGAGAAAGGGGAAGAGCAGGGACATAAAAGGAGAGAAGAGAAAGACAGACTGAGAGGGAACTGGAAAAATCTACAAGCTCGCCCTTGTAGATCTGCTGATTTCACTAGTTTGGGCCCGGTCAAACGTCTCTTTTTTCGTCTCTCACACGATACTAAAAAACCCAAATTGAGGAAAAAGTGCCCCTGACGCAAGATAGGGCCCATAGTCTCTCCCCATGCCTTGGCCTGGAGACAAAAAGAGATGATGAAAAGAAGGTAGAGGAGGAGAGGAGGAGAAGGAGGCAAGTAAATGGGGGCTGGTCTCTCTCTCTCGCTTTCTTGGGCACCCCAGTAAACCATTAAGTAAAATAGTTCCCAAAACGTTCAGCTCGAGACCCAAAAGATACAGGGACCCAAACTAACAAAAATACATTATGAATTAACCACTTATGCCCTATTTAACGGCATTTTTACATTTTGATTATTTATTTTTAATCTGAAAATCTTTCAAATAATATGTATATATTTATTGTTGGAAACTTAAAACAAAATACATTTACGAACAACTGGATCCCAGAACTGGATAAAGTCTGCATTAAAGGACTTGTAGTTGGACAGCGTGTTAAGTCCGCTT
This sequence comes from Electrona antarctica, assembly GCF_951216825.1. NCBI lineage: Eukaryota > Metazoa > Chordata > Actinopteri > Myctophiformes > Myctophidae > Electrona > Electrona antarctica. The sequence goes on from NC_136812.1 coordinate 38,359,347, forward strand.
GCATGACAGAGCAGTAACATACCACACGGGGCTGACCTTTAGGGCGAGAAGTTTAAAGGTCACAGAGAGGGTAGGGCAGGAGAGGGAAAGCTGGGGGTATGTAGACGAGCTAAACAAGCAATTGGATATGGCCAGCAGGCTTCAAGCCACCCGTCTGCTGCCTGGAAGGCTCCAACCAGTGAAACGCACACTATCACGCACGCACGCACGCACGCACGCACGCACGCACGCACGCACGCACGCACGCACGCACGCACGCACGCACGCACGCACACGGTGGGAGCTTAACAAGCCACCAACAGGCCAAAAGTAGACATATTAAAAAGAATACAAGCTTCTCTCCCTGAGAGAGCCCTAACCCTAACCCTCACCCAGGGGTTTAAGGCTTAAATTATACGTCGCTGCACGGCTGCGACGCTCCACAGAAATGTGGACGTGACAGCCACAGTGACGACGGGCAATACATGAAAGAAAACTGGTGTCGAGTGGTCTAATTCTAATAAATATCACACAATAAACTAGGTAACACTGATCCCAGACTTATACGCCCTCCAATCACATAAAGCCACGATTCTAATTGTTCAATCTATCTATCCGGTCTATTTAAGCAAACCGACATTTACTATTACATGCTCAACATCACTCGCTGAGCTACTACCAGATTAACAGTATTTCAGTGACCAAGCCCCCTCCACCTCCCTAGCCTCCTCCATTAGCATTTAGGTCTTCACTGTGTCAGAATGGTAAGTGTGTGGATTGTATCAGCTTTTTATATGTGGATCTTTAACTTCTGCCCTATGAACGGTTCAAATGTTTGTTGTCATGTCCATGTAATAACTCTTTATTTCGGCTCTGCTTCCAGGGTTGGGTGGGTTTGTGATCTCAGAGTTTGTGTCATGCTAGCATAGATTATTCTGTAGTATAGCACAAGAGCATATAGCCACTACCAAATACCATTAGTGTCAGAGTGTTGAAGTGTCCTTGAGCAAGATGCTGAACCCCTAATTGCTCCTGATGAGCAGGTTGGTGCCTTGCATGGTTTCCTCCGCCGTCGGTGTGTGAATGGGTGAATGTAATGCACAATCTATGTAAAGGGCCTTGGATTTACCATTTATCATAAATCAAATCAATATTTACCACCACGTAAAGGGGCATTCCACTAATTTTCAACATTTTACTATGTCATTAATATAACTTAGAGCTGTTGTGTAGAAATAATAAAAAGTCCCCCTATTCTGTGTTTCCTAGAACTGGAGGTCTGAAAAAAATCATTAACATGGTGAATCACATCTTGATGATGTCATCAAGATGTGATTCACCATGTTAATGATTTTTTTGTTAATGCTTTTTCTAGGAAACACAGAATGGGGGGGACCTTTTTATTGTTTCCACACAACACCTCTTTAAGTCTAATTATTGGTCTTGCTGATTTGGGTAACACAGTTACCCACTACACTACAGCATCCAATAGTAACATCACAGCGGGTGCTCCCCTTTCAGATGGCATTCCCACACGAAGGAAAGGATTGCTGTTTTGGCCTGGCCCGCTGGTGTAACAGCACCTAGGCAGCTAGGCAGTCTGGCAGCGTGTCACTGGTTCGAGTCCTGATCCTCACAGCCTTTGCTGCGTGTGACTCCCCATCTCTCTCTCCCCATTTCCTATCAGCCTACTGTCCTATCCACAATAAAGGCATAAAAAGCCCAAAATAAGTCTTTAAAAAAGGTTTTGCGGTCTTGGTTGCGGAGTGAGGAGAGCCTCAAAAAGTTGACTTTGGCTCAAATGTATGCAAATGAGAAGCAAAGGTCACTAGGCAATGACCAAGCAGCCACATAGCCACCGTTTCGTCAGTGAGTGACCCACGACACCACTCGAGATTGACATAAATGGACTCCAATATAACTCTATTGAAACCAAATATTCATAAGGAACTTCTAAACTGGTTGTGAAGGGAATCACGATTGAGCAACTGCAAGTCCTAATTCGCACCTAAAATGTTTAGCAGAAACAGTTTAGTAGAAAGCAGTTTCAGACGACCACTCCACTGCGCTCTCCCACACCTACGCAGAGGGTTGGAGCGAGTACCAGCGGGAAGCAGCTGGCATCGAAGGCGATTCATGTATCTGCATCGTAACTGTGGGAATTGAAATGTACTGTTCCATTATGAAGAATGAATTTGTGTGACCCAGCAGAACAGACATTGGAAAACAGCTCTGACAAAGCACATTTTTCAGCACATACTAGTAGCTGTCCAGAGACAATCTTAGCAGCACGCGCATGCACGCGCACGCACACACGCACACACACTCTCCCCTCACCGGTGGACTGTGGAGCGTTCCAAAGTGCATGCCGGGCGTGGAGGGCAGAGATATGGAGGGTGAGCCCAGAGAGGTGGTGATGACAGAGTAGGGTGAGTTCAGCCCATTCATGGGAGAGCCCAGGGTGGGCATGGGGGACGGTAGGGGCCTGGAGGTGCTGATGACCGAGGGATGGCCCACCATGCTGCCCATTGGAGGGTGGTGGTGGTGGTGGTGGTGGGAATGGCTCATTGGCCCTGAGGAGTCTGTGGAAGAGAACACAGGAGAAAGGAGGTTATCGTTTGCATTCTGCAATAGCGTGTGACATCATCAAACCCGGAAGTTATGTAGGAACACCTACTGAGTGGCAAAAACTGCTTTCTGGCCTTGACAGCCCATACTGTACATCCGAACAGAAAACTTGAATTTGATTGCATTAAACGACGATAAACAACATTAAACTCACTTTGTCACTCGTTTTGCCACTCGATTTGCCATTCACTTTATGCATGTGCATACCCTCTAGTCTATACGACTCACGTCACGGGTTACAATGTAAGACTTCAATACACAAACTTACAATAAGCATACAGTACATACCGGTAGGTACATGAACTAAATCACAAAGCACAACAAAAACAACTAGATGCAAGGATTGAAAAACCGTTAAAGAAGCAGAAACAGGTCACCCATTTAAAACCTTTTCATCATACACTTGCTTGGTCCTCATTATTGCTCATATGGCACAATTTCTGTCTACTCAACTCTGCGTCTCATTGGTGGGCTATGGACAGTTCAGAAACCTGCCTAGTGTCTACCAATGATGTCATCGACGGGGAGTCCAAGCTTTTAGAAAGTATAGCATTTCTCTTTATGGAATGTTAGCATACTGAACTAGAAGCCATTATTATTATTCATTAATAGAAAGAAAGACAGTTTCAAATCTTGTTTGAAGATTTCTGAACTGTCCACAGCCCTCGTCTGAGACACAGACCAAGCAGACCAAAACAAATATTATAATTAAGAAATATTACACGAGAGGGTTTATACAACCATTATACAACAGTCACCAACCAAATAAAAAATCTAAATGCATTTGTATTGCGGGACATTTCTCTCTCAAAATAACAACCTTCCTGTAAGGTGTTATCTCTGTTATCCTGGAAATACATGGGTCCGTCTGACAGACAGAGTCCTGTTTACTCAGCCACGTTGGACAACTTTTCTCAGACTGGAAACAAAACTGTTAGCTCAATCTCATTGTACTTAAAGGGACACTTCACCCCTTTGGCAACCAGATCTTATTTTAATGATGTTTGGGAGACAAGAAACACTTTCCTGGGGTTTTTATGTGGGCAATATGTGTTTTTAGATATTTTAGTATTTCAAAGTGTCCATGATGTCATGGAAACTGGGCTCACTTCCTTCCTGGACTACAATTCCCATAATACTATGGTGCACTGCTCCTCCTTGTGGATAGGGGGAGGGCTGTCTTACTGAGACAACATGTAGTCCAGGAAGTAAGTGAGCCCAGTGTCCATGACATTATGAACACTTTTAAATACTACAATATCTTAAAACACATATTACCCACATAAAAAACCCCAAGTGTTTCTTGTCTACCAAACTGGTTGCAAAAGGGGTGAAGTGTCCCTTTAAGATATTGTAGACCAGACCAGCCCATCCTATTTTTGAGGGCTGCTAGCCCCTCCTATATTCAGCTATTAGTGTAGACTTTCGTCTTAAACAAACATTGACAATGTTGCCAGTCTTGCCAGTCGAGAGTTAGAATAAAATATGGAGCAGAACTATTTGGCCAGGAGATGGGGTCGTTGCCCAGTGCCAGCCGTATTTGTAATACATGTCCCAATAGCTAGCGGATGTTGACATCGGCAAGTGAAAGTCGGCCAGGTCACAGTAGTGGATCTAGGCTTTTCTATACTAGCGATCCGTTTTTTTATAACTAAGTCAATCTAAGGTCTAATCAAGCACTGAATATCGCATTTTTTACAGATTATGAGCCATAATGCATATAGAGACAGCTTGTGCGCGTGCACGAGTGTGCACGCGGGATTTTTGGCCGCTTCTACGTGAAAGTGCTGAAATGCTACAACATGCTAACGTGATGCTAATCAAACGGGGATTAACGCTGAAACTCGCCTTTACGGCTCTGGCATGCGGGACAAAGTAAAGGTAATTCTGTCTTTACGACTATGGCACGGACACTGCACACATCAACATGTCAGCTACCATAGCCTATATATTTCAGAGACAAAGGGCATTTGGAAGGGACCAATCAAGCTAGAGATTTGGGCCAGATGGACCAATAAGATAATAGCGTATCCATCTGGCTAGGTATATAATCAGACTTAAAAAATGGTGCTGGGGTAGCCCTGCAGGAAGCTAACTGGTGATTCTTTGTTTTGGACAAATACCCAGTGTTGGGAAATGTACCATATTTCTTTACTTATGTAAAAGTATCAATACTGCAAACATGTACTGTAGAAACACTTTGTTCCAAGTTACAACTTGGAAACGTCCAGTAATACAACTTGGAAACGTCCAGTAATTATAATGTACTAAAAGTAAAAAAGTATTGCCATCAAAATATTAAATTTAAAGTACCAAAAGTAAAAGTACTCATAATGCTGAATGTCCCATTTCACAAGGTATCAGATGTAAAAAATATAATAAAATCTTTTGAAAATAGCAGATCTACAGGCTTACAACGCGACACGTTGTGAGCTTGTAGATCATCTATTTTCGAATAGCCAAAGTTTAGGGTTGAAGATGTTAATGTGTGTTTTGTAATAATAATTCAAATCTACAAAGTAACTAGTAGTAACTGAAGTTTTCAAATAATTGTAGTGGAGTAAAAAGTACAATATTTGCCTCCGAGATGTAATGGAGCCGAAGTAGAAAATTGGACAGTACTAGAGTAAATGCACTTGGTTACTTTACAGCACTGCAAATACCATTAACAAATAGCGCTATTTTTCTTGCAGGATGCAACGCACATTATGGTTTTAGTGCCAGTGTGTTCATCCAGCGTTGTTGCATCCATCGATATAAAGTGACATGATGGCATTTACATAGATGACCTATTAAGGCAAGCTGTCAGTCAGCAGGCTATGAGGACCATGGTGCGTCACCTAATGCATTTAGCTGAGGGGACATTAATCACTACTGCAAATTACAGAACGCGCATGCACACGCACACACACACACACACACACACACACAGACAGACAAAAATAGAAAAACTAACCATGTACATACACACACTCGTTACACAACACCACCTTCAACATGTTCTACTGTATAGCCATTTAGCCAACAGGCTGACACATTAGACATCTTATTCTATGGAAAATGGCCTATACGGAGAAAAATGGCGCGCGCGCATGCACACGGCTCGATGCCATTTGGTCATATAGTGCAGTAGTTAAATGTCAAATCCCGGTGTTTGTTATAGGGGGTTGAGCACCTGCAGAAGAACCACCACTGTACTGACATGCCAAGAGAATTACACACAATGCCCACAGACATGCACGCACGCACGCACACACACACACACACACACACACACACACACACACACACACACACACACACACACACACACACACACACACACACACACACACACACACACACACACACACACACACACACACACACACACACACACACACACACACACACACACACACACGCACACACACACACACACACACACACACACACACACCACACCCCTCCTCAGCAGTTTCACTTCTAGGTTTTCATGGAGACGCCAGGATTTTGAGACTAAAACAACTTGCTGTCTTAAAGTGAGATAAGACTTTAGAGTAATGCCTACAGTTTTATTTTTTGGTATTTCCATGCTTTCTTTTTAGATTTAGCCGGTCAGTGTAGCGTGACAACATAAACCCAAAGGTATAGAGAGAGATCAGAGTGTGACAAGACAGGGGTCAGATTTGAATCCAGGTCCTCCCGCTCATATGGGACATAATGGTCTGGGTACTGACTGGCTGAGCCCCCAGTGAGTCAGCTTTGGGAACCAACAATGTGGCCCATAGGTCAGGAGTCTAGATCCTGTTTCAGCGCGTGAGACAGCTTGATGTACAAGTACACCCCTTCCACATGACCCTAGGGACTTACCCTCAGTCCAACACTTGATGCTGAGTATGTGGCATTGTGGCAGGGAGGCATTGGGTACCATTTTTATAGTCTCTGGTATGACTCGGCAAGGGAACGAACTCCGGCCTGCAGTCTCAGGGCAGACACTCAAGGCCAGACACTGAGCCACCAGACACCCTTCATATCATTTTCTGAGTGACTGTGTGTGTTTTTGTCAGACAAAAACAAATCTTAACTGCGCTTGTGGAACAGACACTGTTCCAAATGTGTCTTTTTCTCTGAATTACTAAAGTATCTTCCGAGGGTGAATACGAGAGGATTCTCGGCCAATATAAACATTAACACTACTGATGCCCAGGTCGTCCACACAAGTCTTATCAAATAAAACCGTGGGTGCCTGGGACATGTGGGGGCGTCTTAAGGTCTTTATTGATATAAAATGGGATCGCTAGAATCACATTTTTGGAAACGGACGTTGCTAGGCAGCACCTTGCTCAGCCCCTCCCGACCGGTTTGGTTGCGCACGTGTAGCAGAGTCGCTCACAGCCTGATGGCCTCAAAAGTCTCTCCCCCGGTCCATAGGGATATCCCTTTGGTCTACTGGTTAAGATATTGGACTTTCACGCGGGAGGCCCAAGTTCGAATCCCGGGTGTTACACGCGCATCTATTACTTCCTTTTTTACGGCCCGACAAAACCCCCTATTTTCACTGAATCTACGGTGCGTCCGTGCATAACGCCGATGTTCGGTTCTCATTTCTGACTTCATCATGCATCTCGGTTACAATATTAACGCTTCTAAAGAGAGATCAGACTTACTAGCACGATGTAGTAATCAAGGAATAGTAATTTCGCTTCAGTTTATTTGGGGAGGCGGCCGTTTTCAAAATAAAATCTCCCTCATCTGCTTGGCACTCTAATGCCTTTATTCTGAAAGTGTTAACATAATTAATTATTATTCTGTAAGAAAACTCAGTCAGTCTTCATAATTTCCATAAAAACAAGCAGACTTTTATTGCCCTGGGAAAATATGATTTATATTGAGTGGAGTGGACTATCTGGGAAATATAACCATATATATTTTCATTGCTTTTCATGTCCGATATGACTTCAATCTGTATGCCGTTTTTTTTTTTTTTTTTAAGTTTTATAAACAACTTCAAAATAGTTTGGACATGTGGCTAATCTGGCTATGATCCATAACCTTTGGTGGTGATTACGAGTCCTAGTTGTTTCTCATCCAGTAGTTCTGAGCAGGGAAAAAACAGGATCAGAACAAAGTTGGGAAATATTTTAAGACTGTATTAAAGCACCGACACAAAGATATTGCCTTTTTATGCTTTGAGAAATTGGGAAAGAGAGAGGAATGTCCCATGGCTTGCATGGACATCGTGGTTTCTACAGAAATGTGCACACAGCCACACGCACGCACATGCACACATGCACACAGCTGGCCATTCACTCCCACTCTGTATGCCAGAGAACAGATGTTGTGCAACTTCCTGTTTAGCATGAAGACTGCAGCCCCCACCCCCTTTCTCACTCAGTGTCTTTCTGCAGCCTTCCCAGTGCCTGGAAGACAAATATGTACCGGGGCCTCCCTCCCCTCCCCTCCCCTCTGCTACACAACTGTCTGCATAGGAGAGCTGTACTACAGCCACACATTGACTGAGTACAAGCGGTTTATTTTGTTCATGTTTATATTGCTTATGGTCAGTGCTAAAGGGATTCCCATGAAATGAATGAACTAGGGGTGCACAATATATTGGTCAGCCAATAATTACTTAAAACCATCGGTATCGGACACATACATACATTTGTCACGGTACGTTGCCGCACCAATATGACGACACATTCGTTATCTGCCAACCACGTTGATGCGTTGATGGAAAAGCAGCTTATGCATGATTTATGCCACAATTTCTAATGTTGTGCTAAGGGACAGCTCATCTGATAAGAGGCTAAATTGCATGCAATACCTCTTGTCAACCAGTAGCAGTTGTGTTCTCTCCCATACAGATTAGTCAAAATAATGTTTTATTCACTAAAATATAATGCATTTACAGCATTAACTATACTACACAGACAGAGACATTGTCTCGACAAGTGGAATTCTTTACATTTTCTGTGTAAGTGACAACAACAAATGATCGCAAAAGCATACTGCGATCATATCTGAGATGCCACACTTCTGTATCGCAGACCCTTGGAAGAGTTGAAGAAGTTCAGCAGTCCTAATAAATCAGGTCAGACTAACAACAAAGCAATGTTTTTCTTTTATCTGCATGTGCACCCGACATCACAGACGTACTGTATACAGTAACCCTAGCACTATATAAGAACTTGAGGAGGCGTAGAAAACCCCCGCCCACTTGAAACTTGCACACTCAGCAGCCTGGAAGTAGACCCTTTCTTCCCCGAACAGATGACTTTATAGTGCCCTAGTGACCAGGTTCACTTTCAAAATGTGCCATAAGACATACTGTTCAATTGTGTCAGAGCGCTGATGCCTAGTTCACGTTGACAGGTTTTGGGTATCCTCCTCAGTCCTCACTCATGCCATGGAGTGTTTTTGTGATTAATGCATAGTGATTAGGCTGGTGATGCATGAGCATACCACTAGACTGAAGTGTCTATACAATTATTGTCATTAGGTTTAAAGGAAGCTCTCCACCAAACAGACTACAGATTACTACAGGCTGGCAGTCGAATGAAGTAGGGGTATCAGTCGATTGGAAGGTGTGAAAAAAGAGAGCCGACATCGACAGACGGCTACTATGGTGCTAAAATAGCCTGTGGCTTGATGTATTTCTCAACAAGAAGACGGTCGAAGGCTGACGAGCATGCTCGGGCTGCTTTTGGCGCTTCCCTACAACCTGCGACCTGACAGTGTACCCACCCACCCACCCAGTGTACCCACCCACCCATGCCCATTCAACAGCAGATATTCGACAACAGACGCTTTCCGCCACTGGGGAGCTACCGTAAGATGTTTTGTCGGTGCTATCTGCCACCACGATTGTAGTGATCTGGAGAAAGAAATAAAGGACTGAAAGCAAAATAAAAATACCTACATGGTCAAGTAACCTATGTTTTAAAAAAAAATCTGCAAACTCACAAAGCTGAGTTGTAGATTAATTGTTTTAATGTTAGCCTATGGCAGGGTTCCCCAAATGGGAAATTCATTTTCAGGGCAAAACCTTGACCTTGCGCGTGCGGACTCGGCCCCCAGCCTGGTACCCTAGTCAAAATATGGCCCTTGAGGAAAATGAATTGGGGAACCCTGGCCTATGGCATGCCTAGGAACAAAACATGTGTGTCAGATCCATGTCACATGTAGATGGGCAGCATGGACTGAGATGCACTCAGTGCCAATCTAAAATCAGATTAATCTACAAAACATTTACAGAAAATATATGCATAAAATGACTGAATTTGATGTTAAATGCGAATTCTAGGGGCTAACCATTGCGACCCCCTGGATCCCAAATCACACCCCTGACAATAATAACAATAATTGGTTATTAGCCAGAATGTCAATATTGTGCGTACCCACTACTACTCAGTAATAACCAAACGGCAAGCAGTACTACTAGTACAGTACATAATGCCCACTCATGTCCGTTTGAACACTGCTATAGTTGGAAGCATGCACTCAACCTCCTGGAGTGATCTTTTATGTGTACAGTCTTATGTTACAACTGAGGACTGGATGTACTGCAAAGGGCTGTGCGCCACCAGCTATCTACACATACACACACACACACGTGCACATGCGCACGCACTCACTCACGCACACACGTACACGCACGTACGCGCGTACACGCACGCACGTACACGCACACATGCATGTACACGCACGCACGTACGTACACGCACGCACACGCACGCAAGCACCATGCCTCAGGGCAAGGAAAGACCCATGCTATTCTAGAGGTGCTGAGTAGGACATATTGTATAGTAATAGGCCTGTAGTCCCTTGAGCCAACAATGTGTCAACATTCTCTCTGGAGCTGGAGATCAAGAGTCCATAAACCCTGCTGATGTCCCAAGAAAAAAAAAAACAACAACTGACAACCACTCTGCTCCGCACTGTACAATGGAGATCATTCGACACGCATTGTACGACAATTCAAAGTAGAAATCAGACTTAAAGCAGTTTCAATGCAAATGGTGCATTTATATAGCAGAACCTTTTTACAAAGTGCTTGTACAATTACAGTATGTGTATTACATTCACCCACTCTTCACACTCACATTCACACGCTGACGGCAGAGGAAACCATGCATGCAAGGCACCAAAATCAGGAGCATGTTGGGGTTCAGTGTCTTGCTCAAGTCTTGCACTTCAAAACTAACTCAGGGGATCATCAAACGCTGGGGATCAAATCAAACCAGGAACCTTCCGTTTCCCAAGCGGCCGGCTGCTCTACCTCCTGAGCTGCAACTGTTATGCCATTGATGTCTTTGAGTTTGAATAAATTAAATAATATATAAATATATTGATATGGTACTGTATATGTTGTCCAATTTGCGCCAATATAAAACGTTTTATATTCTTCCTTTGACGCAGCATTATACAAGAAAAGATGTTGGTAATTGAATTGATCTATTTATGTTTTTTTCTTATTTATAGTATTTATGCATAATTATTACATTCGTAATTTGTTTACAGTCTCAGAGCTCCTAAACAGTACAATATCATATCTATGGGGACATGACGGCGGAAGTAGCGGGTTTTTGGCGGAAGTACCACTCAAGGAAATGCCATTAAGTCTTTACAAATCTGTTTACATTCTCTGTAAATTGTTGTGATTGCTCGAAAAATATCGTATCCGGGGCAAATACATCTGACGCATGTTCCGGTCCGACACTTCCGCCGATACACTCTCTGTGACCAGGCTTTTCTCTTTGCAGATGAGTAAGGCTGGGACCGAGGCTTGTGACACGGGGGGCTTTCACATAGGAAGTGCTTGGGAGATGGGGGGTGTGGGGGTTATGGGTGGTGTGGTGGGATAAGGGGGCGGTGGGGGGGCTTTCAGGAAGGAAGGAGCTAAGCGCCCAAAGGGCGCTTTTTCAAGTTATTACTATCACCGCAATTCAGACACATTTCAACTCCTCTATTCTGCAAGTGTGCTCTCTCTCTCTCTCTCTCTCTCTGTCTCTGTCTCTCTCTCTCTCTCTCGCTTTCTCTCACATGCTACAGACACTTTCACAGGAGGGGTTGATACAAAGCAAGATTTGACTGGCATGTACTGTACAGTACGAGAAGTTCTGTGTGGAACTGTTATGAAAATGAGGTCAAATGCAAGCTGCAGTGTGCAACTTCAAGAAGTTGTCCTCCCACTGACTAGATCAACAACAATGCACAGCACACACATTTCAAGATGCAGATGCCTATTGCCTACAGAGCCTATTGCCTACAGAGCCTATTGCCTACAGAGCCTATTGCCTACAGAGCCTATTGCCTACAGAGCCTATTGCCTACAGAGCCTATTGCCTACAGAGCCTATTGCCTACAGAGCCTATTGCCTACAAGGACATCTGTCACTAGCCTCAGTGTGAGTGAGGTCACGTCATCACATGCAGGTGAAAGCAAGACATTCATCAAAAAGATGTACATTGTGACTGTCCCATCCTATAAAATCAATGTTACCACTTGAATTGAAAAGCTCTATGAGGAGACAGTGCAGAATCTCTTCAAAAGCTTAATCAACTGTTCCAAAGCTGGCTCTAACCGCAGACGCACTCACCACTGATAATAATGTGACCTGTGAGTAAAGTAAATCCCAAGTGTCAAATTACATGAATTACACAATAACAGAAATGTTTTGGGGGAAAACATTTCTCACACTTGGGAGTTAGAACAACACTGATGATGTCAACATCCTGTCCTGCCTGACAGTGGGTTGGTATTGCATTACATTATATTGTTTTTATTAATCTATTTTTATTTGCAGGGTTAGTACTGCCTTTACAGTAATATATACAGTGGGGAGTGTAGCACATGGACACAAGTCAGCTGATGGGATTCCTGATCCTGAAAGTGAATGACCAGCGAGGTGTGCGTGCTTGTGCGGAGGTGTGTGTGTATGTGTGTGTGTGTGTGTGTGTGTGTGTGTGCGTGCGTGCGTGCATGCTTACGTGTGTGTGTGTGTGTGCGCGTGGCAGGAAGCCAACATGTTCAGCGGAGGAAGCTTAAATCGTCCCGTAGAGGCTCAAGGGCGCTATCCTTGAATGACCCACCCCTCAGCAGACGTCTGTTCTACTGCCATTCTATGTAAATTGCCCTATACAAAGAGGCCCTGGAATGCGGCTGACTGACGGTCTGTCAACACCCATGGTTCACAAACAAGAGACGGTCAGGAATGAAGGCACAAAATGAAACACACTCTTAAGCAAGACAGAGGACCTTGACAGAGAAAAAAAAGCAATAATAATTAAAAGAAATATGTATTAATCAAACATCTTACGACTATACGTCGTGAGTGTCTCGTGTCGTGCTGTCTGAGAGAGCCGTTACAGTCAAATACCCAGTGTTAACTTGTCGATTTGTAACTCTCAAAGAGTTAAATGAACGCCGATGATTTCACTGTGTACTAGCAGCTCTGCAACAATCTCTGAGACAACAAACTGATAGAGAGGCTCAGGGCACCTTTGACCCCTAACATTGCATCTCAAAGGTCACCTGTTGCCAAACTCTATAGAACCAAGTTCAAAGGAGGATCGTATCTGCAGGTTAGCCTGATCAGTCCCAAACACTGCCAGATAGGGGCTTTCAAACTCTCTGCAATCTTTGTAAGTGATTGAAATAATGTCAGAAAAATGACAGTAGCATTACAATGTATTATATTATGAACGACTGCACAGTTGCCTATTATTTTGCAATAATAGGCCTATAACAGTAGCAGAAATGTACAGTAGTTTGTGTTCACAACATTGGAGAGACATATAGGCAACTCAACTGCATGACTTCGTCCACAGTACAGACTAGGGGTGTCAAAAAAATCGATTCGAATTAGAATCGCGATTCCGTTATTAACGATTCAAAATCGATTCATAATTTCCATTTTTTTTTAGATTTCTTTTTCTGGTTTCTGGTACAGGAGTTTTCACTACATGGTGTTTGTGATATGAAATGTAAGCTCACCCTAATCACAGTAAACATCATGTCTTCAGTCATTTTCAAGTTACTGTAGTCACTTCAGTTCAAGACTGGAGTAGATTGTGATGAAATCCTATGTATTGAATCGAGAATCATTTTGAATAGAAAATCGTTTTGAATCTGGGAAAAAAATGCTTTTGAATTTAAATAAAATTGAGAATCGAGTTGAATCGATTTTGAATCGAATCGTGACCCCAAGAATCGGAATCGAATCGAATCGTGGGAGACCCAAAGATTCACAGCCCTAGTACAGACACACAAACAGTGCGTACATGTACGTACAGTATACTGTATATAATATATGTAATAGTATTTATTTTATTAAATGTTTTTCTTTCATAAATGGCATCTATATTCTGGGTTGTTCTATAAAGGCTGCTGAATGCAGCCAGCATGCTTCATCATACAGTATGTAACGTATATCATTTCCTTTCCACAGGACTTTTCTGTATCCTTTTAGCTTGTTTATAGTTTATTGAATGGGGCGACAGCTAATCTTCCTGGGGTCCATATAAAATACATACAAAAAGTACATAAATACATAATTACAAATACATTCAACAAGATTAAATACATGAAAATACATAATTACAATTTATTCTATAAAATTAAATGCAACATAAGAATAACATTATGGTCATGTGGTCAGCTGTAACAAGTGTTCCTTTAAAGCATATTTGAAAGATAATTTATTTTGTCTTATATTAATGTGAGGTGGTAACATGTTCCAAAATTATATTGATCGATACATAACTGTTTGTTTAAGGAGGTTCGTTTTTGGAGCAGGGAGTGTTAAATGTCACTTGATTTTAATAACTGTTTGAAGAAGTAATCTGGTGTTTGTTTAGAAATTATGTTTCTAACAAACATGAGGACACTACACTGTCCTCATGTGCCGTTTACATTGAGACTTACAGGTATAAAGTATATCTCATCTCATATCGACTAATACAGTATTCAATACAAAATATATACATATTCCATACAAACAGATGGCTGGTAGGCAAGATACTAACACGGTGAAATGCATTGTGCAAATAAAACTCGAAATGAAGCATTAAATCCTATTCCATCGAGGAACCTTTTGGAGTATGCGGTCCCTTCCTCTCTCTAAGGAAAGTTTTCCGTTTTGAATATATATATATATTCCATTTAACTCAACTTTTAAGAAATGCCTTCCAATGCAACGCATTCTCATTCCCAAATCATCACTGGAACTTGGCCAACTACTGTACCTTAAGAGACAGGATCATGCATCAGTATGTGATAACTTGAGAGGGAAAATATGTTAATAAGAACAGTAATAATAATTAGACTTATTTGATTGCCCAGGGGAAATTCAGTTTTCAGCTTCACCCAGCTGACTGCAGCCCAATTGGTCAGATTTAAGCTCAGGGGGGTTAAGTGTCTTGCTCAGGGACACCGCAGCGACACATTGCCGGGGCTCAAACCTGGGATGGCCACCCCCGATAAATCATTTGACATATTTTAGCCCACGGGGGAAATCTCGTCTTCAGATTCACCCAGATGAGTGCTTCTCAAGTGAGTGTGGGGGATGTATTTAATTTAAGGATTGCTCAGGGACACCTCCTCGACACATTGCAGCGGCCCAGGAATCGAACCAGAGACCTTCTGCTTTCCAGGCTGTCTCTATACTCATTCAGATGATGGAATTCATCATGGTCCAATGTTGTCCAATGACGAATGAATGAGGTGTAAGTATACTGTACTGTATATAAGGGATAATGAACTGCAGTATGAGCTGTGCGGTTATCAACTAAGAAGGCACAATGCAGAGGCGAATTAGCCTCTGACACAAAGTGGAGAAACATAGTGTGTGGGCCTTATCTTCAGCAGCCTTGGAATAACCATCACATTACTACTCCATGCAACTGGGAGCCATAGTAACGACCTAGAAATGAGTACAACGCAATCAGTCAGCTGACAACAGTCACGTCTTTTACTAAAATATCAACTCGTACATTTTGTGTTCTCCCAAAGGGTTTAAATTTATATTGAAAATTCATGTTATTCTTATTGATAGCCTGTAGCTTAAGTAACCATTAATACGGTATAACATTTGTAATATGGATATTAATTTAGAATGACACCACAGCCATGCAAGTTATCTGAAAATAATGCCCTCCTGCCAATTGAGTATTCTCTGTGGCCATATATAGTGTGTTATTCTCATCTTATGCTATATCATATAATGTACATGTTTTAAGATTTATATTTGCCATTTTATGCTTTAATTTGGATACGACAGTGTAGGGAGACAGGAAACCAAGGGCCAAGAGAGAAGAGACAACATTATGACAGGTGTCACATTTAAATCTTAGGTCTGCACAATTACAAGGAGCATATGGTCTGTGCACTAACTGGCACCCATATGTTTTTGTTTTGAATGGAATTATTGGTACAATAGTGTCTTTTAGGCCCATGTGAGCTGGGCACCTTATGGTGTACGAGTCTGACCTTTGGATAAAATATTCAATCATTCATTAATATAGAGAATATCACTACTGTACAATGTACATATGTACAGTAGTCACTCAACAAGCTCTCTGTGTTCAAGGCGTGTGGCATTCAGTAGTACATCATACTGTTATGTAATGTTTGCAGACAGAGTGAACAAAGGGAATGGAAACATGATGAATTTGACTGAGCGTTGTGAAATCATGTTTTGCAAAGCAGAAAAGCAGACACATTATGAGTTATGACAACATCACAAAGAATGCGCAGGCCTGTTTTTGAACATGGTGGACCAAAACCACAGCCTTCCATCAGCCATGCAAAAAACATTTTTTTCTCTCTTTTTTTCTCTCTCTTGTAGAGGCCGGAAGCAGAGGACAGAGAGTGGAGGTTAGACATTCAACAGAAGTTGAAAGTCGAAGGCGCACCATCCGGTCAGCTGCCACTGACCGGACTGGCACACTCCATTCCACCCTCCTGTGTCCTTTTGATTTTATATGAAAAATTATATGAAAAATCACACCCGTGTGAAACGAGGGGCGCTCGTATCATCGTACATCATCATACATTATCTCATTCCGGCCAATCACAAGTAGCGTCCCCACTTTTGTCTTCAATGTTTGTGTTTACACAAACACTCAAAATTGTCCATTCATTGTCAATGGCATTTAATGTTTGTGTAGGACAACGTTTGTGTTTGCACATACACTAAAAGCTGGACATAGGAGGGGCTATCGCCCATCACAAATATATGTTGAACAGAAGAGGAATAAATATCAAACCAGAATCTCTTTAGTCAATTTAACCACTTAACCATTTAACCACAAAACATTTCAACAAAAAAACTTTTAGTAAAAAGTTCACCTATAATGAAATACCCATAATTGTGACGACAGGGTTAAAGTGGTAAAATCCCTGACTGTTAATTACAGGGCAGTGCCTGGATGGAGGGCTCCGCCACATGGTAATTCAATAAGCCCATGTCCCACTAACTAATAATATATCCTGTCTGGATGGAGAGCAGACTAGAGGAGTGTGTGTGTGTGAGTGAGTGTGTGCGTGTGTGGGGAGTGGGCATGAGGATGATGTGGGTGGTGCTATAGCGGAAGATTGCTACACAATGACTCCAGAGTCCAGCCTACCTCAATATCTATCTGATTACCCCCTACCGAGATGTAAACAAACCCCTAGCATGTGAATTCATCAAGCCCATGTGTGTTTTTTGTGCGTGCATGTGGTTCCTGTGTGCATGTGTGTTTGTGGCAATGTTTTTGCCATGTATGCAGATCAGTTTTACTGCTTAAAATCTTGAAATCAATTTTGTCCCTCACTTTACTGTCCCCTCTGTTATGCTGATGCAAATCCACCGGTAAATGTCCTCTGACTATTTCACTAGCCAAATGACTTCAGAAAGCAGCATATATTTTTGAGAGGAAACCTTACACACTTTAATTTGCCTTTTTTTCCCAATGTTTTAGGTTACATTACTGATAAGGTCAAGCATAAATGTCCTCCATGTTACGCTTAATTATAGAGGAAATTGATACAATACATTTTCAAAATTCTGAAAATATGATTGATAAATAATATTGAATATATTATATTAAAATCTTACTTTGTGTTCACAATGTGATACCATATTCTTCATTACATGAGGAGTAATGGCCATTTTTAGCATAAAAATGTCCCCCCTATAATGTCCAACATTTGTTTCCCCTGTTGGAAAATTGGAATAATGCATTAAGCTGGACAAATATGTTTTTCTGATAGCTGAACCTCTATAGTAGGAATGCCCCACACGTGAATATGTTTGTGAGTGTGCATGTGTGTGTGTGTTGCTGGCAGCACTGGGACAGAGTGACAGAGAGCATAATGCACCCTAAAGCAATCACAGAGACAGCCTGTGGAGCTCATTAGATACAGTGGACATGTAATTAAGAAATCTCTTCACTGCCAGACCAACTCACTGGCTGTAAGCCCTCCGCAGACACAAGCATCCACAGACACAAGCATTCTATACTCTCACGTATAAATGCGTGCAAAAACACACTCTTGCCAGTCCACATTTAAAAGCATGGGGAAAGAAAAATACATTTTAACTCCACGCACACAAACTCACTACCCAGCAAAACAGTCGTTTCTTTGCTAAATGAGGTTGATGTCTGATCAATTGTGTCAGTAAATCCTCTTATCGCCGGGTAAGTATCTGCAACTCGGCAGGCCAGCTGTCAAGAAGGTGGGAGGCCGGGGGGGGGGGGGGGGGGGGTGTGTGTGTGTGTGTGTGTCTGTGCGTGCGTGCGTGCGTGCGTGCGTGCGGGTGGGGGGGCACTAGAGGAGCAGGAGAAGGACAGAGGGTTTGACCGATGAGGGGGGGGGGGGTTACAGTCACACTCCCTCTATGACAGCTTCCCTCTGCAAAGCTCACATGATCACACACTCCTAATCTCTTCTGTTGGCTGAGAACATTAGATCATAAATTGGGAAAAGCCCCTTGCGTCCTCTGTCCTGTATACTATATCTCAGCCATGATTGAAGAGATAAACAAAAAGAAGGATATTATTACAGAGGGAAAAAAATATATTCAAAGAAAGAAAAGCAAGGATGTTTTCCGTTGTCACACATCCACATCAAACTATTCAGAGCTGCCGTTTTTATTTTGTCTTCTGAAGAGAAAGAGCGGAACGAATAAGGATAGAATTGTCCCTCGGCCATGCTAGTTAAGACTAATCAGTGCAAACAGATTGCCGCATGCCATAGACGGAGCATTTGTGCGGTGTCCTTCCCCTTGTGCAAAAACAAATGGCAGTAAAAGGGAAGGTGTTTCTCCCGGCCGTGACCGTCGCATACAAACTTCCCACAAGGTTCAAAGCAAGTGAACCTCACTGACCCTACACTTTGCCCTGCAATAAACCCACAGACTTACCCTGAAGAGAAGTTCAGCATTTTACAACCTCTCTCTCTCTCTTGCCCCTTGTTCTGCCTTTTCTCTCTGACCTTTCTCTCTCTCTTACCCTCTTGCTCTGCTTCTCCGTCTGTCTGTCTGTCTGTCTCTCTCTCTCTGTTTCTCAATGTCTCTCATATCTATACCGTTTCACAAGCAGTGGTTTCCTAAACATTAAGAGGAAGTCGTGATGACATATTCCCATAAGTAGGCCAGAATTGTCATTTCCTCACATCCCAACACACGCACATGCGGCATGAGCAGGAGATTTCTCTCATTGTAAAGAGCAGATGATAGATGAGCAGGCGGAGGAGGGTGACAGACAGGAGATAATGGATGTGTTTTTTTCTTGTTTTTTTTAGAAGAGAGGGAGATAGATAATGTTTTAAGCCCAAACATCAACAGCAACAGATCTGGACAGACCCGACCAAGCGATTCAAATCACACAGACCAGATAGAACAGAAGACTGACCAAGCGATTCTGGAAACACAAACAAACAGTGTGGTGTTTGTGTTTGTGTGTGTGTGTGGGGGGGGGGGGGGGGGGGGGGGGGGGGGGGGGGGGGGGGGATTTCTAAAACAAACCAAAGCTCAAACCCGTGATCTGTTGAGCTAAACCTTCTCTAAGTTCCTAGAAGTTTGTCTGTCGCCATTCTGGGTACAACAGGCCAGAGGGGATGCAAGGGGGCGGGGAGGTGACGATGCATTCCTGATCCTCCGTTGCTGCCCAGGAAGCATCCCCCCCCCCCCCCCCCCCCACCATACACACTGCACACACACAATCCAATGGCCATGTACATTTTTGACACCCCCCCCCCCCCCCCCCCCCCCCCCACCCCCACCGGGTAAGTCTGAGACTTTGACTTGCCTGACCTGACCTGGACTCTGACCACATCCTAGTAAGGCCCACATGTACGGCAAATCCAGACAGTTAATTTAACTCGAGATATCCTGAGTGAAAGGAAAGGTACAGAACATGCAGACCAGCTCACAGTACATGGATTAGCCTAAAGGGAGTGGTACGAGAGGGCTAGATTTAGACGTTTCCTGGGAGATTTTCTGATGTCATCATCTCCGTCCTCCACAATCAGTTCAAACCAGGTCTCCAGAATGAGCCGAACGTTGTTTTTCTTTCACCGATTTCCAGCAGCGAGCAATTATCTCTTGCTTTGAACAGGGATGTGTCACTTACTTTGCTCAAGGACAGTGGAGAAAATAATTCTATTCCCCCCGCAGATACGTAATTGCGCATGCATGCACACACACACGCAACATATGCCCATTGCACACACACTCACTCACTGAGGCTAGGCAATGGCTGTCTACACTAAGTTTGTGTTTATTAGTGTGCACAGCAACACCAACACCTCCCACACACCTCTTCAACAACAGGAAGGAAAAACAACTGAATGGAGGCAGGGGTTTGATGGGAGGCTGCAGAGTGACAGACAGCAGACACAAACAGAGTCAGAGAAGAGAAGGGGATAATAGGAAGGGAGAGGTGTCGAGAGACAGATCAGGAGATATGGAGAGGAGATGAGATGGATGAAAAGTGGAAAGCTCTCCTGATGAACGGCCTCACCTTACTGACCACCTGACTGACCCCTTGTGGGCTGTCAGTGACTCTCAACCACATGTTTGGACGGAGAAGCCAGTTAAGTAGCAAGCCTGCAGTAGAAGTCACTGCAGCAAAGCAGCAATGCATTGCAGCTCATGAACTACTTTCTACATTTGAACTAACTGCTTAAGATTTCCAGGGTATAGCTATTTCAGAGCTTAAGGGGTTTGCTAAGTGCCTTAGTGCCTATTTACATTCTTGAATAAAATATATCAAAGAGATACACCAGTAGAGTTAGAGGAAAACTCGCTGTGGCCCTAGGGATGTTTCCCTCTCCTAAGGACAGAAATAAAAATAACCAATTGAGAGCGTTTTTACGTGGCTTCAGAGGCTTTAAACTAAAGATATGCATTTGTACCTATTCTGGCATATCAGCAAGCATTGGGTTTCTCCCAACCACAAAATCACAGCAGTGGCTGCAACGGAGGAACAGACAGTCGCATCCTCCTATAGTACAATCAGTCTCAGCTGCCTTCAGACTGAATCCAATCCCTGATTAGCAGTTCTCTGGGGAGCTCAGACACAAACAGAGAAACGGAAAGACAACACATGGACTCAGGACAAAACCTGACTACTCACTCACAGTGGCCATAACCCGACTCCCTCTCAGGGCGTCCTTCTGACACAGGCGAAGCTGTGGCATGCCACATGCTTCTGGATGAAGTGTGGGACCAGGTAGGCTGCCAAATACTCACAACTGGGAGACGGGAGCCTTGCCTTGGCCTGGTGACAAAGTGAAATTGCGCACCACGCGGAGCCCCCTGGACGACAGAAGCCAATGACCAGACAGACATGCAGGACATAACATGGACAGAGTGAACTAGAGGGGGGAGGGGGAGGTGGAGCCACGCCCACGCCTGCGTCGTTTATGGGATTACCCAGATTATCCTCCTCCGGCAATCAATCCCACAGGAACCACTTGCTGCCCGGCAGCCGCACAGATCAGCACCTCTTCTGTCCACCCACTCCCCCCCCCTCTCTCACACGCTGGGTGTTGGTAAAACTATCTGCACAGAGACACCTGTTGTGGTGGCAGAGTGTTTGTCATGGGTGGCGGGGGGACTGGCAGTATGGAGGGGGAGACAGGGTGGGTTGGGATGACACTTAAGAATACAGTAAGATCAGTAGTGTCCAGTTACTCTCTTAAAAGGGATCACGGCTGCAGAGCATGAGAAGAGGGGGACAACACTAAGGGGTCTGGGAGAGACAGTGATTTTACTGTGGACTATGGAGTATGTGATAGGCTAGACCTTTTGTATGCTAGCCTTTTTACAAAAGAAATTACACCCGTGTGAAGTGAGTGGTGCAACTCCGTGTGGGGGTCCCCGGAAGTTCCAGACCCACAGGACCACAGTCAGGGTGCCGGCCCGGTTCCGGCGAGCCGCCCCACATCCAAAACGGTAGATAAATGAGAGTTACCATATGGGGGTCCCCGGGGGGGGTCCCCGGAACATCCAGAAATGCGCCCAGGGGGGCGGGCCGATTCCAGCGAGCCGCCCCACGTCCGAAACGGTTGAGAAATGACGTATGAGGGTCCCTCTACTGTAGGTGGTGAAAAACAACCATGCTATTTCCGTGCTCATACCCACCCACCCACCCACCCACCCAGCCAGCCACCCACCCTGCCACACACATAGCTCCGTAAGGGAGTGGTTGCACCACTCAAAATACTGCATGCGAGGAGGACCATATTTTTAGTATTGATGCGGTATGGAAGTGCTCTCTGGGTGGATATTCATATCTTTACTAGTTCAAAAGGAGAAACATGGACTAGCCAGAGGCTAAACATGTTTATTTCCTCTCTATTCTACCTATCTGCAATTCCCTGATATGAAAGAAAGTAATTGGGCCTGCCCGGCTGCATACATGCCTATTAGTGCTTAACTGATATGCTGAACACTGCCTACATATAAGTGCCTTAAAGCTAAAACAGTGCAACATTGCCTGTGTGTTTATGCATTTGTGTTTTCTCTTTTCTGTGTGTGTGTGTGTGTGTGTGTGTGTGTGTGTGTGTGTGTGTGTGTGTGTGTGTGTGTGTGTGTGTGTGTGTGTGTTTAAAAAGCCTAGCATTCCAGGAAGTGAGGAACTGTCTATTTCAATGCTCTGGGATGGTTAAGCAAACACGTACTGTAGCGAAGTAAAATCCAGAGCCAAAGAGTCCAAAAATACACTCTAAAGGCAATGGGGAACAATACATGACAAACCATCAAGCAAACTAAATAAAGCTCAACACTGACCCTGGGGTACATTTATGCTAAGCTGACCTTTATTAATAGTTTTACATTATCAGTCAAGGTCTTCATGATACTAACGGTGTACTGAGACACTATATAATAATAACTATATAAAAGTTACAAATTATTATTTTTACTATATCAGTACTTTGAGCACACTCATGTCCCACTCCCAATACAGAGCCAATTCTATACACTAACTAAATATTTAAAAATATAATATTTTGATTGGACGTCACAAAAGCAAAACACATGCTACATTTTTATCAGGGAAACGTCAAGGATAATAAACACAACAATGTTTGGCATTTGTAAATAAAAATAAACATTTACAGGGTGATGAAAGTGATGACGTGTTATAGAGGCGATGTTGTGGTACGGATGTGCCTTGGGCACCAAACGTACAATCTAGAGCACTTGGTATAGGGGTTGAATGAAGTTGGGCTATGAGAGAGCATATATCATGGTACCTGTGTGTTGACCACTTAGATCTTATTAATCCCAACGGGGGAAATTCAGTTTCAGCTTTAGGTGGTCACATTGAGCACTCTGGGTTTAGCATCTTGCTCAATAGACACCTCGAGACATAGAAATCGATCTAACCCGGGACTTTCTTTTTCCCAGATGTCCTCTTTACCCATTCAGCTATGCCCGCCCTAGACTGGAAATCACCTATGCTTTTTGAGTGGTGCAACCACTCCTATAGACAGCTATGGGTGTGGCTGTGTCCCTGGGTCTGTCTGTCCCTGGGTCTGACCCTGGCTGTGTCCGAGCACGAAAATAGCGTTATAGCGTTTGTTCACCACCAAGTGTCACTGTTGCACAGCCTAACACACATACACACACAGGGCAGGGAGGAAGGCTTGTACAGTACAGTACAGTACAGTACAGTACAGTACAGTACAGTACAGTACAGTACAGTACAGTACAGTACAGTACAGTACAGTACAGTACAGTACAGTACAGTACAGTACCACTCACTTCAGATGGGTCTGATTTTTATGGCACAGGCAGCTCCCGGCAGGATCCGCCGGGAGAAACTAGGCACAGCTGCTGGACATGAGACTAATTCATTAGAGCGACAGAGACAGAGGAGTGTGTGCGTGTGTACGTGTGTGCATGTGTGCGCCAATTTAACAAAGGTGCAGACGATCAGAAATCAGAAGAGAGTGAGTGACATTTGCGCTACTGTATGCCGAATTAAAGTGGACTCGGCCCCAGACTTTCCAGGTCCCTGGAAATAAAAACGTCTGGGTTTACGAGGCTATGCCCGCCCTAGTTTTCTTAAAAAGTGAAAGGAAAGGCAATCCACATATACACACATGATCAAAATGGCAATTTATTGAACTGTGTTCAGATTCTATATTACCCTAAAACTATAGGTGTGCTATAGTGCGAGTAGTATGTTGCTACTTTACATATATATGACTAGACACGGTTTCTCGTGCTGTGCACGGTGCACCTGCAAGGGACTATATCATATGTCTATACAGCACTTGTGGAGCTTGAGGGATAGCCATCTGAAACCAGATCTCTCCACTGACAGTAACCTGGCAAGAGCCCATGGGAGCACACAAGCGGAGGAGAAAGGATAAAGCCTAATTTATACTTCGTAGTATGAACTACAAAGTATAAATGACCAAAAAGACTGTCGGTTTTGCCAAAACGACATCATTGCGCAATGGAATATAAATTAAGTTTACGCAGAACTCGTCATTCAGGCCCAACAACTCCCTTGGAGAGCATCTAAAATAATAAAGACCTTCTTGAATTTATGCCACGTTATATAAAAGTGTATCATCATATGGCCCACATAGAACCCACCAAATTAACCCTGTTATCCATTTAGACTTTGTAAATGAGGTACATGCATGCACAGCACAAGTAGATTGAGCTTACATAATGTAGCACAGGGATATGAGTAAAACCACATGTTCACCGTCTTATCTTTAAAGATTCATGTCTGCAATGATCCAGTCCACAGTTTGTAAATCCTAATATCAACAGGTACAAACTTTGCTTGGTTTCACTGAGGGATGGAGCTGTAACAGTGTTATTAAGTGATATATACTTTTATATTAACTTTTATGTTATTCCCCCGGACTCATCGTACTAATTTGGTTATTGGTTATTGCGTGTATGAGCTACAGGCAGTACTATTTGTCAACCATTAAGGCCAGACCGCACCAATGCAACTATAGTCGCAACTCCTTGCAACAAAACAGTTTTAAGGATAATCCACACCAATGCAACTCCCATTGGGAATAATGGTTGCAAGTAGTTTCCATGTTGCAAGGGGTTGCATTGGTGTGGATTGGCCTTTAGGTGTCCTAACCGTCACCATGGTCTAAATTAAAATTCTCAATAGAAGCAGATGTGATAGGTATTGTATTAACATTCTCTACCTTGCACATTAGCGATAAGAAAGTATATATTAGAGATAGGGTCAATGAGATAGTACAATGAGAAAGGAAGGTTGTCCGCACACTGTATCTCAGCTCCCAGGGAACTTTATTGACGAATAACGTTTCGACCCTTCTGGGTCTTCGTCAAGCCTTCCTTTCTCAAGAAAGTATACATTAAAATACATTTCGGATTGCAGCTTTAAACAAGTTGCAAATATGTTTTGTTTTTTTAAAGGCCCCAGAATGTAAACGCAGTGATAAATCAGCAGTAAATATTGTTCCTCTAATTGTTTTGCCCCCTCCCTCTATCTCCTCGTTGTTTTGGTAGCGTTTATGTACTGGACAATGAATGTGATTTTTGGCAGTGTGGCCAATGACATTGACAGGAAGGAAGACTAAAACATGTGACATCTTATGTCTGTTGGACACTTTCAAGGACTAGAACATTCAGTGAAGGCGTGAAAATAACAGAAATGAAAGAAAACAGAAGAAGAAAACATGTTTTTTTCCCCCCTTCTCTTTTCTGTGAGGCTAGATTGCGTTAACTTGCATGTATCTGTGAGTGGGTACACGCAGTTGTTTGTCTGTGTTATAGTGCACTGATTATGGCACTCGGCTCTCAAAATAGCCAAGCGAGGCTTACAACATGTTCATGTCGATGGATAGGAGATTTAATGAGACTCAATGAACTTGGCTGATTCCTGTTGCTAGCATTGTGGTCCTGTGGGGCAGAGTTTGTGGTTAGATACTGTAGCCCTGAAATCAGAATGCTAGACGCTACTTGGGATGATCATGCTCCTCTGATTAGCCACATATCTTCTTTCATCACTTGCATATCTATTAATCACTTTAATGAATGAGTTTGCTAACCAGTCCGTTTTTTTAATCACATCAGTACACACTCTAGGGGGGTGTTATCTCTTTAAATTGCAATGCATGTACTGTATTAACTAAACCTGTCTAAGTTAAAGAGCATGGAAGGCAAGAAAGTTTTAAGGGTATAGAATATTGTCTTTCCGTATCACATTCTGCAGCAGTGGTAGCTGGGGTGGGTTTAGTTTAGTTCCTCATACGGTATCTCTGCTCTCACTGCCAATTTTGGTCCTGGTGCACGTTGCAACACTAAAACTGTCCTCAGTGGAATATATTGCAAAAAGCTCAATTACCAAACACTGGTCCATAATTTTGTGACACAAAGAAAAAGTCCAGCACTGGTCATGGTGTTCTTTCTGTGGTCACTTGTCATTGTTGACTTATTTATAGAGGAAAGACTGGGATTTTGTGTATGTATGTAATTTCAGTGGAATGGGCAGCAATGCCTATTTAGTCAATGAAAAATCATACTGATATACTTATACTCATAGATCCACTCATGTGTAGCATGTTGTTATGGCTTAATAAGCAAAGCAAGGGATATATGCAGCTCAAGCACAAAAACAGCTACAGTCGGGCCTTGCAAGGTTCTCTGCTTGATTAAAGCAGGAATTTAATCAAACTTTGACCTTATTCGCTAATGACTAATTACTGACAATTAGCCTGCAGAATGGCCTTCTTACTTCCCTATTTCTGTATATAGATTGCATGGTTACACACAAACATGCCTACACGAGTATACATACAAAAACAAAAACACAGACATGCTTCAAGACAACTATCCGCGGATTCCAATCCACACACTTTAAACTAAAGTTAAACAGACATTAAACAGATACACACACACTCCCTAAGATGTGCCTAATAATAAAGCTATTGTGTGTGCATTGTGTGCTAATCTACTTGCCAATGCAGAGGCAATGCTCAAACTATAGAATCCTTGAGCAAATACCAGTTGAGTGCCCCACCTCTCTACCTGTGTGGTTTACTTAACTTCACAAGGGTGGGTGGGGAATGTTCTATACAGGGAGAGCCAGTTGGAGAGCAGGCTTAATACTGGCTGGGTTTCATAGTATGCATAGCCAAATGGTCCCCCTCCACATTCCTTTAGTCACATGATCTTGTGGTCACATTTTATTTTCCACCAGTATATATAATACATAGGAAGACCATATTAGCATCTAGAGTTTGGCTGCGACTGTGAGAGGGTGTGTCTGTGTGAGTGTGTGTGTGTGTCGTGACTCCTTGTGTGCGTGCGTGCGTGTGTGTGTGTGTGTATGTCTGTCCGTTTGTGTGTCCGTGTGTGTGTGTCCGTGTGTGTGTGTGCGTGTGTGTGTGTGCAAATACGTGCATAAAATTGGGAGTTACTCAAAGACGCAAACGGTGCCTTGTCCCGGATTGTTGAAGTGCTGACTATATAGAAAACAGAACTAAAAACTAAATTGCTGCATATGCTAAATTTGCTAATAGCCTCGATAATACAAATAGCCTGTTTTTATTCAACACATGGACTATAAATGTTTTTAGCAAAATAGAATGCCTTCATTGGATAATGGCACAGTTCCTCAAACACAAAGCGGAAGAGGCTCTGAACCCTGGCAAGTGATGAGACCAGAGTCGTTTTGCTCCAGTGCGTTATGCTTGTGCCTCCTAACACACTGTCAAAGACAATGTTGACAGCCCACAGACAATTTCTCTCTCGCCTGTACTGTGTACTCTGGTATGATATATTGTGTAATATATTTTCGCTAATCACTAATGGGCTGAACATGATGTTCAAGTGAGGAACGACTGTTCTCCATGGTAGAAATGGACTCTATTATCCAACCTTTGTTTAAAAAGAACATTATAACAAAATAAATTACTTTATTTGCACGTGAACCGGATTTCGTGTTGAATGAAAAGAAAAACAAACACAACAATCTGTATTAAGTTATGCAATACTGAAGAAATGAATAATAATTATATGGTGAGTAAAAATAAATAAAAATATATAATATTTATAAACATATAATGTATAACCATTATATTAAGTAAATAAATAAATACATGGAAATTCCAAAGAAGAAACAAATTCGGCGAATGTGCAAGTGAATGCAAATTATAGTCTCTGCAATTGGTAAAGGTATAATTCATGTTACATAAAATGTATGCAGACCATGGTGGAGAACAGTAACATGGGCTGTTAACGTTGCCTTTAAGGCACAGCCCCAACTAAGGCATTGGACATGATCTAAGACCAGTCCAGTACTATTACGAATACGATGAGATGACCTTAATCTACCCCCTGTCCCCTGTCTCTTCCTTTCTTTTTCTCCATTCACACACCATTGTGCTTTTCTTATAGGAAGTACCTTGCAGATCTGCGAGCTAAGTGACTTCCCTCTCCTCACTAAAGAGCAGCAAAGTGGGTGTTCACCACTGTGATAAAAGAAAACGCAACAACAAAACGCTGAAAATGCCGATTCTGCTAAAACCCCGGAATGTGCCTGCATTAAAACATGCAGAATCATACAACATTGGGAGAATCTGAATGGGTAATGGAAAGCGTAAATCTATGAGAGTGGACTGCGAAACGATCCACACGTGATACCAGGCAGGCGTCCTTTTTTTTGCCCGGATGCTGCTGCTGACTTCAGATTGCTTTTCCTTGGCTGCAGGCTCCCTGCACCACATGATGCCACACATTCTGAGCGTTTGCATCCTCATAATTGCAATCATTTTTGTCAAAGCAAAGGCAAATGTCTACAACTGACTCGAGCTGAGATTACATTTGGTTTTCTTTTTTGATCAACTGCTTTTAAAAAATATTTTTCATTTCCTCCCCAATTTAGTCATGCCAACCCCCCGTGTGTATAGTCCCTGTCACTGCCAACCCCTACTGTTTGTTCAAGGGAGGGTGTAGACAACCACATGTCTCCTCGGACACACATGGAGTCACCAGCCGCTTCTTTTCACCCGACAGTGAGGGAGTTTCACAGAGAGGGTGGAACGCACGCAAAGGAACACGCTATCCCTCTCAGTTCTGCTACCTGCTAAACAGTCGCCCCAACTATCCTGCAGTAGGAGTTGCTAGTGCAGTGACAGAAAACGTCCTCACCTGCTGGCTTCCCACCCGCCAACCCAGCACCGCGGACATTCGGACAAATTGAACCCCAGTATCTCCACGGTGGTGGGCAGCCAGGTACTTTACTTTAACTCTGCACCACCCGGACGTCCCGGTGAGGGGCGATGCAGGAGTTCTCCAGCAAAATGTCTTAATACAGCATTTTCATTTTTACCCCCTTCATCTATATTTTATACTGCGAGCTTGTACATCCGCTTTTTCATTTTCATTTAGAGTAGCCAATTATTCCCCCCCCCCCCCTTTTCTCCCCAATTTAGTTGTGATCAAATGATTCTGATGTTGTCACCTGCCAGTGAGGAGCCCCCACCAGGAGTACGTAGAGCCTTCGTCCTACCCCTCCCGCCTAACACTCCCCGCTGACAGGTGCCGCCCCAGCCCGCATTAGTACATGCAATGACAATCATCACCCATTGAAAAATAATAATAATAATAATCTTCTCTTCTGGGGGTCCCGGGAACAAAACATTTTCAGATGGGGGTCCGCGGCCAAATATATACATATCTGGTCTTGTGTTCTGACACAAACACGCAGTCAACCATTTGAACCCTAGCAGCACTAATCTGGGAGAAACATTCTGCAAAAACAGCAGATCTACAAGCTCACAATGCGTTGCATGCTGTATACGGCGGGTTGTGAGGTTGTAGATCAGCTAAAGACGCGGTGCCAAGTACAGTTGCAACTCAGGTCCATTTTACTAAGAATAGACTGTTTAGGTTAAATGAGCCCTAATGACGGTGCATGTTTTGTCATGGACAGACAGACGAAGGCAGAGAGGAGAAATCTGTAGCCCAGGGGGCTTCTTATGCAAACTTGTGAACCCTATGCTCTCCCATGCAGATGTCTCTCCCATTCCCCTTGGAGACCAACATTCATCATTATGGAAACAATTTTCAAACCCTTAAATTGGTGCAGACATTTCTGTGACATTACATTTGGCACAATTTTGTCTTTAATAATTTCTTTAAAGGTGCTTAAAAGTGATTTTGGTTGTTGTTAAAATAAGTGTTCAATATCTCTATATTCTAATAGCAGCCATTTCTATATAGTGTATTTGTTCCGTAACAGGGTCTCCAGCTCCAGCTCTTTAAACAGAAAATGCATTCTGTTTATGTTATACAATCAGGAGAGAAAACGCATGCAGGATACAGCATAAAAAATGCAATTGAAGGGATTACACAACTTTAAACTGATAAATGGTAAACGGTTCAGATTGACTAAATTGGTAACACACATAAAAATGTGTTCTGTGTAATAAAGAGCTGTAAAAGACAGGGAGAATAGATTACCGATTACTGAACAAACCCATAGTCTTGACTATAGCAATGATTGCCATTACAATATAGAGCTGTTTTAAACAAAACATATCACTTCAGTTTTTAAGGGGGGCTGACACACACACACACACACACACACACACACACACACACACACACACACACACACACACACACACACACACACACACACACACACACACACACACACACACACTGCAGGGGTTTATAATCTCATGCTATATTCGTGGTGCAGTGGTTTGGCAATGAATGTATCATTGAAGGAGAGAAGAAAACATCACATGATAAATGATGCATGTAGTGTGTGACTCGCTGGAGCTCAAAGAGCCTAGGGCTCCAACTTCCCGGCACACGGAATAGCAGATTGAAGGGTTTGCAAAAACCGGCAAAGCGAGTCTATTCACAATACTAGGCTATACATGCATATACTGTACAGTACTGCATAGTCAAGTGAAGGTGTGTTATGTTATGTAGGCCTATGTGTTCCATTTACTTCACGTATCTAAAGATTTAGAATAGATCTAGGGGGGAAAAACACAAACATAAATCTTACTCTATTACCGAATCTAATCTGGTTCAAGTGCAGAGTCACAGATGTGAGCTTTTATTGCCAGTCAGAGCAAAAGCGCACAGCAAAACGTCAAAGCCATCCACCAGGTTAGGACAGCAGAGCACCGACCCGGCCGGGGCGCGTCTGGTACGCTGTCCCGTACGGTACGGTACGGTACATGGCATGTCTGTATCTCCACGAGAACTTTGTTATAAAAAGGTACAAAAAAAGAAGAACAAATCACCACTCTTTAGGCCGGATCACAGGCCTACCCTTCTCGGTCAAGTGACCATTCCAGACCAATAAATTGTGTTTCTGTCTCAAACAGTTTAGGAGAGACGCGCGACGAGCGCCATAAATTACATAAGCGCAATTAAAGTGCCAACCTCTGACCCTGCCCGAACGCACAGCCCCGCTATCACCTGACTTTTGCATTGGCCGCAGCTCTCTCTCAGTGTGTGAATACACAACTGCAAAGCCATGTGTGTTTAACTTGAGAATAAAACATAACGTGACCACACCACAGACAGGACTGCAATCGGCGATTTAAGTCAGCGGACGCTTTCACACTTCGGAGGAGAAAAAAAAGACGCCATGGATTTGGAACAAAATGCACAGCACACTCTTAAAAATCACAACGCCAAATCACACGAAACAACTTGGTGGGCCGGCATACAGGTTAGTCAACGTGCTGCTGGAAATCGACCGCTCGGGACACGGGAGTTTACTTACTGAGGTGTAAATAGGGATCATTGCTGTCCATGCTGTGTCAGTTAGTTCAGTTGTTGCTTCGTTTTCCCGACAGTTTAGTGCCGCTCCTCCGTCACAGCAGCATCCCAGCGAATTCCACTCCCAAGCCCCGACTGAACTCTCCACTAGGCTCGGTGCTATCTGCATCCCATGGCCCCGAGGTACGGCCGCGCTGTGATTGGCTGGTTGCTTGGTTGGTTGTCAGGCAACCGCTGATATGATGATTGACACAACGTGTAGTAAATAATCATAGACGGCTGGCTAAACATACCTCCAGTTTGGTCATGAATATCACATCAAATATTTTGTAGCGAAAAACGTTGATCAAACGTGTGACGCATCTGTGGGCATAGTAATTACAATGTAATTCCTGTGCAATGTTATTACAATGACTCCTAATTATTAATAATTACAGTGTAATTGCAGTGTAATTACATTGCTTATATAAGCCAGAATAGACAGACAGCAAACAATAACTATGTCAATTAAACCACTATTTGAATAAGATGAATTGTAGTATAAATACTCAGATCTACGTGTGTGTCTTTAGCTTATAAGACACAGCATGAGCATGTAGATACAATACAGATCATCCATGACCATTTTCGTGTGGGTTGACTCCTGAATAACCTTCTGAGGTATCACAGCCAGGCTCGTACGGCCCAAGTAGGCTATAAATCAGTTATTAGTTTAGCTCCAAAAAATAATCTGTGGTTCCCCTGACAACGAACTAGCCAATCACAAAACGCCCGACCGCGACCCGTCCCTCCGGGCCCTGGAATCTGGACTCTCCAGGTCTACACAGTCAGGGGCCCAGTGAGGGGGACAACAGTTGTCCATATCAAGCTCCAACACGATCATGACGAAACTTCTCCCTCGCGGCGGTACAGTGTTGCAATCTTCTGGAGTAAAATGTTACTTTGACCAGAGAACAACGGGTTTATGGTGATTTCTGGAACTGGAAGAGTCTGAGTGTTGTAATTGCCAATAGTTTTTTTTTCTTTCCGTCTGTCTGTCCGTCTTGTGGAAAGTTGAGTTTTGTACAGAATTGTAATTGTGTAGATAAGGCAATCTTTGTTGAATCACAGATGGCTTGGAGACAGTTAATTATTATTGTAAAGGTTTAAAATCCATTAAAACAATAGCCTAATTGTAAATGTAATCATATCTTGGTTTGATAGGCCTAAAACAAACAAGATGTACTAGGCACATTTATATGCATTTGTGTAGCCTTAAGTTCGGTCAAATCCTGTAATATTGTCAATATATTGTGGAATCCACAATATATATCCACAATGTGGATACATAGTTTGTAGGCCTACTGCTGCCAATGTGTGGCATTCAGAGGTGTGCACTGTCACTGTGCAGTAAGTGCATCCCCCTCCCCTCCTCTCCGTCTCTCTCCCTCTCTCTCTCTTGATTTCTCCTTCTCTAGTCCAAATGTTGGTTATAGCAGGCCTACTACTTTTTTCGGACTGAACTGGGGTCTCTCCCTGTGTTTACCTAGTAGGCTTAGTGGAGCTGCCTGGGAGTGCGGGTGTCAGGACCCCCCGGAATCCCCCCAGATCTGTCTTCAGAGTGTGGGGTCATGTAAGGGTGAGCCTGCGGTACCTCAGAAGGTTATTCAGGAGTCAAGCCGCACTGAGGCATTCACAGTCTTGAACTGAGGAGCGGGCAGACGCTCCGTCAACGCCGGCCACTGACCACTCAGCGGGCCTTTCGTTGCCCCGTTAATGGGACACGCAACCCCGGCTCCCGTCCTTGTAACGGCGACCCATAAAAAGAGCACAGGAGGATGCTAACCAAGATGAATGGCCTTTTTTCTGGACTCATTCTACACTAATCAGGGCTTTTCATTTGTTAGCCCCCTTCCCTATAAGCCCCTCCACCGCCACCAACCCCATTAGGGCCGGATAACGTATAAATTCATTAAAGTCAAAGAGGGACATTAAAATGATCATTTGTCAGATCTCTCTTTGTGTGTCCACTAATGGCGGCATGGTTTAAGTCATGTACGTATAGGATGGTCCGATGGTGTAAGGCTGAGTTTATTTGGGAGAAAACGGCTCGTTGTCCATTCCATGCATTGGACATTTTATTAAGGTCCAAAACCTATTGTGGATCTAATGTGTAACATTTCTGGTTTTATCAAACAATGCACCAATTTCAGTGATTAGTATAATATGACCTAAGAATAATAATTCTGTCATTATTTTTTATTTATTTATTTATTTATGTTTTATTTTACAAAAACCAGGTTGTTGACCACCGTTTTATTTTGCTGCCCAACAGATCCATCCATCACCTCCAGATTCCATCAACCCCCCACGCGACTCCACACACACATACACACAAACACACAGTCAATGAAGCAGCCCTTTGCACTAATCCCTTTGTATTCACAGCACCATTCCCACCAAACAATGTCCTAAATCCTAATCCTAAACCAAACCTAACAAACCTGGGCCACCTGCTAGCACAAGTTGTGCAGCAAAAAAGGCCAATATGAATTTAAGTAACTGCCACGAAAAAGGTACTTCATATACATAACATCCATATACATGCAAGAAAAATAACGGCCGTTGCATGCAACATGAGCTTGTGCAGGTGCACGTGTGTGTGTGCATGCATATGGCACACATACACAAAGAGAAGTTGTGTCTCCTAACGTACACACAAAGATACACATTAATGCATACATTCACACAGAAGCCGAAAAATAACGCCCGTTGCATGCAACATGAGCTTGTGCACGTGTGTGTGTGTGTGTGTGTGTGTGTGTGTGTGTGTGTGTGCATGCATATGGCACACATACACAAAGAGAAGTTGTGTCTCCTAACGTACACACAAAGATACACATTAATGCATACATTCACACAGAAGCCCAACCCCCCCCCCCCCCCCCCCCCTCTCTTGGTCTTGTTCTGTCCTCCTCTGATGCTCTGTCTGTCTCTGTCCCTCACTCTCTCTCTCTCTCTGGCTCCAGATATGTGTGGTGTGGCGGTGCTGGCTGGGTTGTCATGGGAGACGCTTTCTCCATCTGCCTTTGCTCTCATTAGCCCACCTCCATCATCAGGCTTTATCAGAGGGACCCCCACCACCCCCACCCGCCTGGACCCTCTTCACTGTTCTGACAACCCCCGCCTCCAGCTCCATACATAAGCCTGAGATGATAAGTGACCTACCCCTTTGTGGAGGCTTGGATAAGACAATGCCACACAACAGTGGAGAACATCATCCATCTCATAGCTCATCAATCTGGGACACAAAAGATGAAATGTGGCTCCAGCTCCCATTCTGGAGCCCCTCTCATCCACTTCTCCTAAGGCTAATGCATATTATCGAAAAGAGTTGCTCGACAAATATTATGTTTTCAATCTTTTTTGGTTGAAAATGTTCATTTGAGTGAATTTCTTGAAAATACATCTTGTTTGTTGAGCCACACTTTGTTGAGGTATAAATTACAATTTTCACTATTTGTCTATTACTCAGATTTTTGAGGAGACACAAAAATCAGGAGAAAGTGCATATGCATGGGAGTAAAAACAAACAAAAACTTCAGACGTTTGTGCATGATAGTGATGATGCACATTTAGAATTAATTTAATAATCAAAGTTTGTTCTTAGTAGATTACAATAAGCAGTGAAATCTGTATGGAGACTATACAGTAGTTGTTATACTATACTTTTTACCACCTTACATTTTTATCCCACGATTTTGTAACCCATTTTTTCACCCAGTGTCAAATTATCTAATGTAATCCTGGGCGCTACACTTCCTCTGCCAACCTGGGGGGGCAGCGGACTGACCTCATGCCTCCTTCTATGCATGAGGAGTCCAAGCTGCTTCTTTCCACCTGACAGGGGAGAGTTTCCCCGGCCGGACGTAGTGCGTGGAAGGAACACGTTATTCCGACCAGTTCCGTTCCCCTCCATCAGGCGCCCCGGCTGGCCAGGGGGAGGTAGTTAAGAGACCAGGATTACTGCATGCTTTTGTGAGGGTACCTACCCTAGGGGACACGGGGAGAACATGCAAACTCCACACAGAAATGCCCTTTATAGTATACTTTAAATGATTAAATATGATGCTCCAATTATGTTTATCTGCCAAACTGAGAATTGTTTGACTGCCCAGCCACTGTCAAAGATTATTAGAATGTGTAGGCTACATATGGTGGTTTGCCATGTGCAATATGAATCAGATTGTTCTTTTGGTTTTGTTTCCACTCTCCCAATAATTGACTAAATTTGAAAATGTCTCACCCTTTGTCTTAAGGCCTATTCATACTCCAGTTTTAGGTGATAAGGTGACCACCGAAAACTACAACATGACGTCATGCCGTGGTGATAAGCTCACCCCAGCCAGCACTTGTCTCTGTTTTTACTAACCACAGTGGTCACTTTATCCCCTAAAACTAGAGTATGAATAGGCCTTTACTCCTGTATTATCATGACTTGAGTCTTTGCTTTTATTATTTGTATCTCTTTATTAAACTGTTGTTCCAATGAGACTAATTGCATTACAGACAGGCGACTGTTAAAAAATAAATGTCCCGAGTAAAAATCAAACAATAATGTGCACTATAAGAAAAATCATAGAAATGCAAGTGTTACCTCACCTATCATCAACTAGCTGCTAGCATGAATGGATTTTCAGTGAACCATAGGAAGCAATCTCAGGACACCATACATAGCAGGCGAGGTCATGACAACCTGCACGCAACGCCATGTGGCTCGATTGTTTGCGCTATGGACCATATTCACAAGCCACATAATTCCTTGAGATAAAGTACATTCCATGATGAATTAAATCATTTGATGATTGATTACACAGTTACACAGCAGGCAGAAACCTGGTGATAGTGGTGAGTGGTAATAGTTATAATGGGGGGGGGGGGGGGGGGGGGAAGAAAAAACAATCCCCTGGTATGTGTGCAAACCAGCCACTCAACCTGTCAGCCAATGGATGTCATTACAAACTACTAGAGTAATTATACAGTCATTGTGTTTTAAATGCTTGTAATGCCTACCTAATTGTTGAATCCCTATAATAACCTTGCAGTGGGCTGTGTGAACAGAAGCGGATCTAGAAGTAATTGGATTGGGAGGAGTTGCCCCAGGCTGTTTATCTCTCTTCATCTAGGCTTGCCTTTCATGTGCAGGTAAAGTTGTATGATACTGTATATACAGTCACTAACCGTTAGGTCACAACTCTGGGATACATTTGAGTGAATATTATTGATAATCAAGGTGATTCAGTGACCAATCAATGGACATATACTGGTTGGCATTTGCATTGCTTCTTGAGGGCCTTGACATCAGGGTCAGACAAGTACAAATGGCATGCAGTCATGATTGATTTATTAGTGGTTATCATTACCCCCTTTATCTTTTGACATTTTGGACATTATTGAGCAAAACAAGAGATGATCAAAGAGGCCACAATCAATCAACTATATATATATATATATAATTTACTTATATATAAGTCCATATTTTATATTTTGCATTTTCCAATAAAGATTGTATATTTTAATAATAAGTCTGTGGTCCGTCTGGTATGCATCTATAGCCTCTGGTTACAAAAAAAAGAAATGTACGAGTTCCTATGTCAACACAAATGCAACCAAAGCCCTCTAATCCATTTTCCACTGATGTTCTAAACCATTCTGCCCCCCTTGCAGGTTAATCTGATGTCTCTGTCTGGAGAAGGCTTCACACAATCAACATGATGAGTGGAATGACTATAGGTCCCAATCAGGCAGACTCTCCAGAATCCAGATCGCCATCACAACACAGGATGAGAGCTCCACACGTCATTGAAGTGATTTGGTCTTCGATGCAAAATCCTGTATATTCATCTAAAAAGTACCGTACCCACATGCACATAAAGATAGCATGGCCATCAGCTTATAAGAGCTAAACAAATACTTTACATTTTGGGGGCAAAAGCAATACTTTTATTCTGCACTGCTCTGTGGATGTATTATTTTATTTCATAAACATATTTTTTGTCAAAGTATTCATTGATTTCACAACACATTATACACATGGCAAAATAATCTTTAATGTATTCAGTTACAAAATAATCAATTTTGATGCTTTCTAATATTACATTATGTAACATCTTTTATAGTTTTGGCTCCTCCATTTATTCTCCCAGAACCTGAATAATTCTGAACAATGAACTGGTTGACTTCTGTGGGAGCAGATAGCAAGAGGGCAGGTAATGCCACAGCATTTTAAAATTGTTTTTTTATCGTTTTCTGTTTTTCTCCTAATGAAGTCAGAGAGAATACAAATGGAATCAATCCATTTGACACTTACGGGATCCATTTGGTTCCATTTCCATCTCTCTCAGTTAAATGAACACCCAGACATTTACTGTGCGGTTGACTTTGAGGTAAGGTAACATAGAGTGGCCAGTAGTTGCAGTCTTACATTGTCAGTGAAATAAATAAAAATACATGTCAAAATTATCAATACATCATAGCACATCTGCATGGTTAGCAATTAAGTAATTCCTTAAAAAAATCTTCTTATAGGCCTTTGATTGTTATAATTTTGCAGTGTGGTCAGACCATACAGATCATTATGCACTCTTCTAATCTGGGCCTTAGCAATGGATCATGAAATAGGATTGCTTACAAAATTCATAACTGTCCCTATCCGATCATCCCTGAGACAGACCATAAAGCCATTGGATCAATATGTCTTATTAGGCGTATAATGAACGTGGATTAGAGATTGCAGGCAGATGGTTGACCTCTGTTAGTGTTTGTCTTCCTATAAGGCATTAAGATTGGAATGAGTGGGTCACAATTGACCAGAACGAATCCAAAAGCGGAATAACAGGTCCACGTCCACCTCAGGTTAATATCGCTCCGATCTGAAATGTCCATTAAGAATTAAGCCTGTCGTACACCTGCTACTGAATTTTTAGCACACCAATGTGACTTTACCATGCCATTTAAGAATCAGAACCAGAGTCTAAGAATACATTCCTTGAAAGAGCAGGCTTCTTCTGTTACAGAGCTACCATACACTGCTCTGAGCCTCTGACAACTCATCCTGTCTAGCTAGCTGTCTAGCTAGCACATCTATTACATAGGACACTGCATTATGGAATGCCAGCAACTTGACCTACAAGGCGTGTAATCTTTCATGGCAGTATATTTACAGATGTACACACTGTACAGAACTTTATATAGCAAAGGTTCTTTTAATAATCGCGAAGATGTTGCTTGAATGCATTTGTCTGAATTATTCTGAAGGAATGATTTTGATTTGAATAGAGAAATTTATATGACTGAAGACCCATTTTGTTTGTCTTTTTGTCAACACCAGGCCGAAGGTATGGGGAGAGAGTATGTTTTGCACTCCGTCCGTGTGTGTGTGTGTGTGTGTGTGTGTGTGTGTGTGTGTGTGTGTGTGTGTGTGTGTGTCGGTTAATGGTGCCGGAGATTAGCTGTGGACGGACGGACGGACGCACACGCACACGGACGGAGTGCAAAACATACTCTCTCCCCATGCATGCATTCAACAATCATGACCGAAGGCTTGATTTCATGACTTTGAAAGCCTATGTGACAAATTATATGCAACAAATTATATCAAGCTTAGCCCAGGTATTATTTATTTCTAAATGTTTCACCCAGTGTCAATTATCTAATATAATCCTGGGTTCTACACTCTCTCTGCCAACCTAGGGAGAGCAACGGACTGACCTCATGCTCCCTTCAATGCATGAGGAGTCCAAGCTGCTTCTTTTCACCTGACAGGGGGGAGTTTCCCCAGTTGGACGTAGCGCATGGAAGGAACACGTTATTCCAACCAGTTCGTTTCCCCTCCATCAGGCTCCCCAGGTGGCCAAGGGGAGGCAGTTTAGAGACCAGGATTACAGCATGTTTTTTGTGAGGGTACCTACTCTAGGAGACACTGGGAGAACATGCAAACTCCACACAGAAAGACCCTTTCATCAACCCCCACCTCGGGTATGGGCACTGATGATGGGCACTGATTCCCGTCCCCAGCGGGAATCGAACCCAGGACCTTCTAGCTGTGAGGCGACAGAGTGGTTCAGAGTCAAAAGATGTATTTTTTTAGAACCACTGATCAATTACTATCCCACAGTTACCATTATTCCATTCTCTTACTTTATCCAACCTTCCATTAAACTCAGGTTACAGACACATGGGAAAGTTTTCCTAATGATGATAACAATCAGGCAAGCTGGTACACTTACCCAGTAGCTGACAACATTGACGCACTTCCACAGAACATTGCACAAAAGTTTAGTGCACTGTTCTCTGGAAGAAAATACAAAATCTTTGTATACTTTGCTACATTACTAAATGCATGGTCAGGGACCACAAGAGATACCTTCACGGACCACCAGTGGTCTCCGGACCACCTGTTGAAAACCCCTGGCCTTTGGTCTTGTTTGGTCTTTATCTTGTTGTCATGCATTGCCCCAAGACGTGAGAGGCACTGGGGGCAATTCTATTCATCTACAGTCTACAGTAAGTGGCATTGTTTGCCACAACTGACTGAACATACGTTCAACGTCACCATACATATTGTAGGTTACAGGACCTCTGACTACACCATACTTTCTCAACATGGGGTCTGGGGACCCTCAGGCCCCAAGAGTCCTTGATGGGGAACCTCCAGGGGCAGGGGGTCTCCAACTGATTGACAGAAGGAATCAAATGGCCTCTCTTAAAGGTCTGTAACTCTGAGAGAGTTCACAATGAATGGCACCAAATGGACCCATGCGCTAACACGTGGGGATTTTACACTGCAGATTGGGGGTCCCAGAGATTAAAATAAATAGGCTATTATTAAATGGGGGGGGGGGGGGGGGGTCCCTGACCTAATGCACATGAAACTGACCGGGGGTCCTTTTAAATGGACAGTGTTGAGAATCACTGTAGTTCAAAGTGGGGTTTGGGGACTCCCAGAGTCCCAGGGGTCCTTGAGTTCAGGGGGATTCCCAGCAAAAGTAGTATATATTATAATATATAGCACCACTCCATTTTGCGCTGTGATCTGCCATTTTTTATAAATAACGATAATGTTTGGAACATATTTAATAATTTTGAAAAATAAAATATTAACTTCTGGAGGTCCCTGGTACAAAACATTTTCAGCCAAATATATATCAATTTGGGGCTTCCTCGGCATGAAAAAGGTTACGATTGAGAATCATTGTCTGTCCTACACACTGTGGAGCATTGGAGACGTATTGCTTCCACCGTGTGGCGTATAGTTGTAATTGTAATGTGGTTGCATCCATGGTTGCATCCATGGTTGCATCACGGTCGTATATCCCTTGACGGCACCCGTAGATTTAAGGTTAAACTTACGTGTAACTCCAACGCAGATGATCATCATCAGGAAGTAGTATAATCGAGTTCCCCGAAAACAAAACAGCAGCAACATGGATAGATGCTAATATAGAACTGCGAACAAGTTATATTTATCAAAAATATTTTAATATATCCGTTACTAATGTATTCGAGGGAGAATGTCGTCCGATTTAACAGTAGACATCGAAAATCATCAGAATTTTATGATGAATAATAATAACAACGACAGACTTGGCTTCATGGCCATCGACCAGGATGGAGAGTGGGGTGAGTGTCACATGAATAATCGGAATATATTATTTGGAATTTTAACCCAATATGTATAATACATCATATCATGCGGTTACGCCGAATAATTCACATGTACACACGTACAATGCTCATTGTGCTGCAAGTGTTGTGAGCTTGTAATATCGGCGCGCGACACCGTTGACGGTGCATTGCATTTGGTTGTCACTTGTCAACATTAATAGTAGAGATGATGCAACCACTTCGACTCTGAATTCAATTATTGTGGTCTCTCTGACTGTACTGCTTCTTTGAGTATTATGCATCTATACTTACAGTTCGTGTCGCCAGTGGGTGCTCCTGCTTCGTGCATGTGTTGGAGTGAAAACAGCAACACCTGTTATATAATTGCCCCACGAATATTTAATTGCCCCCCCCCCCACGCCCATTTAAAACCCATGAAGGCTGATTCTACATTAAAACCTATATTGTATAATATCAGTGTGGTGCTCAATCCTTCATGTTAACGACCCTCAAAATGTGTTGTTCCAGGGAGGGACCCCCAGAATAAAAGATTTGAGTTAATTAAAAGGTTTGCTTTAAAAAAAAAGAAATAATTATATATTCATAGATTTGCAAAAAAACAAAAGATCTACAAGCTCATAGCTCGTCACATTAGCTTGTAAAAAAATGGTTAAAGTGGTTCAAATCTAAAATGACACCCGGTTTTAATGGGTTAAAATGAAGGTTTGCATATAGTTGACATTCATGCACAGTGATCAGGGCTGGGGGCCAAAACACCATGTGAAAACAGGTTATAGTCTAGTAGCCAGCCCATAGAGCCCCATTGTGAACCCGGACATGTTGAGTACACCAACGTTTTATGTTATAAATGTTTAGTATGGGTCATTAGTTTTGCAAAAAATCACTCATTGGGCTAAAAACGGCCATTTTTAGCCCAATGAGTGTTTTTTTTGCAAAACTAATGCTTGGAATGGATTCAGCATCATGAAAACCCCCTAGTTTGACACGTCACATGCTACATAAACCATGATGAAATTTTGAATATTTTGCCTTCTATAGGTTGTTAATGGTATGGTCACAGATTATGCCGATTACGAAAATTGCTCAACATATGCAAGTTAGCATCCGGCAGTTTCTACATGCTGGGGACCCATACTAAACATTTATAACATAAAACGTTGGTGTACTCAACATGTCCGGGTTCACAATGGGGCTCTATGGGCTGGCTACTAGAATATTATGTGAAACGTATGAGGAAAACAATTGAATTAAATTCATTTAAAAAAAAAATACTTTTAAGTAAATTGTCTTTATTCTAAATGTGCTCAATTTGATAAAATGAGCAATGAGATGTGTAGAGGAAACCACTCAATTGAGAAGCTTTGAATTGTTTGTGAAAACAAAAGTGGTGGGATTTAACATGATCTCTCCATGCTTGTCTTTGCATAGACATCAGCCTGTTTGATGAGCTGGACAATCTGCCTGATGCAGATGAACTCATTCAAGCCCTGGAGCATGCTGGCTATGTAAGTAACCCAGTGGTTCTCAACCCTTTCACCCCCCCCCCCCCAGTTCCACAGATAAATATTGTGAAAATAGCAGATCTACAAGCTCGAGGCATTGTGAGCTTTCTTTCTTATTATTTGACAATTTGGCCAATGTTTGACCAGTTTTTATAGCATAGTTTGTTGATTGCTTTTGGTGCACTTTTATTTTTGATGCACTCTTATTTATTTTCTTTCTTTTGGGGACACCCCTAA
Source organism: Electrona antarctica (assembly GCF_951216825.1). Taxonomy (NCBI): domain Eukaryota; kingdom Metazoa; phylum Chordata; class Actinopteri; order Myctophiformes; family Myctophidae; genus Electrona; species Electrona antarctica. The sequence goes on from NC_136812.1 coordinate 38,402,601, forward strand.
AACCACGTGGGGACCCCGACCCACAGGTTGAGATTGAGAACCACTGAATACTGTAACTGCTGGGAACTGAACAGTGATTCTGAGTCAGAGTACTCTCTTGGATGAGAAAAACTGTACCACTCTTGTTTAAAAGATCACACCGTGCAACTATTCTTTTATTGTGATAGTTACTGTACTCAGTGTACTGTACTCTGTACTGTACTGTACAGTTTTATTGTTAGTTATACTGTTATTGTTGTAGTTATTGTGTTCAGTGTGAAAGGCCCTGTAGGCTGTCGCCCAGCGGACGGTACTGTTCATAGTACCCAAACAGACATACCGGTACATAGGGATATAGACACAGGGACCCGCGCGGACTGTCATTGGAGTGGTGTGCACCGCTTAAAAAAAAAAGAAAGTGATATGATAATGTGTACATTGTCAATAAATAAATATTAATTACAACTTATTTACAACTCTTTAAATCAGGGGTTTTCAACTGGTGGTCTGTGGAGTGTGGACCACTGGTGGTCCGTGTGGTCCTGGTACCTGACCATGCATTTAGTTTTAGTAATGTAGAAAAGTGAAGATTCATCTTACTTACTTCTCATTTCCCCATATCTAAAAATAACATTTTGGTTTTGGTTAGTTAAAGCTGCACTATGTTAATGTTTTTAGGAATACAATATGCCTTCTTTCTGTATATCAGCAAAATGTAATTTTTTATGTTGGACATCGAGGGAAATTAAGATTCTCAGATAAAAAGAAAAAAAGAAACACTGCTTATCAACTAAACAGTTAATCGACCGATAAGGTTATCAAAACTTATCAATTAATGAATTAATCGATAATTCCCATCCCTAATTTGAATTGTGGATTGGTGGGGTTTATTAATGCTTATGAGTGTGGGTGGGTGGCTGCACTTTGTATATCTGTTTGTAGTATAATGATTACACAATTATGATGTATTTAATGTGAATCATATTGAGTTTTCTGGCAGCCTGGTATGAAATGCACTATACAGATAAAATGGTCTTGACTAGACTTGAATCTGATGGAGTTCCATATGTCTCCCAGGCCTCCGAGGTTCCTGACCTGGACTTCGACATGGACCTGGCTCCCTGGAACGGAGCAGCCACAGGCAGCACCTGTACAGGTAATGTACAGTAGCAATAGTCAACATCTGTGTTAAAGTCCCAATCTGGAATTGTGCCGAATAAAAATAAAGTTTATTTACATACATTTTAAAAGAGATGTTGCGAGTTATATGGTAAATATACTCTTTTGAAATTTCATCAAAGTCTTGTGTGTAATATATGTAATATAGCATAACAAAAAAAATGCATACAAAACGAATTTGCCTGTTGAATGTTAGTCCTTCTATTGACCTGAGTCAGTCATCTATAGAATAAAAAACATGCATCACCTACTGTTAATTTTTTATTTTTGGTGGTGGTATATTTAATGGTATTGGTATTTAAAACATAGCAGATTGTATTCCATTTTTATTATGATGCAGCCTCTTATACCGGTATACCGTACGTGTTCTTTGATGTGTACTGTTTCTTTTAATACTGTAGATCAGAGGTTTTGAACTGGTGGTCCATGGACCACTGGTGATCCGTGAAGGATGTGGTGTTGTGGTCCCTGACCTGACTATGCATTCAGTAATGTAGGAAAGTGAAGACTAGTTGAGAAACATCACTCTAAATTACCTGGTGACCTATGATGATGTGTCAATGTTGCTGGGAAGTCGGAGGTGAAGAAACTCCACAGAATCTCAAGAAGGGATTAAGGGAAAGTGTACCTGATTGACTGGTTGAGTCATCATTAGGAAATGTGCTGGTATAAGTACTTGTGTCAAATTAAATCAAAGCCCTTAAAGGGGAAAACCACCCTTTTTCAACATTTTACTATGTCATTAATATACCTTAGAGCTGTAAGAAAAAAAAGGTCCCCCTATTCTGTGTTTCCTAGAACTGTAATTATGAAAAAAATCATTAACATGGTGAAACACATGTTGATGACATCATCAAGATGTGTTTCACCATGTTAATGATTTTTTTCAGACCTCTAGTTCTAGTAAACACAGACTGGGGGAACTTTTTTATTATTTCCACACAACAGCTCTAAGGTATATTAATGACATAGTAAAATGTTGAAAATGAGTGGAATGCCCCTTTAATTCATTATAGCCTTTTCCCCAACACCATGCCCATATCCCTAGCCAACACAACAGTGGTCCCCACTCCCCAGGTTGATTCTTAGTCAGGTTGGTGGTCCCTGCTGTAGATGAAACTATGCTGTTCTGAATGTCAGTGTTTTATTGCACGTTTATTATTCAGGAATGACCTAAATATAAATTAACTATGCATATTGTCAAGTTAGGTCTGTCATGGATGCAACATATCAAGTTACAGTACATGAAGACAACAATAGGAGTCTTGCTTCAAATGTTGTTACAGCTATGCAGTGCACCCTGAAGTGGGAGCTCTGTGTGATGGTGTGTTATTAAAGTAGACCCTGTAACTGGAGAGATCATTGGCCACAATCGGCTAGTGATAAAGTTGTAGAGATATGTCTTCTGTGAATTAGGAGAAAGAAATGCATAGTACCGTCTTTATTTGTGTTGCAGCAGCATATTTAACCGAAAAGGTGTCGTGTGGTAACCTATAATCATTGTTAAATGATAATCTGCTGTCAACTGTCATACTACAAAAATTGGCCAATTGTTATACTGGAGTCAGAGTTGAATTATAGTCCAGCAGCCGACAGGCTTCTTTTGTTTAAAGTGGGAAATTTGGTATATGGTCTTTTTTTATTGGCCTAAAATATTGTCTATATACATGTATACATTCATGAATCCACTTGCTGACCGGCTGTCGACATTGGGCAATTTTGTTAATAGGGGTTTATATGTGACTATACCATTAACATCCTATATAAGGCAAGATTTTCATTATGCTTTATGTAGCATGTGATATGTCAAACTAGGGGGTTTTCATGATTATGAATCCATTTCAAGCATTAGTTTTGCACAGAAAACACTCATTGGGCTAAAAACAGCCATAGCCACTTGCCCAAATGTGCCCAAATTCTCCAAAATGTGCTGACCTCATCACATTTGTGATGATTGCAATGGCCGTTTTTAGCCCAAGGAGTGTTGCAAAACTAATGCTTGGAATGGATTAAGAATCATGAAAACGCCCTAGTTTGACATGTCACATGCTACTTAAAGCATAATGAAATTTGGATTTTTTTTTTGACATTTTTGCCTTATATAGGATGTCAATGGTAATTATGGTATGGTCACATATAAAATAAATTGCTCAATACCGAGTCAGCAAGTGGATTCATGAATGTATGTATATAGACAATATTTTAGGCCAATAAAAAAACCTATATACCATATTTCCCACCCCACAACCCCGTCTGCCGGACTATTAAGGATTTTCCCGTGTACACTCCACTGACTACATTAGCCGAGCTCGGTAAGCCCGTGTGACATGTCTTGTGTCTGTACCACTGTCCTTGTGCGTCCAGATGGCGAGGCGAGTGTGGACTCTCTTTCACCTGCCCACACTCTGAGCTCTGTCCCTTCTCCTGCCTCTGTGGAAGCCTTGTCCCCATACTCCTTATCAGTAAGTCTGCCCCTGCTCTCCGTCTGTACTGTGTCTGTGTTTAACATGCTCATTCTCCATGCAAATATGTCCTGTCATTGGAGAGAGTTTGCATTCGTTTTTCGATGAGAGCATTTACGTCGTTGCCCATCTTGGCACAGTGTGAAAACGGGATTTGTCACAGATGGTGCTCAAAACATTCATATCGCTTTCGCTGGCAGATGCTGCTCTTTTTCTTTTGGACACAGACCCACAGTCCCACACACACATGCACGCTCCCACGTGTGTACACACACACACACACACACACACACACACACACACACACACACACACACACACACACACACACCAGAGACGCTTCATTAATGACTGCCTTAAACACCTTGTCAAACTAATTATTCACTGTCTGCCTGATATATGCCCCGCCCCCTCATTTAAAAAAGGTGCTGACAACTTTGGACACATTTGCATAATTTAGTAGGCAGATGTTTTCACAGCATGTCAAAACAAGGGCAAAGTTTATATCCTCCTCTCGACCCCAACACTGATGTCTGTCTGCTGACTGAATCCAAGGACATTTTCTTCTACTGCCAGTATCTTATTGCCAAGGACATTTGTATTTTAACATATTAATGGTATTATTTTCCTTGGTGTGCACTGCAAATACACCTTAATGTAACGTAAATGTGGATCTTCAGCTGTTTATTTCGATGAGACAAGCATATTCATGAACATTACAATCAAATACTGTAAATACACCGGAATTAGCAAAGATGCTAAATTTCATCCGTAGTCCCCACACAAAACATAGAAACAGAACAGACAGGCAGTACCGGTACATTATGAGACGAAGCATAAAAACATACAGTGTACAAGAAACAAAGTACACGGTATAAATTCCTGTATTGTAGTTAAAAACTCACTGTATACTGTTGGACCAACCTCATTCTGGTTTATTACTACTCTGTAGTATCCTTGATGGTGCTGTAAAACATAATGTCCTAAGCTCGCTCGGTCTTTCTCTGCTCCAGGATGAGGCCCTGTCTCCACAGTCCCAGCCCTCTCCTGTCTCTGTGTGCTCGGAGTCCAGTGGATACTCTGAGCCCCCTACACCAGCCCCGAAGAGATCCCCGAAAAGAGCCAGCCTGACTGCACGGGGTGAGACAACCTCTGTCTGCTGACAGGGGCCCATTTAGTCTGTCCAGTGTCCACAGTCTTCTTTGTAAAATGCAGAGTTTTTGCCTTGTAGTTACCAACTGGTAGGGTGCCGAAGGACCATGTATGTAATAAATGTAGCGAAGTGAGCTGTAATTGAGCTGTGGTCTTTTGAGGGGACATGCATATACTGTACACATACTGTACATGAAGAGATGAATCCTATTCTAGACGGAGGCAAGCTAAACAATGCCAGTGTCGAGAACAATGGGATTTACTGTTGGATCAAAATATCTGTCTATTTAGTATTTACAATCCATTTCATGAGTTGTAGTGGCAAGTTTGACTTTGCATTGATTAATATAACTGTAAAAAGGACATTTCTCCAACGGCAACAACCAAAACAACATTGTCCGCTTTTCACATAATATGAGCCAAACTGCCCTTTATTTACCATACACGCTGTACCGCCTCCCTTCCTGTCTCTCCTCCCAGCCAAACCGGCTCAGACAGTCAAGAGGCTCATCCAGCTCAGTACCAAGGTGTCCATCCAGCCCAGGCCACTGATCACAGCGCTCCCCCTGGCTCGCGCCACACCCCCCCTGCAGACCAAGACCATCATCCTCCAGCCTCTCCATGCCACCATGCTGCCTGTGGTGAAGACAGCTCCAATCAGCATCCAGCCAGCGCCCCCTCCAGGTGACCGTCCACACTGCGCCCCCGTTGCACTTGATTGCATCACACCATACTCATTATTTGCATCTAGGCTAGCCTGAGGTTGAGGTGAGCCGTACAGTCGGCGTGTGTTGCACTGTGTTACATGTTTGTTTTTGATTCTTACTGTAGATTAGGGCATTTAGAATAGGGCTGCAACTACCAATAATTTTCTTAGTGGTTATTCTTTTGATTACTTTTTTGATTATTATCAAAATGGAGAATCATGTTTAAAAACATTAAAAATAACAATAATAAAAACAAACCCCAAAAATATATAAAAATATATGCAGTATGAATCGAATAACCACAAGTGTTATTTTATACTTAGGCAAAAATTGTGAAAGTTAAAAATAACAAGAAAAAAACTTTTCTCCTATAATGACATGCCCAAAATAGGGATTGATTGTTAATTGTTTATTCTATGAAATTACTGATTATTTTTTATAATCGATTAGTTTGATTAACTGTTGTGCCCCTAATTTAGAGAGCTGATCCCCTAATTTAGAGAGCTGATCCCGATCATAGTCCTGAGATCCCTGAATTTCTTTGTTTTTTCTGTTGCAACTTGTCCAGAAGATGGCGCTTTATCCCTATGTTCATTGTTCCCCAGCCTGTTTTGGCCTGGTTATGGAGTTGCTGACATGTCAATGTTCATTCAAAGTTTCAAACCCACATATGTAATCACTTTCTTTACTTTGAAGATGGTTGCTAGCTACAGTAGCACACAGTCGTTCTACATTACAATCCCACTCTAAATTAACAGAATGTATTCATATTTAATTAATGTAGGCCTATAAGCCCTTTAAAAATATATATCTTTTTAACGTGTGTGTGTGTGTGTGTGTGTGTGTGTGTGTGTGTGTGTGTGTGTGTGTGTGTGTGTGTGTGTGTGTGTGTGTGTGTGTGTGTGTGTGTGTGTGTGTGTGTGTGTGTGTGTGTGTGTGTGTGTGTGTGTGTGTGTGTGTGTGTGTGTGTGTGTGTGTGTGTGTGTGAGACATAGCAACGTGTAAAATACGATGCGTACTGTAGGTGAAAGGGAAAGGAACCTGCAAAGCAAAATGTCAATCCAAACAACACTTTCCTTAATATATACATGTACTTAATATATGTACTTTTGTGTGTGCGTGCACACACTCTCAAAGATTGTGTTTTTTTTGTTTAAGAACCTGACTTCATTCAAGTTAATTATCGGATAACACTACACAAAACATAACTTGATAATGTAGTCAAATTTAAAATATTCCTTTATGTGAGGATTATGACAGTCAACAGGAGTTCATTGGAGGCTTGGGAAAGTTTGCTGTTTGGAAATGTATTGCTGCACAATGATGTGAGGCTGGGCTCCATGATTTATAGCCGCCAATTTATAGCCGCCAATACAGAATGTGTTTATAGGCCAGGTATGTTCACTTTCCACATGCCTCGTATGTGAACATACCTGACCAATAAACACATTCTGATATGGATTTAAACCATGGAGCTTTGCATATTGGGCACAGCGCTACATTTCGAAACGGCAAACTTACCCAATATAGCCTCCAAATTCGTGTGAACTGTCTTCTACATTCTACATAATTCTCCTCCTCTGTCAGCTTGGCAAAAGACTGAAGCCTTAGCACGACTTACTTTCATTAGCACTGTTGGCTATGATTTGCACTGACAACAAGTCATTTAGAATGAGATTGAGACACTGCAGGACTGGCTGAGAAATGTCCCCTGGCTCAGACTATTGTACTGTGGCTCTCTGGGTAGGGATAAGCACTGACCGCTACTGTAAACCGTGAACAGGTCATCTATAAACAGGAGACTATTGTTTGTTGTCGTGGTTTTGTTTTTTTGGTTTCAGACCACAAGCCTGTGTAAATGTGGGCAGACGGGCATCTTTATTTATTTGTGCCCACTCATAAAAAGTTAAACACACGCACGCACGCATGCACGCACGCACGCATGCACGTGCGCCCACACGTAGGCACAAGAAGGCCAAGTTCAGATACATACCAGACATTGTTTGTTTAAACCTACTTTGAGCAATAGATGGGTGGGATTTACTCCATCAGGACCAGTCAGATAAGGGTAAGATATGGTGTCAGCCATGGGAAAGCAACCTTCATGAACTGTCACATTAATATTGCTGTCAATGTGTGGAAAACCAGTCGATAAAACTTAGACGTTATATAAAAAGTAAAAACGAATCAAAAATGTTAACTAAAGCAATCTTTACCATACATAATCTCCCAAACCCATAACCTTCCTACATGCATACAGACGGCCAGACACATGCATATAAAAAAAAGTCACACCCTCATATTCGAACACTCTCGAACGCTGTTAGGAATGTAGTGTGTTTAGACCTTGGGTCATGGACAGTAAACATCGTTTCCACCTGAACTTCAGTTTGCACACGGCGGGTCTTGTTAAAGTCCAGAGGTTAATGCGGGTCACTGGGGAATGAGGGAAGGTTGTTGCATCTGCACATGGAGGTTGTTCGGATGAGCCAGACTGATATGACTTCCAGCTGCAACGGGTTAGCGAGGGATGAGGTTCTTGTTGTTCATGGTTTGTCCAGACAAATGGGGTGAACATGAACTCAAGACGGACACACACACACACACACACACGCACACTGTACAGTACACACATACTATACACACACGCACACACAACAATTAAGACATGCATACAAACACAGACAAAAAAAATAAACGATAACAGGAACAAAGACGTGCACAACCACAGCCAAAGCTAGTCATATAGTAAAAGTATAGTTACAGTGTGACTGTCTCCTGTAATTTAAGAGTGTGTGTGTGTGTGTGTGTGTTGTGTGTTTTTCAGGACGTCCCATGGTGCTGCCACAGCCAGGCCAGGTGCTACAGATCCAGACACCACAGACTGTCGGGGGCCATGTGGTCACCATGCCAACGCTGAGCCAGGACGTGGCCGTGACGGGCACTGTCGCCCTTCCGCAGATGGTCTCCGTCACACTCCGAGCCCCCTCCTCGGACGATGACGTAAGTCCTGTCCACAGTGTTCTCATTTGTCCACTGAAAAAAAAAATCTACGCTCAGTTTGCAAACACGGTGGTTTTGTGCTCTGTGTATGTGCGTGTGAAATAAGGGGCACGGTTGCACATAGACGTCGGGGCCGAGGTCAAATAATAATTGTTAACAGCCATTCCCGTCCCTCAGGAACTGTTGTGAGGATTTGGTTGAATTCTTTCTGCGTCAAATAGATGAAGCCGCCCACGCAGCCGACTACATGAGGCGTCGGCAAGGGTTGGCCATGATCCCATCAAATAAATTCAGTTTCTCAGTTTCAATACTCTCATACCTTTTCCATGTGGGAAATGGCGCCGCCATCAAGCTCCTTCTCCTACCGCATCGCCTCATTTCTTCTTCTTATTGGTCCGCTGACTTCATCTGTGAGGTCCGTCTGCATCTGAGAATACTTGGGACCACCACTGATGTGGAATCAGGTTTTAATAGTGTCCACTCCACTTCTAATAGTCATTAAAGAATTTCCCCTCCTTATGATGGTATATTGTGTAAAATGAAAGACGATATAAAATGTTATGTATTTTTTTGAGGCAAGGGGTGGGCAACCTTTTAGTGCACTATATCTACTTACCGTAATTGTTTTCCAAGGCTGGTGAGCTCTACCATCGCCAGACAGTAAAAACCACCACATTTGTCTTATTATAAGCTGGTAATTTGAATAATGCAAACGTATCAATCAAATCAATACAAATAAAACCTAACCTAAATTTATTGTTTTCATATGAATGATAAATTCAGGAAAAAAAGTGTTATGCATACAATAATGCAGGCTGATGACATCACTTGATCCACTTTCATATGGTCGAGATTTCAGTTCTGTGTGCTGGAAAAGTCCTGACAAAATGATTTGTGGTTTGTCAGAAAGCGTCTATCCTGCTGCACAGTTGTTGCTGATGAGACATAAACTTTCCATTTGACATGATGATGTGTCTCTTCCCGTTCTGCAGGGACATTGTAATTCTTTTAGTCTCTTCCTCAGCGCATTCTGAATACTGTTGTCTTGCCTGATCTTGTGCGCTGTGGTTGAAAAGTAGACTAGTTCTAAAATCTAAATAGACGGCCATAGCCGAGTGGGTGGAGAGAGACTGCCTGGCTGGGAGACAGAAGGTCCCCACTTCGCGTTCCGGGCCTCCGGCCCAAGTCCACGTGTCCCTAAGCAAGACACGTGACCCCTACCTGCTTCCCCCATAGCGCCCACTTATCCTGATACTTATGATCGGTTAAAGGCAGATACCACATTTCACTGTATGCAAATATGCAGTGACAAATACAGCAAAAGAGTACGGACCAAATGATTAGATTATTATTAGATGACATTACGTATCTATACGCTCAAACCAGCTACAGTAGCTTGAATGTCACTGGTCGGTGGATGATATGACTGGATGTTTTTGTTTGGGTTTTCAAATCCCTCCCAAACTATATATCACCAAACCATGCACAGTTGTGGATGGAAATCATACGTCACACCGCTATGGCAACCAGGCGAACTGCGTGTATTTATTTCACTAAGTTGATGCAAAGTGAAAGTGACAGCAAAAGCGAGCAGAATGTCTCCGAGGAAAGTCGAGGTGGAAGATTACTTTCCTCCACCTTCACCTATAATAAAATCAAATAAAACTCAATACGGAGGAGCTTAGATTTGACAACCAACTATAGCCAATGGGACCTGGATAATCGTATATCACTTTTAGCCAAATACCCTTTCAAGAGGAGCTTAGAATGCTGAACTTGTACTAAGAATTCAATTATTTGTTAAGAATTGTCTATATCGTGGCTGTGGAATCAATGTGTAACACTACAGGTTGGCATAGGAAAACAAAAACATACAAATTAGGTAGGCTTTAATGGGCTTGCCATTGCCCAAAGTCCTCATCTGAAAGTTTGTGTTGGTATTGCAATTTTGAGAAAAATACATATGCCTCTGATTTAAATCTTACCTCAAAATGATCGTGTAAGAAACTCTTTCTCTATCTCTCTCTCTCTCTCACCCCCCCCCCCCCCCCCCTTCCTCAATCGCTGCAGCAGCCCCACTGTATTGCTTCCTGTTCTCTCCCTGAGTGTTTAGGTGGGAGGTTGTCAGACTACTGTATGGTAGATATAGGGCTCTTCTAAGGTTGTGTACATTCAGTTGCAGCCTAAATAGAACCATGGCTTGAGCACTTGTCATACAGTACAAAGCCTATTCATAATGACAAAGGTCATGCTTTCAAGAGGTGGTCTGGCGAGTGTGTGTGTGTGTGTGTGTGTGTGTGTGTGTGTGTGTGTGTGTGTGTGTGTGTGTGTGTGTGTGTGTGTGTGTGTGTGTGTGTGTGTGTGTGTGTGTGTGTGTGTGTGTGTGTGTGTGTGTGTGTGTGTGTGTGTGTGTGTGTGTGTGTGTGTGTGTGTGTGTGTGTGTGTGTGTGTGTGCATGCTTTAGAGAGAGAGAGATTAGAGATAGTGACTGTGTGGCGTGAGAGTGTGAACTTGCATTACTTGTTAACTATGATTTTGTAGTTGGCTAGTTGCTATGGTCACTCGTGGACTGTATACTGTCGGTAACATATATTCTCTCATCTTGCCCTATTTTTAGCTTGTTGGATTTCAAAAGCTATTAACTTTAATATTCCGGGATAAAATACTGTAACATAAAACAGCAGGGGAAAAAAAACCAGGCACGTCTGTCATCACTATTATTGTTATTGTACTTGATGTGTCTTTTCCAGAGGAGTTGTACAACTACAGGACATGCATGTCTCTCAGTCACACACACTTGGACCATTAACCCATTCAGGCCTGACGTCGGAATTAAAAAAAAAAAAGTTTTCTAAATCATGAAAATTTTCGGAAAGATTTGAGGCACATTTTAACGATTTTTCAAAAATAGCAGACCTACAAGTTCATAGCGCGCCACTCGGTGGCGCGCTATGAGCTTGTAGATCTGCTATTTTTCAATAGCTAAAGTATAACATAATGCTTAGTTAAAACACCAAAAGGGGTTCCCGCCCCCAAAATGGGTTAAAAGCTATAATATGACACAGATGCGTCCTCAGGTCTAAATGGGTTAACTCAACCCCCTAGGCAAGACCAAACATGGTAAATATAGCCGACAGTTAGGACTCAGAAATATAACAGATTTATGATGACGTAAGTGGTCATCACAGTAGGCCATGAATTTCCATGATTCTTCCATTGGGATCGTTGCTTTTTAGAGCCAGAACATTCGCAGATACAACAGTCATTATTGGCCTCAGCTTTATTTGTGCCGATGGGAGTTTTGCTGGAAGGGCCCATGTCTTACGTAAGGATAAATCGTGTTTTTGACCTTGTCTTAGAAGGAATCGGACATTGTGATATAACAAAGGGCGGTTTCCTTCTGCCTTTGACGGCGTCTGAAAGGGTGATGTCAGGACAGCTGTGGTGGAAAGATGCAAGCACACACTTCATGTGGCACGCACTACATGGCACACACACGCATCTCTTTAGTTTTTTTGTGAAAAACAAACCAGAGCAGGTTCACACTCTTGCAAACGACCAGCATGTAATTACAATGAGAGTAACAAATCATTAATACAAATATTCTACCTATCAACCTGATATCCACTAATTTCAATTAATTTGGTTTAATTACTGTAGTTATGTGTTGTAAAAGCTCCGTAAATGAATACGTTTTCAGATCACACAGACGGAAGAGGCAGTAAAATTAACAAACAATCAAGCATTCTTATAAAAATAGTAAAATACAATAGCTCAAGTCGCGGTGCAAAATTGTGTTTAAATAAAAAAAAATCTTAAATGGTATTGTGGCAAAAATAACACCTCTGTGGCACTCTCCTGTTGGAGTCTTCAGGATATTCACGATTATCCCGACAATCTTTGAGTGCGATTTATCATGATAAAAAGATCATATCCTCCCATCCCTACAATCAAGTAATGTGCGGTATCCCTCCTTCACACACTCATCACTCCTGGGTCTGGATAATGACAGTGCAGCATGGTCACACACAGACCACACGGCTTTCAGGGGATCCTGTAAGGTACTACTTAACTACAGCGCGGACTGCCAATGAGACTTAAACCAGGCGTAAGCAAAACACAAACTCAATTACAACGCGCCTTGTTTATACTACAAGCCTGCGGTTTCTCAATATAAGTCCCTCAACCTTTTGTTCGTGTATTCAGGGCGGGAGCGTCAACTGTGTTCCATTAAAGGCTCAAGCAACAATGGCCTTAATTTTTTTTTCCCCTCTCGGCGTCTCCTGATTAGACGTAAGGCAAGGAGAGGCCTCTGCTCTCTAACCTTTAACTATCAGTCTTTGTATCTCAATGGGATTGTCTGCAGAGCCAGCAAGTCACTGAGCACTGCTGCCCTGACTAACGGTAACCTCAGTTCTTCTCACAGGCGGTTTGTCTGCAGCACAAACCATCCCTTGTGGTTTTTCCTGCATTCTGACCTCTTGGTGTGACAAATGCGCCCTCATTCACTCTCTCTTCTCCATTTGTCTTCCTCTCTTGTTTCGTGTGAGCGCCACTTCCTTGTTAATGGCGTGTTATTCTTCGTATTCTGCACCTTTTCTTTGTGGCGCCACTAAAGTCCCTGTTGGTGGAATTATTTATGTTAATTGCTTCTGATGTGAGACAATGACAAAATATCGCTAAGCTCAGAAAACCGTTGCAAATTTCAGCTACTACAGTGTTATACATAAATTGCGTTCTCTCTGGACGAGAGCATCCTAAGTTGCAACCGTGAATGTGAACATCCTATGATACCAGTTGACTATGTTGACTACCATGTTTCCATGAGTCATTTTTCATTAACCACTTGACCTGAGTTGGCTCTGTACTTGGACCGCTTTTCCCCTCTATACCAAATGTCTTTGCCGACAACAGCCAACCGACGAGGCTATTTTGGTTTTATGTTCCCCCCAGACTATGGATGGATGCTGGGATTGAAGTGGTTAACTCCATCAGCAACATTTCATAAGTGGTGTTCATTGTCTCTATGAACATTGGCCTTTGACTGTGAAAACACTACACTGGCTAAAACTGCTAAAACTGGCTGAGAGGAACTCGTCCTAATTATCATCACGGGCATAATGGAGTCTGGAGAGACGTTCGCCGTGCCAGACCTCGAGAGTGTTGGAGAGGCATTCCAAGCCCCAGAGTCCAAGACAAACAAGCCTCTCAGCCCATTTGTGAAGCCGGACGAGTCAATAAAGTTTACAATAAGCAATTAAAGAGGAGGGGTCAGACACGTTGATCTGTGAGAAAAAAAAGCAAAATTATACAAGGCCTTTTTGGAGTTGAAAACCCGGTGAACAAAATATTTGCCTAGTTCTCAGGATAGAGTTGCAGACAGAAGTTCAAAAAGGGCAAAACATGAAAATCATAAATCCATAAAATCCATAAAAAGAAGGAATAATGGGTATCTGAAGTAGGTGTAGTTTGAAGGGTTGCCATATCAGCTCTGCAGCACCAGTCCAGTGTGAATGTTTATTGTTCTGTAACGTAACTCAGCTGCAGCCTTGGGCCACTGCAAAACACTTGAGCCATAGTGTGTGTGTGTGTGTGTGTGTGTGTGTGTGTCTGCTGTTATTCGGACCAACTGCAGCTGTGCTCATTTTATAAGCTCATTGTGGTTTGGATACAACACAGTGGTTGGTAAAAGATGGCAGGCTTTAACCAGGTGCATTGTGTGTGTGTGTGTGTGCGGTGTGTATCCTGGCCTATAGTTATATAGTTGCTGTCGGGCAGAAACCTTGTATCTCCGTATTTCAACTTTTTCAACGTTTTCTCATATCTATGCTCTACTTTATCATACAAGAGTGTCACGCTAGCTAAAATACCACAAATACAAGCTCGCAACGTGCCACGATGCGACACAAGCTTGTAGATCTGCTATTTTCACCATTTTCTAATGTTTTAAAAAAGTTTTGTCAACGTTGGACTTGGTATAATAATAATATTTGGCATCGGGACTAAGAGGTTGTGCAACCTCTTTTCCTTTAAAAAATATTTATAAACAGTTTTGGACATACAAGGTTTCCACCCGACAGCAACTTTATGCTCTGTAAGCCTGGGTGTAAAATGGCTACTAATGATTACATATATGGGACAGGTGTTGTGCAGGGCAGGGGATTTGTGACCGCTGTAAACGGCCATCAGGGATTGTGTCCCTGCGATGTAATGGGCTCCTACGCACTCAGGGATCGTAGCTGAGGCATATACAGTATGTTCTGCTGTGTAAATCAGTTCAGCCTGGCGGTGCTGCAGGTCCCCACCGCGCGTAGGGGGAGACACTAGTGGAGCGTGACGTGAGTTTGGTGTTTGGGTCAGTCCAGAGAGATGGAACTGATGAAAGATTTGTCAACGCAACAATCAAAGCTCCATTCTATTATGTATTTATTTTAATCGGATCGCTTCAGAGAGACTATTTGTCTAGTATTGTTGGACTGTGGTCTGTTTCTGATACTTTTGTTTGTTGTAATTATAATTTGCTGCATTGTTCGGGTTACTGGAAATGACTTTTGGTACAGCATGATTGCCTGGAATAGTTCTGCAATGTGCATAGCCACTTAGTAGGTTCACATCAAATAACATGATGGATACAAAACTGCACAGACAACACATATAAAGACAGAAAATGGTGCAACATGTGTACAGGTACTGTAACAGCCATCAGATAATGCACACAGACATGGAACATATATAATTCATATGTATGGTGTAGTGTGAGTGTCGGGGATTGTTTCTCAGTGGTAGAACTCGGCTGAGGTCATATATCTGATGGAGGCATGCTAAAGTCCATCTCTTCAAAGCACACCTCATGTCACGTCCGTGAATAACAATTCAAAATGCATTGCCTGAGTCAATTTGACCAAATGTTCGTCTTTCTTTGCCTTGTCAACTCTTTCATCCTTTGCCCTTAAAAAGGTCTCCCATATCACCTGTGGAACACACGTGCCACTGTTAGCAGGGTTAACATCCTCTTGTAAACTCAAGAAAAGTTTTCCTCTTGTGAAGTTAAGACCTTGTGAAGTTAAGACCTCCCCGTTTGAACGAACTGATGGGTCATCATGCACTTCCTCCTGAATTAACCTTTTGACCTTTTCAGTGGAATGTGCAGGCCTGAACAGCAGGGCAGCGACCAGGTGTGCAACGGTTCCTTGGCTGTTACGGTTGTGGGGAGTCAGGAGACCCACATGATGGGCTGGTTTTCATTCTAGTCACCTAATCGGAGCGATTTCCAACCTGTGGGCCACGAGGATATTGCAAGTAGGCCCCCAAATAATTGGCAAAACAGAGTTTTCATTGTGATACTGTTAAATGCGGTATCACAACTTCACACTTAAAGTATACCACGTTAGTTCCATTGATCCAAGGCGGAAGCCAATAGATTGATTGATCATCAAAATAATAAATATACATCATAAAACCTGCTATGAAAATGCACTTGGCCAGAACTTGAATGCTGTCAAGATTTTCAAGTGATGACTGATCACAGAAAGGTTGGGAACCACTGACCTAGGACGCCCACCAGATGATCGCAAATGATCTTTCTCAGCGCAACACCCTGCTACACATTTGTATACTTAAGGGGGCATTCCACTCATTTTCAACATTTTACTATGTCATTAATATACCTTAGAGCTGAAAAAAATCATTAACATGGTGAATCACATCTTGATGACATAAAAAAAAGAAGAAAATTCTGAATATTTTTCTCTCGTTTGAGATCAATGAAAATGCGCTAGGACCGTAGGACGTGTGTACACGTCCTAGCAACCCGTCGGTTGGATTAGTTCTGACGTTCCCACACGTCGTACGGTCTAAATGGATTCACTGCACTCTCTGCCCAAGCTCAGATTTCCCTAGGGTTTCGTATTTTGCCTCATTTATAAGAAATGGTTGAATGCCTTTAATTGAGATAGAGGTGCCATTCTTCCATCTTTGCTCCCTGCAGCCCCACATTGGTCTCTTCAGCCTCAGCACCGCAGTGGTGTGAAGTCCCTCCCTTTCTCCCTTACTCCTCCATGGTAACGGCTTACTCACCATGTTCCCAGGCTCCGGGCTGGTGGCACAGCTCCCAGTTCTAAGCCAGGAGACAGAGAGAGAGAGAGGTTTCTCAGGAGACAGGAACACAAATACAAGGATCCAAATAACTTAATCACCAGCAGGGTTATTAGGACCGTGGACTTAGGGGCTTACTGGTGGGGAGAGGGTGTTTGTGTTTGAGGAAGGCTAGTTGAAGCGTGTATAGCTGGGGGACAATGGAGGTGCGTGGGTTCCTCACAGTCAGCGGGTCATGTTTAGTTGCCTCCGCTGCTCATGTTAAGATTTATGCGTGTTTGTCGGGTCAGGTTGGGTGAACAGAACTTTACACACGCAGATGTTTGGTTTCTGTCTCACTGAGGATGTTCTTGTACGGTGGCTTGTGTACCACTGCTGTAGGTGGTGGTGTTGTTTGTTAGGTGCCCTTTGCAAAGATTCTGGACGCTAATGGTTGTAGGAAAATCTTCCATAAACAAAATCCAGTGATTCCAAATGTGAAAATTATGCAAAATACCATGTTTATTTCCAGACCCTCTCAAGTGGGTAAATCTTTGACTTCAGTAATTAAGGTGTGTGTGTGTGTGTGTGTGTGTGTGTGTGTGTGTGTGTGTGTGTGTGTGTGTGTGTGTGTGTGTGTGTGCGTGTGCGTGTGCGTGCGTGCGTGCGTGCCCGCCCGCCCCCTGGTGTTTATATGTGTATGATGTGACCTCATCCCTCATTGCATGACACTGTCTGTAAACAGTCACTCCATCACGTCTACACAGGAGTGTGGCGTCCCCTCTCTCATAACCCCTGTTCTGCCTCGGTGAGTGTGACCTCCTGATCCCTCTAGAGAGGATGTAGGCATAAATATTTCCAGCAGAGGTTTTATCGTGTAGACGTCGGGCCTGGGGGTGTTCCTTCAGTCTTCAGTGCAATAAAGCTAGGGGTAATCCGATATGGATATTTCAAGGCCCATACCGATACCAATGTTTTGTTGGAACAGTAAAGCCAACAGGCCGGTATCAACTGATTCTCTCTCTTTCTCTCTCTCTCTCTCTCTCTCTCTCACATTTCCGCTATCCATAATTAATGCAACGGACTCTGTACCCTAAAAGTAACCCTTTAGCCGTGGTATGAAATGCCAATATTGTCCCGATATTATATCGGCCAATCTGATATATTGGACGACCTCTTGTTAAAACCTGTGTCACGTTGCAGAGGAGTCGTTTATTCTGTGACACATCTCTTGCACATGCCTGTTTATTATTCTCTACTGTGCTTAGCGGAGGCTTCGATGACCCAAGCTTTCTTCCCAGAGTGCTCGTGTACAAAGAGCCTGGCTTTTATGTAGCTCCCACCAACCTAACCCCCCTCATCCTTTTCCATTTTCTTTCTCATTCTGACATGCTTCTTTTTACCATCACCCCTCCCTCACCCCAGTACTCCTGGGTTTCTCACAGGCTTAATTTTAAGGAGCCGCATTCCTTAGTGTGGTCGTGTGTGTGTGGGGCAGAGAATAGTGCAAGAGAGAATTTGGAATAACGGCAACAGACCAGCTTGTTTTGGCATTAAGCAGCCATTTTGCTTTGCTCTGCTTTGTATACCAAATGGACCCTTGGTTCTATTAGTCCTCAAGGATCGCTGGGAGTCCCCAGACCCCACGTTGAGACCCACTGCTGTACTGTATGTGACGTGTCTGTCTGTACTGTACACTTGTGTGCGTGAGACGGTCACCCCTCCCTTTGTGTGCTGTCAGCGGCGCTGGCAGCTGCTGTTGGTGATCTGGCAGAAAAAGATGGATCATACTAATGAAAGGCCTTCTTTTTCATCCAAGAAGCCCTTGAGAATATAGACAAACATGAGGTCACACACCATGACATGTGTCTGTGATCCGCTGCCCAACAGGTGTCTTAGACAGACATGTATAACTTTACAGAGTATTCCACTATCAACAGCGTGTTTCCCCCTTCCATCGCTCTGTTTGGATTGGTGAAGAGCGCTGTTATCGAGATGTGATGGGTAGTGTGGCGTTCCTCTGAAAATACACAAAGTGGGAAAATTAATTGTGACCGTAAACCTGCATTTCATGTCAGTCAGTCTGTCCCACCTCGTAACACGCTCCATATGGCCATCTCTTTATAGGCTGTGGCTCAATCGGTAGAGCAGGTCGTCCAATGATCCCTGGGTCGACGGTTCGAATCCCGGCTCCTCCTGTCCACATGTTGACGTACTTGGGCAAGACACTGAACCCTACATTGCCTCCATTGAGTTGGTCGGTGTGAGCTTGCCACCATTGGTGTGTGAAAGTGGGTAGTGAGGACGCTGACGTTGACTGTTCGCCGCTTCACCTCCCTATGAATGAATGAATGAAATAGCACTTTAAAAGCGCTATAAAATGCAATTAATCATCTCCATATATTAGATCACGACACTGACCTCATCAAACCCTTGATAGCCATACATGGAGAAGACTGGATCATCACCTACAGTAGATCTGCATATATGGAGCCGGCCAGCAACTCTACATCTGGCCACACGGACACCATGTTGATCTGACCTCATCATAGAACTCTATATATGGAGCTGACATGTTCTGACATTCCATATGTTGATCCTCCCTCTTAGAACGTAAATATCTCGGAATCACTTTTTAGACCAAAATGCAAGCTGCGTCTGATGCATCCAAACGATAGTATTTCGCTTACCAAAAGTATGTTTTGGGTGGATTAAATGACAATCACAGGACATGTTAAATAGCGGATTTTACTTCCTGACTCGGAGGTTTCCGGACAACATGGCTTCAAATTCACAGTGAATTATGGCAACGAGAGCCCAACCAACAGATGGCGCCATGGCACTGGGTGCCTACCTGGGCCCTAACTGGGCTGGCCGAGGCCCTGCCTGGCCCGAAAACGTCATTAACCCATTCTGGGCGGGAACCCCTTTTGGTGTTAGCATTATGTTATGCTTTAGCTATTGAAAAATAGCAGATCTACAAGCTCATAGCGCGCCACCGAGTGGCGCGCTACGAGCTTGTAGGTCTGCTATTTTTGAAAAATCGAAGAACGACTGACATAGAAACATAGCTTTTTCAGAAAACTGTCAGGATGAAGAAGACATTTTTAGAATCTGAGGGCGTCTTACGAATGTTTTGTTTTATAATTTTCCTTTGTCCCTTCCGTCTAGTCAAAGTTCTCCCAGAGGCAGCATCGGATGATCAAGAACCGTGAGTCGGCGTCCCAGTCTCGGAAGAAGAAAAAGGAGTACCTGCTGACGCTGGAGGTCCGCCTGAAGCTGGCGCTGAACGAGAACGAGCTGCTCAAGAGCGAGAACGGCTGCCTCAAGAAACAGCTGGAAGGAATACTGGCTGAGGTGGGAGATGGTGTACTCACACATTTATGCATATACAGTGCACGCATGTACGCACGCGCACACACAATTATTATGTTTTTTTATTTTGGGAAGGTTTTATGAAGCCTATAGAGGTAAACATGTATTCATATGTCCCAGTTATCAATGGCAAAAAACACAATTTCATAGTTAATCACAATTATTTGTATGACAATTGTCAACCAGCTCAGTGACTGTCCACCCTGGGACTGGGAGGTCGGGGTTCGATCTCTGACTGGGTCATACCAAAGACTGGGATCCAGTGCCTCCACTGCTTGGCACTCAGCAGTCAGCATTAAGGGTTGTCATGTCCAGGGGGCTGCCTCACGCTACAGAAACAGGAGATGGGCTCCTTGCCCTATGGGCCTCATGGCTCGGCAAGGCTTACTTAATGAATTGTCAAGTAAAAACGACGTGATCTTGGCAGCACTAAATCACATACTGGTTTGTGCCAACTGCCTTGCATGGTTGCCTCTGCAGTATGTGAATTGGTGAATGTAATGCACATTTTAAAGCACTTAAAGGCACTATATAAATGCACCATTAACCTTTTTCGTCTGAAAAGGCTGTAAAATCCATGTACAAAATAACCCAAACAATGGAAAACAGTTATCACCTTTGTCTTTTCACTGAATTGCTGCTGACCAGGGCAAGAGCAGGGCCTGACACAAACGTTGTCATGGCAGTACCACAGTATGAGACACAGGAGTAGGATTGTTTTTGTTTGAGATTTGAAGATAATGTGATGTGCTTTCCTCTCTCCACAGAACACAGTTCTTCAGACCATCAGTCCCAAAAGGAAAGCGGTCTGTCTCATGGCGGTTTTGGTCCTCCTTGTGCTCAATGTAGGACCAATAAGGTGGGTGTGTGTGCGTGCGTGCGTGCGTGCGTGCGTGCGTGCGTGCGTGCGTGCGTGTGTGCGTGCGTGCGTGCGTGCATGCATGTGCAAGTGTGTGAATATACTCTGCACTGGGAATGTGATGTTTCAGTTCCAAATATGTTTACTAACTAGACTAGAGTACAGAATTAGTAGCATGGGATTTTAGGTTGCATCGGTCTTTGTGACTACACAGTCAATTCCTTAGCGTTTAATTTAACTCTGAAAGTATACAAATGGACCAGTAAGAGTAAAATATATTTGGGTATACTTTGACATTACCATGAATGGACCAACCACACCAAGCACGATAACTATACATGGCAGCAGTGAAAGTATCCAGGCGAAGGCAAGGGGAAACTTAAGTAACGCAGAATAATAATAAAGGTGCATGCTCAGGTCGACAAAAGCCATCAGAAGATGTACTTTGTGCTGGTGAGTACTGGCCAATTTAATTAAAGCCAGTACTGGCCAATTAAATTAAATTAATTAAAGCCAGTTCAAGCACAGCCCCTTTGCTCAATCAACAGACTTCAGTGTATTTTCAGACAAAATAAAATTGCTGATGCCACCATTTACCATCGGTAATGCAAAAGGGCAAATTGCAGTCGGCTACAAAACATTCTGATCATGTTAATATCTTAATCGTGTGTGTGTGTGCGTGTGTGCGTGCGTGTGCACACATGTCACTGGCGTTCACCACCGGAATTTGCTCTATGCTGACATATGAGGCCAGATCCCTTTGAAAATGAATGGAAAATGCCACCCTGTACAGTGATACTGTTGAAAGTGAGTGCTGTTGTGCGCACGTGTATCTGTGTCTGCGTGTGCTTTGGATTATTCAGTCAAGACCACTTCCACGCCATCAGATTCTACTGATGGCTTGAAGACTAAAAGCCTCCTGTGCACAGGATGTGGGGCCGCGTGGAATTTGGCATTCGTTTCAGTCCATTACAGTGTTGTTCTTTTCAATTATGTTCCTCCATACCGAGGCCCCTCGGTCCGTCCGAGGCCCCCATTTCTCTCTTTGATCCCTTCGGATCCTTCCTGATATCATTTCTCCCTCTTTCTGTATCCCATATTGCCCCCTGTCTCCAACCTGTCCATTTCTCTCCCAGTCTGTTACAGGGTGGCCCCGGCTCCCAGCTCCAGACGGACCCCTTGCAGCACAGTGGCAGGCACCTGCTGGGCTTCTCCGAGGAGGCCGTGGTGGGCCCCGAGCAGCTCGCCAGCGGCCCCGCCAACAGGTAATGAGCTCAGCCGCCAACACCCTTCCCCCTGACACCGTACTGTATTTACATACCGTGTCGGCATTCGGACCAGGATGCACCTGTGCACGGGGCCAGGTTTGATGCCGGACAGAGTCATTACCACCACGCGTAAACAACGTGCCAGACGATGACTGACCCCGCACCCCACGCCCACTCCCCCTAGCTCTCTGAGTTTATGAAACGGAGGAGGGGTATGAGGGTCTGGCCTTGCTTGACATAAAGCCGTACATTAACAGGCACAGTTTATTGTTCTAAAGACTTACACACAAAACAAATAAAGATTCTAGGATTTTCTTGGAAATGTGACACGAGTCCACAGACATAATTTGTAAATTGCTTGAATAACATTCTTGTCTGGTACATTACCTGTACTGCCCCCCCCCCCCCCCCCCCCCCCCCCAATGGTGTTGTTTTGAACAGCATGTAGAGCGTGGCCAACCTGTGTTGTGTCACATGTAGGCATGGGGTGGGTCATGCTTTTTAATGCAAGCCATTCTTCTCTTGTATCGGGTTTCCCAGCACCATTTACCCAATGCTTACAGGAAGGAACACATTAGCCGTTACACAGGGGGTGACGGGGCCGAGCACAGTGGACGGCATGGTGCGAGAGGGTGGGGGTGGATAAAACAAATCGATTTAATCAATTATGAAAAATAGTTGCTAATTGATTATTAAAAATAATTTGTTTAGGAATTTAAGAAAATGTTCCCATTTTACTTTAAAAAAAAATTAAATGGCAAAAATAGATCCTCAAGCTGTTAGATAGATAGATACTTTATTTGTCCTTTCGGAAATTTGTTTTGTGCACAGCAGTCATCAGGATATACATAAAACATATGGAAACAAACAGATCACACAGTACATAGACAATAAAGAAACAAGTTCCAAGAGGCATCACATCACACTTTATGCACGGAACTGAGATGGAGCCTGCTTGTTCATAAGTCCTATACTTATGGGAACAAACGATCTTGAGGCCCTAGCCTGCGGGGAAGGTACCATGTACCGTCGCCCTGATGGTAAAAGATGGTATTGGCTGTGTAACGGGTGTGTATTGTCCCTAGTAATAGCTTTCCCCTTCCTGAGTACCCGGGTCTCATACATTGAGGTCATACTCTCAAATCGTACCCCAGCTATTTTGCTGGACACGTTGATGATTTTATGGAGTTTGTTCTTATTATCCAATGATAATGAGCCATACCATGAAACAAAACAAAATGTCAATGCACTCTAGTCTCCACAAAGGATCGATGAAAAAGTAACTTTTTCCCACGTTATACTGTCTCAGTCTGCGCATAAAATGCAGCCTCTGCTGACCTTTCTTATAGATGGAATGAGTGTTGGAATTCCATGTCAGCTTGGAATCAATCGGTGTACCCAAGTACTTGTATTCCTCCACAATCACTACCCCATCCCCACCAATGACTATTTCCTGGTGTGCATGAGCACCCGTCCTAAGGTCAAATATGACCTCCTTAGTTTTTTTGATATTCAGCTGTTGTGAGCTTGTAGATCAACTATTTTCATGTGACACTGTTGAATGACAAAATATAAAGTAGGGCTTATGCTCTTGTTCATGCTAATGATTTAGTCGATGATTAGATTTTTTCGCGTTGATTCATCGATATATAAACTAAAACTAATTATCTCCAAAAACATGGTTCTCAATTATCCGATTAATCGAAAATGTAACCGACAGAACACTCGTTAATAAGAACATAATTGATAGTTGCAGCCCTAGTGAAGGGTATGGTGCTGTGGGCTGGGGTTGGGCATGCAACCCGACATTGGGCTGTGTGTATGTGTGTGTGTGCGCGCGTTTGTGCTTGTGTGTGTGTGACAAGCTCAACACGCACCCATGACAAAGAGTTACGACATAGCCTCCGTGTTCTGCCATGTTCTGTCTCGCGGAACCGTTTCTAGGCCATTTAGAAACTGGATCGTGAGGCACAGTCCCAGCTAGCCCTTCCCCCCCCCCCCCCCCGGGGGAGGAATTAAAGCTGCCGCAGCCATCTTGATCCAGAGGCCCTCGCAGGTGAACACCGACCTGTAGACAGTTTACATCATCACCTGGCCCAGATTAATATTTTGCTCGGAGATTTTACTGTATGTAATCTAAGATGCAGCCAATTAGACGTGAGGAGTAGTGTACTGCTAATCCGTAATGTTTGGACTGGAGGCCCGCTGTGATAACAGCCAAGGTTCTCTGTGGACCACTCCTTTCATCTGCTTTCATCCCTAACCCATTTTGGGCGGGAACCCCTTTTGGTGTTTTAAACATTATGTTATAATTTAGCTATTGAAAAATAGCAGATCTACAAGCTCATAGCGCGCCACCGAGTGGCACGCTATGAACTTGTAGGTCTGCTATTTTTGAAAAATCGTTAAAATGTGCCTCAAATCTTTCCGAAAATTGTCATGATTTAGAAAACTTTTTTTTTTAATTTCGACGTCAGGCCTGAATGGGCTAATCTTATGCAACGTGCTACAGCCGCGGTTTCTCTCTTTCATGTTTGCCATCTTTGTGTCACCCCTTGTGACACGCCTTATTTTTGACTCGCTGTAATCTATAACTTTTCGTGTGTGAATAAAACGTTATATTTACCAATCTGTATGGTACAATATAATACAATATAAGTAACTAATACAACTGCGGTGTTTGGAGGTGGTGGTGTGGTGTCCCTCCTTGCTCATGTATTGAATAAGATAATTAGGTCCTGTGATCACGTATAGGACCACAAGTTGACGAGAGGTTTTGCATAATAAATATAAAGCTCAAAGCCTAATATCTCCCTCCATCCAAACATGCCTTCTGCCTTAGCGCTCAGTGGTAGAAATGGACTCTTAGCTGTGCATGGGGGCTCTGTACGTGGCACGTTTTAATTGCCGCCACGTTTGGACACCACGTTTGTTTTGTTTTGGGGTTGTCTAGGCTCCTTTTACCCGTTTATGTCACCATGGATGTTTCTACTCGCCTGTGTGGAAACCTTTTTTGATTAACAGATCGTCATTTCAGAATTAGATTCTGGCATGGCATGGTGTCGGAATTTCCCAACATCTGTAACGGCCTCATAAATCTATCTTCTCTCTGTCATATGTTCTCCTTCTCTCCGTTCCTGGGTTAGTAGTTCAGAAGATAAGGCCCTGATGCTGGTGAAGGACCCTGTCTTCCTGGGACCACCTCCACCCTGCCTGCCACCCATAAACATGACCAAGTGCAACGAGTCAGTCTGTGTTCTTCTACCCTCACTTTACTTAACCCATTGAGACCTGGAACGCATCCATGTCACGTTAGCGTTTAACCACATTAACCATTAACCCATTTTGGGCGGGAACCCCTTTTGGTGTTTTAAACATTATGTTATAATTTAGCTATTGAAAAATAGCAGATCTACAAGCTCATAGCGCGCCACCGAGTGGCGCGCTATGAACTTGTAGGTCTGCTATTTTTGAAAAATCGTTAAAATGTGCCTCAAATCTTTCCGAAAATTGTCATGATTTAGAAAACGTTTTTTTAAAAATTTCGACGTCAGGCCTGAATGGGTTAATAGCCATTAGTTGTTGTCACAGTACATGTACAGCGTCCAAAACCTTATTTCGTTTTGTCTAGTATATGTTTAGAGCTGTTTATTTTAAAATATGCAAATAATATATACCACAAGTCATAAGTTGTGTTCTATATCTTTTAGGATATGCAGAAATGTTAATTTATTTGTAATCCATTACCATGTTGTGTACATTGCCTCCCATCTATTTCAAATGACGTTATTGACATTGTCAACCAGTAGGTATCCATAGGGAAACCATCTTTAACCACTACAGATGTGCTAGTTATATTGTATTAACCTACTTTACCTGGTTCATGTTTTAGGTTGTTATTAGAGTAAAAGTTGAGTGTGGTGTTTTTTTTCTTCATTTGCTGCTTTCTTTCGTTTTAGCGATTGTTGCTATTTTTGACGGGGGGCGGGAGCATTCAAACTAATTACGTCCTTTTTTACAACATTTTACGGCGATTTCTTTATTTAATTTTTTTTTATAATTCAAATTTTTATTTGTTTTTCAAAATCGTACAAAATCTAGGATCAGTACAAAGCAGCATTACAAACATTACAACATATCTTACAGATAGCCAGTCCAAGAAACATAACAGTTAAAATAAAAAATAAAAAGAAGAAAAATAACAAGGAAATCATTTAAGGTTCATATACATCCAGAACTCATCCCATGTCCCTTTCATTTTACTTTCTCCATCTACCCTGCCCAACATATATTCATATGATGTTATTGATTTCTTTATTAATATTTACTACTAGACCCCAGTAAATTACATCTGTCCACAAAAGATCACAGGATCTATTGAATGTGAAGGTCTGTCATAGGCTCAATATGACAGTTTGTCACATTCAATAGATCCTGTGATCTTTTGTGGCCAGATATAATTTTTAATATTTAGGACCATGTTCGAATGCCCCCGCCCCCCTGTCAAAAATAGCTAAAATCGCTATGGGAAAGAAAGGAAAGAAAGCGGCAAATGAAAAACAACAAACTCATCTTTTACTTTCTCTAATAACAATCCTTGGTTGAAAAAAAACTAAAGTTGTCCTTTAACACAAAGATTTATACATTCAAATGCATCCTGGAGTTTTGCTTTAAAATACATTATAACAACCCACCATTTAAATAAACAAAACAAAAATAGTAGGTGCACTGCATGTTGTGCAATATGGAACAATTTCAATAAAAAACAACTTTACAGCACACAGTGAGAGGTCTATCGGAACAGATTATAATGTGCATTCATTCACACCTGAGATCCACTGTGATTGGCAGGTTGGCCCATGAACTGAGAGGCTGGGTCCACAGACACGAGGTGGAGCAGACCAAGTCCAGACGCATGAGCAACAACCAGCACAAAGCCACCAGCACCATCCTGGTGAGTCACCACACATTTAGAAGGGATCTGTTTTAACCACTTGAATCCCAGCATGCATATACTGGGGGGAACATAAGCCAAAAATACCTGTGATGTGAATTAAAAAAAATGTCTATGGGATTTAAAATTGGGAAAAAAAGTGCTGCACTTTATTTCCCATTCCACTTTTTGTGTTTGTGTTTTCTGTTTAATCTGTTCCAATGGGTCTAGTCACACATGTCTGCTCAGTGGCTTGGTTAGTGAATGGGGTGATTGGTCATTCATGTTTCTGCAAAGGAAAAAACATTTTCAGCTGCATTATTTCCCGCCTGTAATGACCTGCCTTCTATCATGCTTGCACGTACACACACACACACACACACACACACACACACACACACACACACACACAAGCACATGCATACTTTTACACTATTTTGAGTATCCATTTGTTAAACTAGTCCTGGCATCCTAAGGCGTACCTAAACATATCACCACTGTTTAGTTACATTTCGACTAATTTGAATGAATGATTCTCCTCGAGCTTGTTAAGTGTTAGCCGTTTCTGGACAAGCATTGACAGTTTGCCGTTTCCCCAAGCACCCCCTGCCTTAATGAGGGCAATCCATCCTGCTGAACCCAGGAGAGCCCTCGCTGCAAGCCCCTCTCAGAAACGCTCTGACGAATAACACACTAGATCCAGTTTGTCAGAGGAGAGGTTGCAATGGGGAGTAGTGTTATGAGGAGATTAGTCATGCTTTGTTAGTAAAGTGTCATCAAGGGGTTTGGATGACAAGCTGTAGTATATTGAATAAACACAGGCACATATATTACCTTTTTTATACTCGCTGTATTCTGCTCCTCTCCGTCCATCTCTCACTGTCTCTCTTCCTCTGTTTGTGTCCGTCTATCCATGCCACGCTGTCCCAATAGGAGACAACCGACGAGGACGCTGATATCGCCCGTATAGTGACTGTCCAGTACACTGAACCCACTGAAGAAAAGTGAGTCAAGTGTTTTATATAATATTTGTTATATCACGGGATCGTATTTATTATCATGCACTTTTTTTTATTGGGGTGTGATTTTGTTTTATTAGCGTTCATTTATTTTACGAGTATGGCCTTTAGTTTAATAGCTGAAGCACATTGTGTATTTTGTTTTCCAAAGTGCAGCATACACATTTATTTGATTTCAGAGTTTTTATTTTCTTTATTGTTATTTTTTTTACAATGTGAGATACCAACTTCCCTCTATTCCTTGTGTTGCGTTCGTCATCACATCCCTGTTTATAGTGTAGTTGATTTATGCCATGGTGGTTCTAAAGTTGGAGCTTAGCACATAGCTTCACAGGGGTTTGGCTCTGCCTGACAGAGCCAGGGATTTCTTGGCCTCACAATGTTTTCCGCAATGCAAGTCAGTCTATAAAACCTTTCACATCTGCAGGACCCCGAACCACTATCCCCACTTTTAAAATGGACATCTTAACCTTTGCAGTGCAGTAGATCTCTCACTCTCTGACAAGACAATTTGCGTAAAATCGTGATTCCAACCCTGACATGTTTAACCGTGTCTTTGTGTAATTTGATGGATCTGTTTGTAGCTGTCCCACTCCTCAGTTTTATGGTGTTCCCATAGTGTAAATCTTGTTTAGAGCCACTGTAGCAGAGTTCAGCCACACTAAACCCAGGAAACCACAGAGCTTCTGTTGTCTGTCAGCCGTGATTTATATTTAGTTGCGCGGCGGAGTTGTGCATCGAAACTTGCAGATCTACAAGCTCACAAAGCGCTGCACTGAGACGTGTTGTGAGCTTGTAGATCGGCTATCTTCGTTACGCAAAATGATGCGCAACCAAGAATAAATCAGGTTTGGTCTTCCAGTGATGAATCAGAGTTGCATCACTGGGTTGTTGGCAATGAGGACTCCACAAAGATGCACCAATATAGCCCTCGGTTATAG
The DNA here is from genome assembly GCF_951216825.1 of Electrona antarctica. NCBI lineage: Eukaryota > Metazoa > Chordata > Actinopteri > Myctophiformes > Myctophidae > Electrona > Electrona antarctica. Next base: position 38,431,551 of record NC_136812.1, read on the forward strand.
TGGGGGTGTTTCTACTGCTCTCAGTGGAAATGTTTGGCCCTGAAAATCAGATCAGATTTTGTAAATTTTATATAGCCAAGCGCTTGTTTTCATAAGTTTTCATCCGTCTTTTAAGTAGCTAATTGTTTTCACACCGGATGTGTATGATATCTTAAGTACACATAAACTGTACTCCAGACAACCTTTTCCAAGTGGACCCAGGCAGAAAAGTTAATCAAACCAACTGGACTTTGGGTTTGTAATCCGGGCCCAAGTCCCTGGTGTGGGGGGGCAACCATTGAGTATTTCTCTGATCCCTGACTGTACTTCATCTTCCAACAGGAGTCCGGGCAGTGAGCTCCAGGTCTACTACGCCCCTCACCGGACTTACAGTGACTTCTTTGATGAAATCAATCGTCGCGGCGACACTTTCTATGTGGTGTCATTCCGCAGGGTGAGTTTTAACTTGAGCACAGCACATAGTTTATGGCTAATACTGGTACAAGTTTAAAGGGATACTTGGTCTATTACCATCGGTTGATGGTGTCATGGTAAAAATAACTCATGCCTCTGGAACATTTTAAGGACAGTGACAGTCCACTGTCCTTTTAGGGATAAAAAGGACTACTTGTGATTTTTTTAATATTCAGCTGTTTCTTTAAAAAATCTCAATTCAACTAACAGAAAAAACATGGGGCATAGCTAGGCACAGGTTAAAAGCTTCACTATGCTATTTCAGGAAGCATATTTGAAGAAGAATAAACCGCTAAAATATGGACCTTGAACATGTTAACTGATGTTTAACACGCATCTGTGTGCTAAAGAGACGTAGTTGATAGGAGCAGTCATCGCTGGCTCCAACACAGCCTCTGTGTCGGTTTAGAACTTTACTCATTAAGGTTTATTCCAAATTGTTAATATTTTCCAAGTTCCTGAGCTGGATATGAGAAACATGTTTCATGATTTGATGCAGATGGATTGACTTATGAAACGTCAATCATAAAAGAAAGAACGAATGAATCAGAAATGATGGATGAAAATGAAAAAAGAAAGGAAACGGATCACAAAGCTGGGCACCAGCTGCTAATTGGTTTGAAATGGTCAGAGAGACTCTGCGTTGCGGGCAGCAACGCCGAGCCCTTTGCACGGGACATTAGCATCTCTCAGCAGGCCTCTCCTCCATGTCGGGACATTAGCATCTCTCACCAGGCCTCTCCTCCATGTCGGGACATTAGCATCTCTCAGCAGGCCCTCTCCTCCATGTCGGGACATTATCATCTCTCACCAGGCTTCTCCTCCATGTCGAGGTTTAGATTTGAAATGGAAATGCAAGACGCAGAGTCAGGGGTGAGGTCTTTGACCTCGTACACACCCATGGGTGTAGCCCCCCCACCTTTTTTCCAGTCTAGCCATTTGTAATCATCAGAACCATGTTCTAGGATTTGGGGCATGACCACATGTCACCGTTAATTCACTTTGCCTTTAGTCAGAAATCTTTTCCCCCTCTTTGTGATTATGTAACCCGCAATTAATTTCCCTTTTTCTTGCTATGAAAAACACAGGACAACTTATTCAGAGGGGATTCCCTGATTGCTTTGGTTTTCTGAACATTGTCACTTCTTCCCTAAGAAAGGTGCACGACTGTACGTGCCGTGCCATCTACTTTACATGCGTCTGTTCTGACCAAAACAAAAGGAATCTGCTGGAAACATTTCACCACTTCCCAGAATTCTAATCGTATAGTTACAACGAAACCTGTCTATAACCCAGTTTTTATATTATGTTCTTCACTGGAGTTGCCGCTCTGTTTAACAATATTGTCATTTTGAGCCATGCCAAGAAACATATGTCAATTTCCGCCTTAACAACTTTGTTTATTGGAAAAATAAGGGTCAGAGATGACTAATCCTGCGAAAGAGAACAGCCCTGTGAAATCTGAAATTGCCCTCCATTCAATTGAAGACATGTTCCGTTCATTCAATTGAAGACATGTTCCGTTCATTCAATTGAAGACATGTTCCCTTCCCTCACAATCACGTGTGACCATAGTCTTGAACAGGGAAATGGTGGACTCTGCCTCTGGTTCTCATCAGCCTTAGCACCTCCCGGGGCATTCTTGTATTGTCAAACCCCCAGGATTAGTCTGTGTGGTCAGAGACTTGGCATGCAGTTAGCCTTGCATCATCGGTAAGATCAAGGTTAACAGACCCATGTCACGGAAGATCTCCCAAACGTTTTGACCAAGAGTTGACCTGGTCACAGTAAGGACAATGGAGGCTGTGGTGCATCCTGGTTCAGGACCTCTAAAGGTCAAGTAGCTAGCCTTCATCCGAGGACCCCCTCTAAAACGAGTTGATACAACTCAAGGGGCTATCCTCTAAAGAAATTAAATTTCAATATATCTGCTGACGGACAGCTGTTTCACTGAATCGGAACATGGTACTGTAGTTCACTTAAAAAAAAATCATTAAAACCTTTTTGTAAGTAAAAAAAATCACACCCGTGTGAACTGAGTGGTGCAAATCAACCCCCCCCTCTCTCTCTCCCTCTCTCTCATTAGCAGGCAACAGTGCAGCACTATCTCTCTCTCTCTCTGTTTCTGGCACAACAGCGCCACTTTTGGTACTCATTGGTACTGTTGCTCATTAACGTCACACACAAACACACAAACATAGTCACACACAAACAAAGGTGAACACCGACATTGCTGTTCCTTGGAGTGGTTGTACCACTCAAAAAAATAAAATAATGCATGAAACACTTAAAAGCTATACTTAGTTGACTGGATTCCCAAGGGTTCTACACTTGGCCCCCTCCTGCTCTACACTAAACATTGTTGTCCGATGTTTGCACCAGTCAGAACAGGGACACCAAGGTTAAGGTGGTTAAGTGAGGACAGACTTAACAGAAATGATTTAATTCAATTTAACATTATAACATGATAACACAAGATTATAATTAAAGTATCACAAGATCACGCATACTCGAGATCACAAGATCATGATAATTGTTTTGATCGGCAGATGTGTGCACTGCTGGTCTTTCCATGGAGTTCTGGACCTCTGCCTCCCTCGCTGTCTCTTTGGATTTGGTGTCGTCTAATCACTAACGTTGCAATTATAACGGTTGGAAACGGGAATATGGGTTTTCATAACAACAAAAACATTGATTACTGATTATTATTGGAAACAATGTAAGCTCAACAAGCTGTATACGACATGCTGAGTACATAAATTACTGTTCCCGTTGCCAAATGTGACCTTATCTTAATTTTTACAGACCTGTATTAGTTTTTCGCCCCTCAGTTTATTTGGCTGTATTTTGTTTCCTGGGTTTCAGGGTGTGCGTGTCCCTGAGAGGGGGCGTGCTGTTGTTTTTGTTCCAGCACATGTGATGTTATTACAAGACAGCCAAAGCTCTGGGCTGAAATTTAAAATGTGTTTAAACGCTGAAGCCAATCAGGACCAATACAACTGGTGTCCTGTTGTTGGTGCTCCTGCCATGTTCATCATCACAGCTTAATTTAATAGAAAGTGTGGTCAGTCAGTCTTCCATTTTCAGCACTGTGGGAGGACGTGGTCATTTTGAATGAGGACACGTGGTAATCGGACATTTCTTTACTTTGTTTTACACATTACTTACTATCAGTAATTATGTAGCTGAATTGTCCTGATTTTTATCCAGTTCCTACTTGGTACCCCTGTTTTGACCAGTTTGTGTGCTTTTACGTTAAAATGTTCTCAAATAGAAACTTTAATCACATCTTTTCCTAATTGATTTCAAGATTTTGCCATTTATTTTGACAAAATATTGGTCAAACATCGATAATCGGTGGTCTACAAGTAGGATTCCAAAATGGGGAATGGCATCGGACCCAAAACTCTGCCATGGTCTGGCTCTAATAGAATGTGCGGTCAGTCTTCCATCTTCAGCACTGGGACGTGGTCATGTTGAGGTCACTTACCCGACAGCACAGAGTGAAACACTTTGAGGTGATGGAAAACGTAGACTTCCTACGAAAGCTGTTTGTATTGTACCGGTCATTTTGTGGTCATCTGTGTTGTAGCACCTGTGACTTTTATGTAAGCGTGCCTTGAGGTGAGGTGGTGGAAACACTGGCCATTTGCAACCTGTGGGGATTTGAGCCATTACAGCCTAATTTATGCTTTGTCGCACAGCGGTGTCGCTCACCGCAAAAAGCCGATCTACAAGCTCACAACATGTTGCATCCGTGACGCGCTGTAAGCTTGTAGATCACCCTTTTTCAGAGTATAAATTGGGCTTATGTCTGCACCAAGCTTGGCTACCTGTTTCCATGGCAGCTGCACCCATCATGTCAGATTTGACAACGCTGCAGTTCACTGTTGAGGAACTGCAGTTACGTCCCCTGAATACAGACATGGGCCTTGTTCTTTCCCTTACTTGCCCTTGCTCCATTTGTATTGTACATCTACAGTTATTTGCACAGTACAAAGATCCCTTGTCTGCGCTGGCATGGTTTTAGTTCTTCACGCCTTCTCCAGCCTCAATTAGTCTTGACTTTGCCCAGTCACTACTTCTCGAGTCGTCCTTTCCTAGCCTAGTACAACTTTACCCTCCATCTGAAGTCTTTCCAGAGTTCCTGTACCTTCCCCAACCTTGGCCTTTACCAACCCACCCCCCTCCCTCGCACTTGTCCTCACATCTGCAACCTCCTGCTTTATCATCTCACACCGAGTCTTTTGGCAGCCAAATATGATGGCGGTAGCAGGTTTTTAGCTGTTTCCCCTATAGACCGCATCTGTTCTGGAACAGAATGCTTGAGCCACACAAGGTGATGGCCGTTCAGATCAGGAGGTGTTTTTTCTATAGAGACATGATTCTTTTCCCTTTTTTCCCCCTCCCCCCAGCCCTTCTTTTCTAATCTCCGCTTGCTTTTGTCATTAATGGCAGCAACTCTTTCACCACATGGCCAACTTGATGCCAGATTCAAAGAATGGCGTCACATTTTCCACATCCTGTCACCTCATACGTGGAAGCGCCGCCTACGTCTTTGAATTCGGGTCCAGATTTTAGTCGCTAGCTGTACCCATGGAAGAGGCAAGTGACACCATCAAACTGACTGAGTAAACTCTGTCTCATGTGTGGCCTCATGTGCTGCTGAAGGTTTGCATTGTTTTGTGTCTTTGTTTGTGTGGGCAGTTTCAAGAGGACTGGCCCACACATGTTTGCTAGCATACAGACGTGGCCTCTTCCTCACAGCTTGTCCTGAGCGGAGGGCATTGACCATTTTAGATGCTTGCTTTCTTGACCCTCTCATTGAGTACCTCATTTGAAAAACATGTTTGCCTATGTGTTTTCATCCTGGCTTACCTTTTTTAGGCATATTATTTATAAGCACAATTTGTCAAAGAAAAAGAAAAAATAAATATAAAAAAGAGCGGATCGAATTATTATTATATATTTATATACTATTTTAAGCAAAATATTAAGGTTTTGATATTTCATTGTTTAGTGATGGTCTTGGTAATTGTTAGATATTTCTTTTTGAATTCATGTAATAATACTGTAGGTATTTCCTGTGGTCATCCAGTGCACAATGAGATGAATTCCTGTTGATTGGTTTGGTGCATAGGGTGCATACTATTACATCTTGCATCTTATGATTATGATTGCACAAAACAGTTTAAGAGAGTGTTGAACTGCTTTGGCTTTGAAGCCTTTGAAGTGATACATGAGGAGAAAAGGCTCATATGGGAGCAGTTTGATTTCCGAACGCTGCGGTTATTAGCTTGTGTGGTGTGAGAGGCTTTCATGTGAATTGTCGCCTTTGGCTATGACCATTTTAACCTTGGACCCCTTGTAACTGTATCCCCTTTATTCTGCCGTACTGCAAGTATTCTTCTGGATCATTCTCAACTAGGGGAGTAGATTCCAGGAGCCGAGTTGCTCATAAGGATGTGAGCTCAATCTCAGAAACATGATATAATGTACAACAATTGCCAAAGCACACAGTACCATTTCATTTAGCTTCCAAAAGATTTATTGTTTTCTATTAATCACCTTAACCTTTTTATTCTCAGGATCACCTTCTACTGCCTGCCACCAACCACAACAAAGGAAGCAGACCCAAAATGTCTGTGGTGCTGCCAGCCATGAATGGTAAGAACTGCCTCTTTAGAGACCTCTGGTTGTGTTAAGAGGTACAACGTGAAATAGATGACAGGTGAGCTGGGAACAGAGTCAACAACACCTCCTCTCACAAAAATGTACTGCATGTAGCTAAATATGGTTGCAAGGAATTATCACATGGTAGAAGAATCCGACGTATGCGTGCTTAACTGTTTATTACTCCTTTTTCTGCTCAAAATTAGCCAAAGTCTGGTGTTTGGAAGGTTATTATTCCCTGTTCTTACATCGTGCGGACATCGTGAAGACCCCTTTTTAGGCTTTGTGTCACCTTAGATTTTGTCTTTTCTTACAGAGCTGGTGTTTGACTAAAATACAGCCTTGATATCCGTAACGTCAACAGGCATACGTGCAGTACGCACTGTGCGTAGGGCAACACGGTGCGTAGGGCAACACACGGAGGGGTGCAGTACGCACTGTGCGTAGGGCAACACGGTGCGTAGGGCAACACACGGAGGGGTGCAGTACGCACTGCGTAGGGCAACACGGTGCGTAGGGCAACACGGAGGGGTGCAGTACGCACTGCGTAGGGCAACACGGTGCGTAGGGCAACACACGGAGGGGTGCAGTACGCACTGCGTAGGGCAACACGGTGCGTAGGGCAACACACGGAGGGGTGCAGTACGCACTGCGTAGGGCAACACGGTGCGTAGGGCAACACACGGAGGGGTGCAGTACGCACTGCGTAGGGCAACACGGTGCGTAGGGCAACACACGGAGGGGTGCAGTACGCACTGCGTAGGGCAACACGGTGCGTAGGGCAACACACGGAGGGGTGCAGTACGCACTGCGTAGGGCAACACGGTGCGTAGGGCAACACACCGAGGGGTGCAACACACCGAGGGGCGCAACACTGTGCGTAGGGCAACACACCGAGGGGGGCAACACTGTGCGTAGGGCAACACACCGAGGGGGGCAACACTGTGCGTAGGGCAACACACCGAGGGGGGCAACACTGTGCGTAGGGCAACACACCGAGGGGGGCAGTACGCACTGTGCGTAGGGCAACACACCGAGGGGTGCAGTACGCACTGCGTAGGGCAACACACCGAGGGGTGCAGTACGCTCTGCGTAGGGCAACACACCGAGGGGGGCAACACTGTGCGTAGGGCAACACACCGAGGGGGGCAACACTGTGCGTAGGGCAACACACCGAGGGGGGCAACACTGTGCGTAGGGCAACACACCGAGGGGGGCAACACTGTGCGTAGGGCAACACACCGAGGGGGGCAACACTGTGCGTAGGGCAACACACCGAGGGGGGCAACACTGTGCGTAGGGCAACACACCGAGGGGGGCAACACTGTGCGTAGGGCAACACACCGAGGGGGGCAACACTGTGCGTAGGGCAACACACCGAGGGGGGCAACACTGTGCGTAGGGCAACACACCGAGGGGGGCAACACTGTGCGTAGGGCAACACACCGAGGGGGGCAACACTGTGCGTAGGGCAACACACCGAGGGGGGCAACACTGTGCGTAGGGCAACACACCGAGGGGGGCAACACTGTGCGTAGGGCAACACACCGAGGGGGGCAACACTGTGCGTAGGGCAACACACCGAGGGGGGCAACACTGTGCGTAGGGCAACACACCGAGGGGTGCAGTACGCTCTGCGTAGGGCAACACACCGAGGGGGGCAACACTGTGCGTAGGGCAACACACTGCGTAGGGCAACACACCGAGGGGGGCAACACTGTGCGTAGGGCAACACACCGAGGGGGGCAACAAAATGTGCCAAGCCGATCCTCATAATAATACATTTCTCCAGCGTAGCTCCGCCGTTTAATAACGAGCGCCTGTGCGTGCGTCGTCAAGTTGCATGCGTGGCGTGCCCATGTTGATCTGCCCAGAACTGAAGCACTGAAGCAGCACCTCTTTACCGCCTGGTCTAGCAAGTGTAATTTAGCACCAACATTAGGACAAATCTTTTCTTCAGCCCTCAGGCAGTTATGTGGGGCTACGAACTATGGTAATTAGGCCTGGCTTGAGTTTTGTTCTGATTCAACAAGCTTTTCTGGGTGTCGATGTTACAATTGGCTTCTCAATTTGTTTTATTTTCCGCAATGATTGTGTGATTGTTGCCTGACAGTGTTTTGCTTTTGTCCATAACCTTTCCAGATCAGCAACCTGACAAAACCAAATTGATCAAAGTTTATTTGTGTCTCCTTTTTGCCATGCAAAAGGACGATGGGTGTCTTCACAGGGATCACCCGTGTAGAACTTGCATGGCCTCACTGATCCCCACAACATCTGCTTTAGTTTCTTACAGGGGAGATGTTCTAAAGATCAATGAATCTACACAAACACCCGCACACATGATCGCCGCGAAGACACTCATAGCTCCCTCCGCCTCTTGTCAAAAAGACAAATAAGACAACCTTGGAAACCGGTTGTGGGCCCATAATATTGTGACATTTTGTTACATTCCTATTGAGTACTGTAATTAAAAACCTGTATGTGTGACTTGGTTCCACCTCTCAAAAACCTTGGTCTTGCATTAGTGAAGTTGTGGCCAAAGTGTTTCCTAACTATTTGTCCGTGCTTGGCCTCAAATTAACCAGCACTATCCTCTGTGGTCCCTATAACTGCTGGATCACCGACACACTTTTATTACTTAAGTTAGAGGTCATGCTCTGTGCCTGCACTGTAGAAAATACTTTGTCCATGGCTAGAACGATCGACATAAAACTTGGCATGTATATTGACGAGGACCCAAGGGAGTGTGATGCTCTCCAGAAATATAGCAAATATCCATATGAAAGACATTGATGTCATCAATACGTCATAATACTGACATAAGTAAGTATTATTGCATAACTGAAGTGGCATGCGTTCCGAATGGTTAAACGTAATTAAACATTTCAAAAAAGCGTACAACATATGTGAAAGAAATGTTGAGTTATTTCTGTGGCTTATTACTGTCGGCATGCATACAAAGTATGCGTCCAGTGGTTTTTGAGATTAGCTCTGGATAGACGACACACACACACACACACACACACAGATCTTAGACACGGCAGAGCCACACTGTAAAAATGGCATGACAGCGAACTGATCAGTGAGAACATTCTGGTCGAGGCGGACTCGGGCCAAAGTACTGTAGGGTGTGAGTAATTAGAAATACATTAGACTGTTGTTCTTGGCTGCTCATTTGGCAACTTTATTACTGATCCTCTTGTGTTAGTCTTATCTCCCTCTCCTTCCCTGGCTCGGGATGGAGCAACAGATTTGGTTTGTGTTTCAGCTAGCCCAGGGAGGAGTGAGTCAGTGGAATATGATCCTCTTACTCAGCATGGAAGACTGCGCCATTGGGAAATGCTTTTTTGGGGTGTGGGTAGTGAGGGGTTACGGAGATGAAGATTGATGAAGGTAAACATTGTTCTTGGTTGGTCTTGTCATGGAGGAATGCTGAAGCTTTACCGGTCAGATGGCCCATTGAAGTAATGGCAAATAGTGAAATCTTAGATCTCCTTTTCGACTAATTGCTCCTAATGGCAACAATGGTTGTATTCAGTGAGAGACACTGGGTCTCGTAAGATGTTTTTTTTCACCACAAGAAAAGGATCTTGGATTTGGATGATCTGACACAGATCACCCACAAAATCAAAACATTGTGCTTCTGTGCTCACACCAGATGTCTTTGCCCTCTTATTTTGTGAAAAGTAGTTTTGCATCTAATTTAAGGGTTTGATCATGTGGCATTCTGTAAAGAGAAGATTGAAAACAGTTTTTCAACAAGGAGTTCAGATGAGCGCAGATGTTGGAGTTTACGTTTGTGTTCAACACATTTCACTGATGCTGTTGTACACACACAACCCTAAATGAAGTGTGACTGTAGAAACGTTTTCAATTCCTAAATAATCACCATTATAAGCAAGGAAGTGACATAGCCCCATTGGTTGTTGCCAATATTTATATGATGTTAGAGCAAAGTGCTAGAACAAGGAATGGGGGAAGTCAGAGCTAAAAATAGTGGCTGTGTGTATTTTTGTTTTAACTTAAAGTGAAGTAGTAAATATGTATATTTTCCAGAAGGGTCTTACGCCAGAAGACGGTAATTGACTTTGACGTAGGGGTGGAATGATTAATTATATTAATTAGATCAATAGAAAATATATCAAATACAATTTTTGGAATTCGGTTTAGTGCTTTATCATATTAAAATTACTGTTGTTCTAAAAATGTTCTATTATCAAAACTTGACTGCTTGACTGTCTTTGTTCCATGTTTTAAAAGTAAGTTGTTTTGACAGCTGGGTAAACACATTGAGCACTTTCAAGTCTGTTTCGTTTCAAATAACATGTGGTGTGCGTACTATAATTTTGTAATTTTATTGCCTTATTTCACTATTATGTTATGGTTTAAAATTAATCACAGATTAATCGAATTTAAAAACAAATTCACAACAGATTAATTGATTATAAAGATAAGTGTTAGTTGCAGCCCTACTCTTCCCATGCTTAGCTGGAGTGGGAAGGTCGCAGTGTTGGAAAAAGTACTACATGTCTTTACTTAGTAAGTCAATGTATCAATACTGCAATATAGAAATACTCTGTCCGTAATTCAACATAGCTGGGTTGGAACTTTACTTGACTTTTGGTGACAAGTTTTTTACCAGTGTAAATTCTTCCACCCTCCCGTCAACACACATGGCTCCAACGACCTGCAGCAGCCAATGAGGCATCTATTTTTTTAATATCTATGATCGTGGACACCATCTTGAAAACGATGCCTTTCTAGTTGTTCGTTTTTCATAGAATTTTAGTATGTTATTTAGCACACCCAATAGTAACGGAATGCATTGAAAAATCTCGTTTATCAATTATTTTGGTTATCATCCATACCTAACTAATATTTGTGTCAGTGCAAACAGACCACTAGGGGGGCGCGCCCAACTTGTTTTGAAAACATTATACCCATACCTAACACCACGCCAAAATTGAAAAACTAGTCGCCATAAGCCAAATCTTGGTGATTTCTTACGAGTTCATCCCCAGCTAACATTTACTTGAGTAAAAGTACAAATGTATTGGCCTCAAAATGCACTTAAAGTACTAAAAGTAAAAGTACTCAATACTCATTGTGCAGAATGATTTAAAATAGCAGATCAACAAACTCACAATGCGGCCCACTCCCTGCTGTTGTGAGCCCGTGACATGACAGAAATCCTTTTATCTGTCCAGTAAGAATTGGTGGCGTGTCAAAGCACACATGGCCCTCATAAACCCTGTGTACATAGGCTATATGTCCCTCAGATGACTCGGTCTCACAGGCGTGTTTTACATTCATGTTCATGTAATCTTTGTTTGAAAAGATTCTGTGTGAGTATACATCTTAAGCTTGCGGGAGACCCTTAGAAAAGCAGAAATGCTGTCCCCTCTGTGCAGCCGTGATTGCACCGGAGCGGAGGATAATTTTTTCCAGCTCCTTGTTGCTCTCTTTCAGGAATGCCCCCCCCCCCCCCCCCCCCACTCAGCTAAATGGCTTTCATCTGTTGGAGGCGGATAGGTTCTGCTAATACGTACTGATCTTTTGGTCTGTCCTGGTCAATCACTGAACAGCGGCGATGGGGACTTTGATGTAGGCCTTCGCCTGCCTCTGTCTTGACTGTATGTCCATGGTTCATAGGTTCTGTCTTGACTGTTTGTCCATGGTTCATAGGTTCTGTTGAAGTCACTTGACTTTTTTGACCTCTGTGATTCTCCCTCTAAAAATATCTCCCGTGGCTGAATGCTGAACTCCTTAAAAGGAGTGTTTATTTAATGATCCCCTGAGTTTAAAATAAGCTCAATCAATTGAAACCGACATGTTTTGAGCAGAGGGATTTCTCAGGGTTGACGTCACGTCACTTAAATAAAAATAAAAATCAGGTGAATAGGCTGTTGGGATATTATCACACGTGCACATGCCACACTGCAGTCTGTTTTGCCTTCTTTGGGTTTAAATGTCTAGTTATTGTTGCTAACAGGCAGCTTGTAATAGTGGGTTAAGTGTAGAGTTTGGCAGTGCTGAAGGAGTCACAGGGTCACATTTTCCTACTCTCCTAATCTAAACAGAACAATCCTATTCCCCACCAGTCCTCTTGACTAGACGCCACTCATGCCAGTCCAGACGTTTAGCCCTCACAAGTTACTCCTATCATCATAAGTAGCTCTCTACTTCTACAGTTTATTTTCCCTGCTCTCATATAAATAAAAATCATACTCGTGTGAAGTGAGGGGTGCTCTTATCATCATACATCATAATACATCACATTCCGTGCTCAGCCAATCAAATCATCACATTCCGTGGTACAACACGCACACAAAGCTGTGCATAGGAGGGGCTAGCGCCCCTAAAAAATATCCAATTCAGTGGTGGTGGTGGTGGTGGTGATGATGATGATGATGATGATGATCGATCATGATGATAGAGCCATTCATTTTAAGTCCCAGTTCAAATTTGGCCAGATTGTTAGATAATTTGAATGCCCTAATGAGCATCCTATTAAGCCCTAATTCCTTCTTATTGACTCAAATCGCCTCCAATGGTTCCTGTAATTATGCTTACTGATGAGCTGCTTCCTTTTGGATACAAACAGAACTCCCATCTCAAGCATGTCCTCTCGGGTGTCAGTGCCCACGCCAAGCTGGCAAACACTGTCCCCCAGAGATGCCCCCTTGAGTTTCCTCTAAATGTAATGCTGTCACACCACAGGGCTTAGTCGGCGCGCACACAGGCTCACATTCTGCCACTGAAGAGGCCAGGAAGGAACTTTCTGGAGCGTCTCCAGATGGCACCGGTAAAAGGGGAGAAAGGAGACCTGGCAAGAGTACGGAGAGGTCTAGTCTTGGCAGCCCCTTCAAAGACCTGCCTTTTGAAGTTGGGCCCTCCAGGCTGTGTGTTTTTGTGTTCCCTGCCCCACTGTTTATGCCCCGTCAAGCTGTTTTGGTACTGTAATTTCATGAAATATGGATGCGACCAGTATGGTCCTTGTACTGTACATGGCACGTCTTTGAATGTGTATGTGCTCCTCCAAAGTTAGGCCCCTTGTTTTGTAAACTTGAATTTATTTATTTTTCAAATTATTCTGGGATTGTCATCCATTTATTCTCCCAATTTAGTTGTTGCCAATTCCCCTCCGTTTACTGTGCTCCCTGTCGCTGCCAACCACCAGTGTTGGCCTGGGGAAGTTGTAGACTTCCATGTGCCTCGTCTACATGGAGTCACCAGCTGGTTCTATTCACCTGACGGCAAGGAGTTTCACTGGGACGATGTAACATGCACAGACGTTTTGCATCATTTTCCGCAGGCCCCCTGTCTGCTAATACAGAGGAGCCAACGGCCCCCTGTCTGCTAATACAGAGGAGCTAACGGTCCCCTGTCTGCTAATACAGAGGAGCCAACGGCCCCCTGTCTGCTAATACAGAGGAGCTAACGGTCCCCTGTCTGCTAATACAGAGGAGCTAACGGTCCCCTGTCTGCTAATACAGAGGAGCCAACGTTCCCCTGTCTGCTAATACAGAGGAGGCAACGGCCCCCTGTCTGCTAATACAGAGGAGCCAACGGCCCCCTGTCTGCTAATACAGAGGAGCCAACGGCCCCCTGTCTGCTAATACAGAGGAGCCAACGGCCCCCTGTCTGCTAATACAGAGGAGCCAACGGCCCCCTGTCTGCTAATACAGAGGAGCCAACGGCCCCCTGTCTGCTAATACAGAGGAGCCAACCAGTAGTTGTCACTAGTACAGCAACAAGGACACAGTCCCCTGCTGGCTTGTCACTGGCGATTGCTGCCAGTAGAGCCAGGCCCATACCAATACATACTATGGAGTAAAGAAATTCTGATGTGTCGTCCGATATACATGTGTATTGTACTGTGTATGACATTTGAGTAAATGTACTTTGTTACTTTCCACCAATGAAATGGACTAGAATACACAGGGAATCGGGAATTGGCATAGGAAAAAGAATTGCCACAGCAATTTTTCAAATTCCACCAGTCTGTGGTATTGAATGGAACTTCTTAATCCACACAAGCTTCCTTGATAAAGGCTATAGCCTGAAAAGTGAAATAAAGAGAATCCACATTTCTGTGTGTGTGCAGTGTGCAGTGTGCAGTGTGCACCTGCTTTTCCAGCCTGTTACTTATACTGTAGTTGTTTTTCTGGGTCATCACATCAGACTGCACTGCTACTTAAAGCCTACCAAGAGAGCTTATCTCCAGTATTTGCCATGAGGACCCTTCTTCATTTAACCGGAACTTGAACTTGGAGGAGAATTTTCTGTACACCCATACAGCATGATCTTATCAAGGTTTAAGAAGTACACTGTAGCGTAGTGTCTCCTGTCTTAATGGAAACATTCCGTGACATTTGTAGATTTTGTAGATTTTGTACTCCTTTGAGATGACTTCCAAAGTTGCCAGATGAATATGAAAAGGCCAAGTTTCACTCCAGTAGAGTGGATGGACTCATACACTGACAGAGATACACCCACTGGCATGAATACTCCAGCTGAAGAAGGACTTATCACACAGCAACCGCCCATCTGATTAAACATGATTCCCCATCTGCTTCCCAAGTATATGGAAACCCTATGGCAGGGCTCAAGAAGCTAATGTCTTGGACAGGTGTCTCTGGAAAAAGTCGTCTGTTTCTAACCAACCTCATTTTAAAGCCTCCTTTAGCTGCCTTTCTGGGTCATGAGACCTGGTGGTGGCATGCCATTCCTGTGCAGTCCATATGGGGAATGTTATTGTCACACTCTTCACCAACTCATCTCTTTTGCTCATAGGGAGAGCCATACGAGGCAGAAGTCTGTTAAGTGCAAGTTGTGCAGTAATGTAAATAAACCTGACATGGATGGATCCTTGAACATGCTGTTTATGGGATTTGGTAGCTAAGGTTTTACTAGTCTGTCTGTGCACTCAAAGGTGTGCTTCCCCAAGAGGCACAGTGAATACTTGTCCATTCAATTCATCTGCTAGACTGTGGGATTCCACAAACCAGGGACCACACAACTTGTTTAAACCTCAGTAGACTTTTCACGACCTTATTTCAGTTTTTCTGCAGAGTAAAGGGTAATTACAGTACTTGTTTGGGCTTCCAATTTCCAAGATGACCTTTTTGTGCAAATGTTTACCCTTGACGCTGAGTATATTTCATTGTGCTGACCTATACCATCTGCAGTGTTGCAGTCTCCTGGGGTTTCTCGAACACAAATGCCTGAGTCATCATCAGCGATCACTTTTTCTCCCTCACTCTTGCCAGCATTTCTTCTCTGTTCTCCTTCCCTCAAATTTGCATGTCCTCCTCTTGTTTGGAGCTGTTTTGTTTATCTCCATGATGGAGAAAGCCAGTGCGTGACTCACCTCTGGCCTCCAGCTGTCTTTGTAACCCTCTTTTTGCTGTGGTTCTCAACCCCCAACTGCCCCTAGCCTACAAAACACCCCCTACCCCCACCTAAGCGCTGTCTCCCTTATCATTTTAAAAAGGCACTGGGGAAAGGCATGACAAAAACCATTACATGTCCAATTACTTGTTAGACAGACATAGAATAAATGAACAGAGGTTGTTCACATGTCGTTTGTATCTCTCGTTAAAGCCAGCCATGGTATAAATTCCTAACTTTTGAGGGGAGATGTTTTTAATGAGCCCCTGGAGGTTTTTTCTATTAAATCTCACCTGTGCAAATCTTTATTTTGTTATTTAAGTGCTTTATAATTGTGTTTTGTTGCTCTACCGCAGCGATTCATTGCTGTGCAGGTGAATAAACTATGACTTAATTAACTCAAATCCTTTGTCTTTCTCTGCCATTACAGAGAGCATAATACCAGACAAGGGCTTTGAGATAATGATGCAGATCGACTGTGAGGTCACAAACACGAGGATCCTCCACATCAAGTCCTCCACCATTCCACCACTGCTCCGGGTCAACCAGACTGACACTCTCTACAAACCCTCATCGGCTGAGAGCCAGGCCACCCCCCCCGTCGGGGTCCTCATGGGTTCCGCATGAGAACCCACTCAACTGATGCATTCGCTGTAATTCCGGAAAGGTGGAACTTTTTTCAGCCCTCTGGTACTTTTTATCTAATATTTTACCTTTTTATACACTGATTTAATAGTTCTCGTCTGTCTTTTGATCTTGGATCAGAGTTGGCATTCATGGGCTCACCTCTGGCCTCGGGAGGGAACTCGGTCCCCACAGAGAAGGCTGAAGCAGTTGAAATGGTCAGTGTCACGTCTGCCGCATTCTTTTATTCAGCCTTGATATCCGGAAATAATCTGTATGTGATGACCCACGGGAAGATGTTCTCTCCTTGTGTGGTAAGGCTGCCTTTTCCCCATATCCCCAGATGCCCTGCACAAAGGTAGTTGCAGAGCAGCAGGAGGCAGGCCATTGAACCCTGAGTCACCTCATCATAACATGAATACTTACTCTTTTTGGTTGATGCTTTCTGGCTTAAGCTACAATAGAGTAGCACGTCATATTGTTAAAAAACAAATAAAACAAATACAAAAGTTGGGATCTCTATGTGCAGTGCACCAAGCCATAATAAATTGAGACAGAAAATATACTTTTTCATTGTTGAAATTAACACATTTATGTTAACATTGAGTTACGGTGTGGCCTTGCCAGAAAGGGAACACTATTTTTCTTACTCGCGACTCTCTTGTTGTTTTTCTTCCTCTGTGCATGAAGTTTAATATTTTATTTCTCAGAAGTAAATGGTAAACACTTGCAGCATATACTCAGGAAGTCAGTGAAAATAGCAACCACTATTATTTGTGATGGTTTGGGTTTCCATTTATTCATGAATGGAATTGAAATGCTTTATTCTCAATATTGGATTGATAAAGAAGTTATGTTCTGTGTTTTTGTTTGTTTGCACTGTGCTTTGCTTAAATACCTAAATAGATTAAGGAAGTCTAAGATACATATTTATTTGGATTAATTAATATGGAATAATTATGTGAACTTATTATTGGGATATTAGCCACTAGCTGCTTAAATGTCAAGAAAAACAAAGTAAATGTACAGTACATTTGAGGACATTCTTTTCTCTCGATTAGGCTTTCAAAAGACTATTCATCGCATAGATATTGTTTTTTTATTATGTGTGTCCTCCATAATGTTAACTTCAATTGGGACTTTGTTTCAATTGGGTCTTTGCTTCCAAATCTATTGGTTACTCTGATTTTAACATTTTGTGATACACTGAGCTCAAAAAGATAAATGCATTTGCAACATTTTGAATCAGTAAAGTAAAAATGAAGATACCGTATCACATTTTATATCTCTGTCCACTTGTTCTAATTGCACTTTTATTAAACAGAATGATCCGTATTTAAAATGTGGCATAGTGAAAAGCAATATTGAAAGAAATATTGGGTGAGAAAATATTTCCTGATGGCCTGTAGTACTATTTAGGGATAGAGGTGTTATTAATTATTACCTATACTCCTGTGTTGTGCAACTTCCCTCTGTAGATGTAATACCTTAGCAACGTCCCCTTGCTATTGTAGGTGACTGGTAATGGGTGAAAAGGAATTGAATTGGGATTTTGTATGGTGGGGAAATATGTAATAGTTCTTTATTGGCAAAAATGTGTAGAGTAGGATGTTGCTATCTTATCTTATGCATATTCCAAAGTGTAAACCTTTCGACTGTGGTATTGCACGGACAATTCTATTCTAGGTCAACAGATAGATACCAATGTAATGCGGATTCTTTAAATAGTGTGTTGTGTGATTTTAAGCACAGCCTTTCTATGTTTGTTCACTTTGTTGTTGCCGTTTGTTTCAAAAGCACATCTGATTCAGGTGATATCCTATTGCCAAAAAGTAAATAAAACACTGGATTTACACTGAATATGCCTGTACCTGTATGTCTGTTGAAAAAGGTGTTGGTATCAAATGTACTTGAAGTCCCAAAAGTAGAATGTACTCATGCAGAATGTCCCATTCCACAAGTTTTAAAATGTATAAAACTCTTTTGAAATGAGCAGATCTACAAGCTCTCAATATGACTCATTGTGAGCTTGTATCAAATGGCCGAAATGTGGAGGAGTGAAATGGTTAATGTATGTTTTGTAATAATAATCAAATCAAGTAAAAGTAATCAAAGTTTGACATGGTGGCAAATACAAGTCTAATATGTGCCTCTTGAGATGTAGTGGAGTAGTATTTTAAATACTCCAGTAAAGTAACAGTACTTGAGTAAATGTACTTAGTTACTTTACAGTGTAAAGTAACTAAGTACATTTACTGTGGTGTAAAGTTTACACCACTAGTCGTAGTTTGATATTTACAGTGGGTTGAGATTACTCCCCATAGATATTTTGCACTACAGTTTTTCAATTTAGGTAAGGGAGGAAATTACAGGACAGCACATGACTTTCTATACTTGTGGGTGTCCTTTGTAGCCTTTTTCTTTTTTATAGATCTGGTTGCCTTCCCCCCTTGACTGACTGTGCAGATTGGATTACAGCTCACAGGAGGTAATTATGGCCACTTTGACTTTAACTGTGAATTAAACCAACAAAGTCAAAGGAGTGATTTTTCAGTTAGTATTTTCAGAGCTTTATTGCAGTCTCTTCAAAACGGTACAATCTGATATGCAGGGAGTACGTAATAAGTGCTTTCTTCATCGAACAAAGGTCAACAGATACCCATTTACTGCCAGAAGTCTTATGGTACATGTACAGGAATCAAGGAATGCACAGAAAACTGTAATATAAAAATAAATGTGTATAAAACAACATGGAATGAGACAATCAGTCCATAAAATCTGGTTGTTTGTAGTACAGTATGCTGTGATGAAGGCGTTCCTCAGAGTTAATTGTTATAGCGTTGTGTATATTAAGTATTGATTGACTTGCCGTGACATTATTTCTCTACATTCATGTATTTCACAATGGTTTATATATTACAGTATATACAGTAAATGTGCTGTGTTGACTGAAACATTTCACGTTTCATGTAGCTTCCCCACTGAATAGAAACAAACAATTATTTTCTCTCAGGAAAATAACAAATGCACCCAACATGTATATTCATCACCAAGACAATTTACTTTATAAAAGGGCATTTTATCACAATATATTGATGGCTGTGTGGACTGATCTACAATCCACTCCAACACACACAATTACTTTGCTTCTAAACTAATGACTATCAAACCCTTGCTAGGGGTTTACATAGGCAAATTTGATGTCGTATGTGACTTGATGTCCATCGTCCCATGCATACAACACACCCTCTTTGGGGTTGTAGTCAACTTGTGTGGTGTAGGTATAGTTATTGGTGAAGGGCATTCTAGGAGTCATCTGAGTGTTGGTGTGTGTGTCAAAGGCATAAGCTAGGTTGGCGTCTCTTCGGTTGTAGCTGTCGACAGCGTACAGGACGCCACATACAATGAAGCAGTTGCCGTAGTGGCTGCGCCTCAGTCCCGTTCTCCACGTGGTCTCCCTCTGCATGCTGAGATCCGATGGGTTCAGCCGAGTCAGAACTATCACTTCCTGTAGGAACCCCTCGTCATCCAGTGCCGGATAGATGATCCACAGGCCGCTCTCGTCTACCGCAAAGTCAATGTCCGAGTGGCCGCGCCATTCCCACGGTGACGAGGACTCTTCAAACACGGCATCGTGCAGGAAGGTCCAGGCGGCCACATACCGTAGACGCAGGTCATACTTGATGATGTCACGGGAGAAGGCTCGGTTGTAGTAGAATGCGCCGTCGTAGACCACGTGGCCGGTTCCGATCCAGTTGTAAGGCAGCTTGTAGGAGTTGGTAAACCGGCCTAGAGTGGAAAAGAAACAAGCAAAACATTCATGAACAAGAATGTACTCAGCTGGCCCAGGCAGGGCCTAGTGGTCCGGGCACGTGTCGCAGGTTTGAGTCCCGACGACCTTTGCTGCGTGTCTCCCCTCTCACCTACTGTATATCTATCAATAAAGGCAATAAACCCAAAAGATATCATTAAAAGAAATAAGAAATTAAATAAAAGAATGTACTCAGTCGATTGCAGGCTTGATCAAGGCCAAATAAAATATCCCAGTTTGCTCACTGCTAAGTTAGGTCACAGTGTCACCCCAATCAATTGGTTTCTCCCTCTTGGGGACCTATATGTGTACATCTAATAATGTCTGGTTCAAGAATGTCTCATTTGAAAAGTGATAATTTGGCCTGGTGGTGACACTAGAGGAAAGGTCAGACTCAGAGTCACCAAAATCTGTAGGTTTCTTTTCTACTTCGGACTCGGAGCACACATGTGCATAGCAAATTTCATGGCGATCCGGCAGTTATCTTGGTCATAGACAAACAATCAAATGGAGGCAAGAACATAACCTTGTTACGAAGGTATACAGTATGGTATACAATAGTAAACCGATTCCTCAAGCTTGTTTCTATAAGTGTATGTTTGGTCTGACCACTGACTCCTACCTTGCTTAAAGACCTCCATGTTGCGGAACTCCAACAAGTTGTTTCCATAGTAGTAGTTTGTAACATAAATCTTGTCTTCACCAGACTTTGGGTCCTTCATCCACGCTCCCTCATTTCTGCCATACGTGTTATGAGTTACTGGTTCTGAGATTGTCGCCAACGTGTCTTTACATTCCTCTGTGAATGAGCCAGAGAGTTGGACAGAAGATTTATTAGTCTGCAGTTTTCAGGCTTAATTCAAATAGCATTTGCAAGAAATGTTAATACTGGATGGTTTGTTAATAGCATTCTTAGGTGTCAAATCAGTGGGATTTTTAACTTTCAGTGAAAGTTGATTTTATATACAATTCTCTTTTGAGTTTACATGACACTACATCAAAGTCTACATCATTTAATTTTTTTAATCCCATGGGGGAAATTCAGTTTCAGCTTCAAACAGTTTATGGCTGCTCAGATCGTATGATGAACACTCACAGAGAAGCAGTTGGGGGTTAATTGGGACACTTCAACACACGTGAAGTGGTATGGGGGTGACAACCTCCCTAAGCAGGTTAATCACATTGCAACACCTTTAACTTTACACTCTTCGTCCACAGGAAAGCACCACATAGAGTATACAACTCCAACCTACCAGATTTATCTGGCGATGGTTCTTCATTCCTCTGCATTGACTCGTCTGGTTCTGACGGTCCATTCTCTTCCTCATCCCAGCTGATGCTGTACTTGCGTTTGGTAGGAGCAGTCTGTCTAGTGGTTCTAGTAGGGGCAGTAGTAGGCGTAGTGGTGGTCATGATAGACCTGGTAAAGGGTGGAGAAGATGGTACGGTTGTCTGCCTCTGTGTTGACATAGTGAGCCCAGAGGAGGAGGTGGATGCAGTTCCTTGCTCTGTAATTGCTGCTGTTCTGGTTGTGGTCGTCATGACCACAGTGGAGGTGGTGGTTGTGGGTATGACCGGTGCAGAGCTCGTGGCAACGTCTGTGAAGATGGCTGTGACTGAATCCTCACTTGGTGCACGGGGCATAGCTTTAGTAGTGCCTGCAAAGGTTTGTGTTGCATCTTGCACTTCTATCGTCTTTGGCGGTTCCAGAGAAGAGATGTCCATCATGGTGATGATGGGCGACTGAGCGGTTTCTGTTGACAGGGCCTTGTATGTGGGTGGCTTTGGCGTGATCAAGGTTTTAGTGATAGTGCTTTTGAGTGGATCTTCTCTGACCAGGCTTAAGCTTGGTGTGCTACTGACTGGTTTGAGCATAACGGGAAAGGGCCATTTAGTGGCTCTGGGAGTGCTGCGAGTGTGGGTTGGAATAATAGAACCCATGATTGTGCTCCTGCTTGGCCGTGAGGTTGGCGATGGCCTCACCGTGACACGTTCCATTGTCGACTGAACGCTCTTTGAATCTGTTGACATGGTGTCACTGGACACAGAACTGGACACGCCCAGTTCTGTGTGCTTAGGCGTTGCTGATTGGCTGGTCTTTGTGGCTTCAGGTGGTTGAGATTCCTTCGGCCGTACCCGTACTCTGCGCCTGGAAGGCACTTTGTGCTGGAGGAGGTGCTCCTCAATGAAGAGGTTGACCGGGCCATCACCGCTGAATCCATGATACTCAAACACTGCAAGGATGAGTATAACAACACATGATTACATAATATCCAAGCAGAATGTTATGTTAACGTCACTGTCGGAACTAAGGAAACCTTGTATGTCGAAGACCATTACTTTTCAGAAAATGGGAAAAAGAACCTCTGTAGTTATTATGTAGTCACAAGTACTTGTTAGTACTTTACATTGGTAAAATATTTATAAAATCCACAGTCAGAAAAACTTTCCATCTTGCCACCCGATTTTGGGCATAATGTCATTACAGGCAAAATGTTAAAAAAAAGAAAAACGGTTTAAATAATTGCAAAAATGGCTGATCTACAAGGCATGCTCACAACACATGTAGTAAGCTTGTAGAACGCCTATTTTTGTCATATGCCAAAGTATAAAATAGGACATTCATTTAAGAAAAAACATTAAAAGATGCAAAGTTTCTGCCCGACAGCGACTATAAGTATCATGATATATAGGACATCACAAGGTGGCAGTTAGCAAAGTGGCAGCAGCAGCATACCATTAAAGATGCAATTCAGAACTTTTTCTCTGAATAAAACATAATTTCTGACCAATCTGTATGGTTGAGTATGCTAATACAATATAATACACAATTGCGGTGGTTGGAGGTGGTCTCCCTGCTCTTTCATTGAGAAATGTACTGCTGGTTGACCAGAGGTATTGCCTGAAGCTGAAAGTGCAAATGTCTGCCCTGCCCAAGAGGGCATTCTCTAGGCCTAGCTCACCAGTAGAAATGTTGGTCCTTGCATCCGGACTACCAGGGTTTCAAATCCCTGGTAGCTAGGACACAAATCCTACGGATTGCATTTGCATCTTTAATTAAACAGTAGAAAAAACAATGGACACAATGTTTGTGTCTGCACAAACGATGGCAGTTTACTGAGCAGCTTGCTTGAGATGCTTCTTTTTCCCAGAGCTTTATGAGAATACCAGTTTACGCTGCACTTTCTGACCTGATTTATAATCTGCATATGCTCTTCTCCAACAGCTGAAGTTAGCAGCACTGTGTCTCAAATAAACATCTTTAAACATACTTAAATCTCTTCCTACAGTATGTGTGCAATCGCAATAGATTAGAAATAGAAACATGTCATTATTATCTACCAAGTTACGGACAAAAGCCTTCCTGTTATCGGTTTATATGACAAGTGATGGATGACCTCTGTGGGGGTTGGCACTTACAGTTCTCACCGGGCTCCCCATCATCAGCCACCATAGGATCTGGATCAGATTTGTAAAAGGTCATTCCTCTGATGATCATTCCATTGGGACCCGTCTTCACCGCATCAGAATGCTTTTGGTTTGTCACCTCCTGAGGGTGCGTCTGAGGGGTTTGGAGAGGAGCATCCCTCTTTAGGAAGGACTCGGGTTCCCCAATAAACTTCTCCTCATACTTCTCCTGTTAGGACAAAATATAGTCTTACTGTATGCTTCATTTATACTAGTACAGTATACTGTAAATCAGGTTATACAACTTCTCATTAGCTGTGAAGAACAACTTAACTGTTAAGTAGGCTGATAAACATTCTGTGCTAATGTATTCTGCCAAGCAATTTCCACCTGGATTGTTTCTTGCAGTGTTAATATACATTTTAATTTTTTTGGCATTTCACTATGCTTTGTGTGAGAGGTGAGGACAGGCAAGATTGAACACTTGGAAACAATTTTGAAACAACAACATTGATATGATGGCACTGATTTATTCGCAGGTTTGCATCCAGTCCAGGTCCACCCATCCCTGGTGGACAAGCTTATCTTAACACTGGAGTTGGATCAGAGTCCAGCAGTGCAAGGCGTTACCTACATGTCAACATCTATGTGGGCTGCACAGATCACTAATGTCCACTCGGATGTGAAAAACAGAGTGGGCTTGCCAAATCTTAGCATTACCTCAATAATTCTTAACGATTTATGGAAAGAACACATCATTATTCATTTGCTTTTGGAAGACCACACTTTACGTACACAGGATTTAGCCTCCGTTTTTGCAGTCCAAGTGTTCTGGGCAAAATATTCCTTTTCGTGAGGAAAGCATATGCTTTGACACATTAGACCCCCTCCTGTAGAAGTGACCACACACTGCACTGCTAGTGCTACAACATGTAATGTTGTGGAGAAAAATCACAGAATTCCCTTACCTTAAGATTTGTGGTTAGCAGGGCTCCCGCATGTTATGTGCCAATGAGCAATGACGGTCATAAGCTATTATTATTATTATTTGCATAGAATTAAGGTCTGTCCAAGATTACATGACATGGGGCACATGGCTGCCCCTGTGCCAAGTGTTGGTTCTATTACAGCCGGTGCCCTGTATGTATTGCACATCTTTTCGGTTTACCTCCAGTTAGTACCTGTCCCTCTACATTCTCCTATATCTAAATAATAGAAAAGTCAAATTGCCTAAAGATTGAAACACAAAACCCCCGTACAAATTACACATGGACCCCAGTAGTTCCACCAAGTTTGACTTGCCTCTGGGTGTAGATATGCTGCAGCCCTGACGTCACTCTTATCCTGGAGCACGTCATTAGGAGGGACAGGGGGGCTCTCTGTCACATGCGGCTGGACCAGAGGGCTCTTCTGGGGCTCTGCCTCAACCTTACTGTGGTTCATAGAGACTTTCTGGATGAATTGATGAACAGAGCATGATATTTATGTTTGTTATAGGACATCAAGCATTGTACCAATTGCTAGAGTTTCATGAAATAACTCTGATTTGGTTTGAGGACTACAAACACATGTATGGATAAATATGTCAGAGTTTAACTCAGAAAGTGTAAAATGTATTGAATCACATTACATTTGTCATACTCCAACAGTTGTCATATTCTAATAACCTTTTATCTTTTTCACAACTAGTGTATAGGCAATACCAGCATTCATTTTAAACCTGTACTAATTCATGTTAGAGAAGTTAATTTAGTGTTTTCTATAAAAAAGTGAATGAAGACACTGTTTCCATTTTGCTTCCTATACTGAGCTCTGCCCAAGCTGTTGTACCTGAGGCAGATTTTAATTTGCAACATGTCAAGACAAGTATAGGCTACAGTTTGGACCCATTTTTCAGGTCAGACAGGTGAGGAAGATGGTTGAATTGAACCTAAAATAAATGGGATAGTCCCAGCCAGGGAGAGTGTTTCATTAGACCCATGGGTATGATACTAATACTAATTCTGGCTTCCCCCCACAACATTTACCATTTACAATATAGGCATGTACATGGCGCTCTTATCCAGAGCAACTTACAAAGTGCACATTCACATTAAGAACCATGAGCCCAAACCAACACATGATTACTCGTGATGTGTTTAATGTGAAACCAACACATGATTATGTTGACAGGATTCAGTAGAGTGCTAAGTATATGTCATGTGCTAGTGTTGCAGAGTGGCTCACAGCCTTAGCCTGATGGCCTACAAGTCTAATATCTCCCCCAGTCCCGAATCCCCTTGGATTAGTGGTTCAGATGTTGTCTTTTCACATGGGAGACCCGGGTTCGATTTCCGGGTGTTGCACTAGAGTAACTAGCAAGTACATATAAAATAGATATGTAATACTGTGTAAAGAATGCCCTGAAATATCAGCACATTCCTCTGAGTAGGCTATTATTATTTATACATTTATCCCTAACCTTTAAATAAATTGTGATTGGTATAGGCCTACACATGTGACCTGAATAACCTACATTAGACTTGTAGTAGGCTAGTGCATACATATAGGCATACTTTAATAATCTACTCCATGCTACTATGACGCTTGTGCACATCCTGCATATGTGAAGGTCAGTCGTCTCCTAAAGGGCCTCATTACCTTCTCAATGTTCTCCACACGCCCCAGCAGCTTATTGGTGATGGAGTGTAGCTTCAGTAGATCCAAGCCATAAAAGGATCCTTCCAGCAGCTCAATGATGGAGGAGAGCTAGAAATGACCAAGTATAGATTCCATCAAAATGGGTTACCCATTATTCCAATGATCTCATAAATAAAATATCCCCAACCCATCCAAGAATTATATGCGTGTATATCCAACTTCTCTGTCTGTGGACTGTGGTTATGAAGTATGAACAGAGAAGGGAGTCCTTGAATTTAAATGCTGTTTGCCCAGTGATCAGGTTGGCCATCTATAAGCAATAGATGAGTAACAGAAGCCTTCAATCCCGTATTGGCTCGGGGGGGGAGTAGGTGTGTATAGTAAATGGCCATCACTGGACTTCACTTCACCTTGACATTTTCTTTTCCAGCCTGTCTAAGTTTATTCAGTCTGTACTCTCCCTCGCATGGGTTGACGGCCGACGGAGGGGCGATGCAGGCGCACTTGCACTGGGGTCCGGTCGTGATGGTCTCCACCGTGTAGAAGTCCTGCGCCGTGGCGCTGCCCTCCTCTATCCGCCTGCAGGCGCTCCTGCTCAGGGGTCTGACAACACATTTACACCGACAGTCAGAACCTTCCGAGAGGGCTTTCACTTTGTCATAATCACCCAGCAGCTACAAAGAGAAGAGGACGGATGTATATTCCACCACGAACAATCAGAAACTTTTGAATGCCTAAATTGCAATAATATGACAGTGACTATAATCCATATTATTCAATATGAACAAACCAAAGTGTGTTTTTATTTGGCTTACCTGTGAGAGAATATTTCCCTGGCCGTCTATCTCCTCTTGTAGGTAGTCGCCATGGTCATTCATTTCAGGCCGAATAAAACTTTCAGATACCCGATCTCTTGGTGCAGCAGAGCACAGTGCGAAAAACACGCACAAACTGCATACCCTATTCCTATCCATATAGCCTAGTACTGCCACAAAATAATATAGACAAAATAATGCTGTTATAATCAGGCACAGCCTGTCAATTATTTTAGCTGCCTTGGTAATTTCATAGCCTACCTTTTGGCAATGCAATTTAAAAAACAAAAACTATAAAAGCCATTAAAGGTGAGATCAAGCAACATAGCATTCTCTCATCCTATTTTTGTTTTAAAGTAGTAGCCTAGCTAGTCCTCCTGACAGAAAACAGTGCATTCAGGAATGGATGAGAGCACGCTCATTCTGTCCACACCTCCAGTTTATGTGCTGCTCAATGACTGTGATGGCAATCTGCGCTCCCCTTACTGCACTCCCTCAGGCTCAGCCTCACTGCGATGCTCTCCATATGAGGAGGCGGTTATACAGTGTGTCAGTCAGTGTGTGCGCGCGCGCTGCGCAGCACAACATCCAGCAGTAGTAACTAGTAGTACTGTGTACTGCGGCACTGCCTGTCGCTAACTAACCAAAATAACGCAATAGAAGTAGAATCCCGCAACGCAAAAATAACGGATTCAAAAGCATTGACATTGTGACGCACACACGCTGTAGTAGCCTAGGCCTAGGGCTGTATCCGCATGTAGAAACTTGACAGTCTGACTATAATGGCATTGGCACACTAAACTTCAATTTAATAAATTACGTTTCGGTTTGGGAAAAATCAGCATCGGCAAAAATAAATAAAATAAAACGAAAAACTATCAGAAGTTAATTGATTCCAATGCATTTGGCGAATGCATATTCAGAGAAGAGTAGCAATAAGGCATGACATTACAGAAAATGACCAGTATATGGATGTACTGCCCCCTGGCGGCAATGGAAATTATAACAACATACATGAACACAATACATTTAAAAGTTTATTCTTGTAAGGCACTTTTTCATTGATACACGTCCTGTCATTAAAAAAAAATTAAATTCAGAAAATCCGAAATTCCCGAGTTATCAAAGACTAAAAAGTACTACAACCCCAAGAGGGGTGTTGCCTCATCATTTAGTAGTTTGTAACCAAACAATACTTATAAATGTCATAATATTTGAGACCATGATCAACTATGTTTTTAAAATCATTTGTACAAAGCACCGCTGTAATTTCCTTCAAAAAACAATTAATAATTAAATTAAAAAAATAAAAATAAACACATTGAAAACTTAAGGGTAAAGTGCCAGAGACAAAGTAAATATAAGTATTTTCTGAGATCACGGTTTTCAAGATGAATTTTCTATACACCCCCCCCCCCAGTACATGATGGGTTAGGGTCAGGACAGGGTTAGGATAGGTGTAGGACAGTAGACAGTAGTAAGTATTGTGGCTACCTTTCTGATGAAGCACTATGAAAGAGAATGTCAGGCATTTTACCATATTCCACACGGAATGCCATCAACACCAATTAAATGTGTGCACACACGTGTATCTAATAATAATACCCATTTAATCCTGCGGGGAGTTTGTGCACTGCGCTGCTTTGTAATACATTTACTTATTGTTAATTATCATAGTTTACATTTTCTGAGCATCCCTTTGGGACATGATTTGTGATATTAGGCTATAATAAAACTTGACTTTACACACACGAGAGAGAAGCATGCCTATTCTAGGGGTAGCTTTTGCCAAAAATAGCTGATCTACAAGCTCATTTTATTTTGGGACCCTATCTTGCCATACCACTTATGCCTAAACGTTTTCACCATTTTTGAGTGGTGTAAACCACTCCTACAACTGGCTTTTGTGTGCATAAAAAAATGACCATGGTTGCTATGTTCAAAATAATTTCTGACGTAATTAAATCACACCCGGGTGAACTGGATGACCGTAGCAACCGTGGTCATTTTCTCTGCGCAAAAACAGCCAGTTTTGAAATCACATCCGGGTGTGATTTCATTACGTCAGACATTACGTCAGACCACAGCTGATCATGCTATATAAAACCTTACACCACTCAGTTCACACGGGTGTGATTTTTTAGCCTATGCCCAGCTTTGTGTGTCTGTGTGTACCCCATAGTGATGATTTGATTGGCAAGATATTGGCCCTTGGTGTAGACACAAATACAAAAAAAAAACGGTCCATGTACAGTTGTAACCCAGGTCCGTTTTACTAAGAATGGAGGGTTTAAGTGGTTAGTTCAAATATTAAGTCTGTTAGTGTCTATGTCTCTTGACAGCCTTCAGGTTCCATGGTCTCCTCTGAGGCCACAGGGAGAATAAGGTGCGAGATGCGACTCCACAGGCCGCTGTACTTGTCCAGGTCCATCCTGTCGAAGGTGATGCGGCGGCCGGCGGAGAGGAACTTCTTCTTAAGGTGGTCGTCCACCATCTCCTCCACAGCGTTGAGACTGAGGTGGGTGGGAAGCTCCTCCTCACCCGCCAGCAGCACCGTGAAGATCAGAGTGGGCGTTTTGTAGGCGGCGTTCTCGTGGTCGCAGTAGCGGTAGAAGATGAGTGTGGAGGCCGGAGGCAGCTCCTCGAATCGGTTGATGACAGCCACAGGCTTGTCCCCTTCGAAGGCTCCCCGCAGCTGGCTGTCAATGTCTAGCTTGACCTGGTCACTGTCCAGGTGAGCTTTACTGGCTCCGTCAATGTGGAGGACGGAGGCGTTGAGGGCAGAGGAGAAGGCAGAGGCCAGGCCTCGGGCCAGGCAGTGCAGAGTCTTCTCGGCCTTAACGCCTGCAGTCAGGATGAGGCTGACGGGCTCGGTGGGCCGTTCCATCTGGAGGTGTCTCTTCAGGTGTATCCTGCCCCTCCGCCACAGCTCAGGGCGCTGAGTGGGGAACTTTGACTGTATCATCTCCAGTTCCTTGAGGAAGATGTCTACTCGCCGGACCTCCTTCTGCTCAGGTGGAGACTGAGAGCTGAAGGCATGAAGCGATACTGCAACCAGGACTATTAAACCGGCTAAAAGCCACCATTTCTTGTTACCTACAGAGAACACAATACAGACAGTCAATTCTTTCTCCTGCCATTTTGTCCATAACTGTAAATATCCATCTTTGCTACTCAGTGTGTTAGGCACTCCGCAATCGCTTGATGTGACCCTAAATGATAACAGACAATGAGACCAATGGTTTTCAAGAGCTTGTGAATAATTACAATTGACATAAAATCATGGTTCACCATTACCTTGATCTCCAGCATGAGTTTCTGGGTTATTTATGACACTGTCAGGCTTGACTGTTGAATCTGTGGAGAGTTTGGGGAGTCGGTAAAAAGAGCAGGTGTAAGGAAGAGAAACAATGGTAAAGAGAAACAACTCCTTTAGTTAACCTTTTTCATGCGTAGACACCGTTTCTTCGTCTTTCTCAGGGCCTGTCTTTGCGTCTGTTGGTTCATCATTCTCTGATGCAGAGTCACTCTCCTTAAACTCTGTACTGCTGCTGCTAACAGCAATCTCTACTTCTGTTCAGAATAGGCAAATTATAAACTAGTTTATTTTCTGAAGCCTAAATGACTACATGTGACTTTTTTGTCCATTTGCCTGTGTCATATGTAGGCACAACAGAGACAAGCAAATACACACAACATAATATCCATCATGCTAAGACACTAATACATTTTTAACTTTATTTTTTCTTTTAACTTTATTTGTTCCCCTCCAAGGAACAGCTTTGTCCCTATGGGACTATGTTTAGAGTACCAATGTTTAGAGTACCAATGTTTAGAGTACCAATAGGGGGTGCTGTTGCACCACTCGCTTCAGACTGGTCTGATTTTTATACACTGTAGAACTTCAAAACTAAGTTATGAAGAGCTTTATGAAAAATGGAATAAATAATCATCAATAGAATTAAAAAAAATGCACAAAGCGTATAAAATGTAGTGTAAAATAAAACATTAAGGGAATTAAACAAATACAAAATAAAAAAATACATAAAATCACAGTTCACCATTACCTTGATCATCAACATGAGTTTCTGTTTCTAGGTTGTTTATGACACCGTCAGGATTGTCTGTGGAATCTGTGTTGATGGTGAAGAGTTTGCCGGAGCCGGTAAAAAATGGAGGTGTAAAGCAGAGAAACGATGGTAAAGAGAAAGTACATTTTGACACCCCCCGCCCCCAAAAAAAGATTTACCAGAAAAAATATCAATAATAGTGAAAATAGCTAATGTACAAGCTCACAGCGCATTGATCCGCTGCGAGTTTGTTGATGAGCTATTTTTTGTCTCACACATACATAAACACATAAACGGCATACAGTACAGTGGCGGAAGGTTCTTATAAAGGCAGTGGGTGCCCCTCCCCTTTGAATACCTGTTCTGTGAACACCGTAAAGGTGTGTGCCTACGTGACAAAATTACCAGGGGGAGGGGAGCTTCAGCCTTCAGTCAGTGGGTGCTATTTGGCTTACTATTGTGTCAGTGGGTGCTTTAGCCCTCAAGCACTCCTGGAGTTGACGCCGTATTACGGTAATACCTTTCTGACACTCCGATGACTACAGTTTTTAGTTTAATTCAGTTGTTTTAGTTAACCTTTTGATTCCTGCGTAGACTCCAGTTCTTCATCATTCTCAGGGTCTGTTGATGTTGGTTCATCATGGTTTCCATCTACTTCATTCTCTGATGCCGCGTCACTCTGCATGTGGTCATCTTCTGATGGAGGTTGTATAGCTATTTCAGGCTGACTGGCTGTAGGAAAGTGTAATGGAGAGTCACACTGACTTATCAAGGACAACAACAATTTCTACTTCTGTTCGGAACAGGCTAACTGTCAGTGCACACACACACACTGTAGCGTCACGAAGATGCCAAATGCTGCGAGAGGCAGGAGTCTCTTCCTGGTTTTTAGACAGCTGGTGGATGGAAAATGAAGCTCGCGCGCAGCTTCCACTTGCCGCTGGGGCAAGCGTTTTCGGTATTCTGGCAGACGCTGCATTTTGCTGCGTGGTGGAGCTTAATTTCCATCCACCAGCTGTTTAAAAAACAGGAAAAGACGCCTGCCGCGAGTGGCTTTTTGCCGCGTAGCGCCTTGACGCCCATATGTGCTTATACTGTGTCAGCTCCAGTTTATTTTCTGCAGCCTACATTACTATATGTGACATTTGCCTATGTTCTCGGTGTAGGCACAACAGGGACACGCAAATACACACATAATAGCCATCAGACAGTAGAGAAACAAAGGTAAATTAACCTCTTTGCTAAATCTGGTGGATTCACGTTGCATTCATATGTAATGTCCATTAATATGCAATGTCCTGTCTAAATAAACAAATAAAGTTTTACAAACACAGGATATGATGTTATTATCCAAAGTGCCTTGGACTCTGCATGGCAGGGGCGTCCTCCTCCCTGAGCCAAGCTTGCGCCTAACCGCATACCTGAATGGGACTGGGTGTTAAATTATTATTTTAGTTAACCTTTTGATTTGTGCATAGTAGACTCCATTTCTTCATTGTTCTCAGGGCCATCTGTTGGTTCATCATGGTCTCCATCTACTTCATTCTCTGATGTAGGACCACTCTCCTTAACCTCTGTACTGCTGCTGTGGCCTTCTGATAGAGGTACGGCTATTTCATGGTGACCGACTGTAGGAAAGACTGAAAGAGTAATGTAGAGTCACACTGACTGATTAAGGAAAACAGCAATGCCTGTGTCCTCTGTGTCAATTATGTAGGCACAACAGGGACAAGCAAATAACAACATAATATTCATCATGGTAAGACAATAATAAACTTTATTTTTATACACGGTACTAGCACTAGACAATTTTATGAAAAGCGCATAAAATTGAGTGTCAAAAAAAAAAAAAAAAAAAAGTTCACCCTCATCTTGATCCCCAGCATGAGTTTCTTGGTTGCTTATGACACTGTCAGGCTTGTCTGTTGAATCTGTGGATGTGGTGGAGAGTTTGGAGGAGCCGGTAAAAAAGGGAGGTGTAAGGAAGAGCCATGGTAAAGAGAACCCCCCCCCCACTCAAAAAAATAAAATAAAATAAGATTTACCAGAAAGTTTTGAAAAATACCAATAATACTGGGAATAGCTAATGTACAAGCTCACACCGCATTGTGATGCATTGTGAGCTTCTAAAATAGATTTGCTATTTTTGGCTCAAACATATATAAACAGCATACAGTTGTACCTTTCTGACACCCTGATGACTCTACAGGCTCCTTTTCTTCATCTTTCTCAGGGTTTTCATTTGCGTCTGTTGGTTTGTCATGGACATGGTCTCCATCTACTTCATTCTCTGATGCAGAGTCAAGTTTGTTTTTGTCCACATTGTCTGTGTTCTCTGTGTAATGTCCATTAGACGGTAGAGAAACAATGGTAAGACAATAATAAACGTATACTGTATTGTAGCACTTATCAAAACTAAGTTATGCTTATACTTTATAAAAAAACGAATAATCAGCAACAGAATAAAAAACAAGCCATTAAGTGTATAAAATGCAGTGTCAAATAAAAACATAAGGGAATTAAATAAAATTAATAATTGAGATAAAATACTCACCATTATACCGTTATTATGTATTATTATTATTATTTATGGGCATAAACAGTTGAAAGGTACCGTTAGGTCTGACAATGATGTACTGTGTATGTTCAAATCTTGCACATTGTATTATTTATTTTTGTGTGCCCATTCTTCCTGTATCCACACCACTGGACCTTACCTGACTGGAGATTCTCTGTCCCATGACTCCCAGCAGGTTCGGCCATGATTCATTGGAAGTGAAGTGAGCCAGGCTTTAAGCTACATTTGGACAGTGGGGTCAAGATTCAAGAAGTGATTAATATTAATGATCAGATTCAGATACAATGTTCTTATGTTTCTTCCGGGGTGTGCCCTTAGAGTAGAGTGCCACGTTAAGGTTAGCCGTTAAAGCCTGGGTACCGAGGCTAATTCAAGACTGACTATCATAGATGTAGGTTTCGCTTTCGTATAAGTCAGACGATTCATAGTTTTTTTTTATCCAAGGCTAAGCTAGCGCTAAAAACTAAACCAAAACAGTACACACCAGACACAACCCTTACTTTCTTTCTATGAACAATTACTGTAAAAATAAAAATGTGTTCAGAAAGCTAATATATTGGCACCGTCCATAGAGATATGATTGTCAGCTGGCCAACAGTGTTGACATCAGGCTAAGGAAGCGATCGCGTCACCTCACCTCACCAGGCTTATCGATCAGCACGGAGAAACATCAGGCTACTGTTTGTTTATTAAGGTTTGCAAACGGAAATTAATGACTGGGACTGATTCGTCAAACACGTTTTAATTAAACTACGTCACAGCGCGTATCCCAATGCATAATTTTTTAGAAATGACTAATATCTTACCGGGTGTCCTTTTAGAAAGCAATAACCGTGGAATTTGACCCATATGTCAGCAGACAGGCAGACGGCCGTCGTACAGGCGGAACGGAACTGTTCCCTTTACATGTTTGTTTAGAACGACATGTCATATGGTAGTACGTGACTTCAGTGTTGCCATGTCCGCCTATTATGAGCGTCTTTGGGCTTGTTTTTCTCTAAAGATGCTTGAAAATTGGTAGTTTTAACTGTTTTTTTGAAATGAAAATTCATTTTCAGGGCAGGACCCCATTTGAAAAGGATGCCCAGTTTGACATGCATAGGCTACTGACCCCCATTTAATGCCATTTATATATATATATATATTTATTTTTTGGAATTCTTCCGCGGGCCGCAAGGGGGCGCTCCGCGGGCCGCAAATGGCCCGTGGGCCGCCTATTGGGGAACCCTGCGTTATTCCGACCAGTTCCTTTCCCCTCCATCAGGCGCCCCGGCTGGCCAGGGGGGGTAGTTTAGAGACCAGGATTACTGCCAGTGGCGTTTCCAGGAATCACATTTTGGGC
This sequence comes from Electrona antarctica, assembly GCF_951216825.1. Classification (NCBI taxonomy): domain Eukaryota; kingdom Metazoa; phylum Chordata; class Actinopteri; order Myctophiformes; family Myctophidae; genus Electrona; species Electrona antarctica. The sequence goes on from NC_136812.1 coordinate 38,466,358, forward strand.
AGTCAAGATGTGTTAATTGTCGCCCCCACGCGCACAATCGTAGCACTAAAGGTTTTCAAAGAGATATACCTGTCAGACGAGTAGGATACAAAGGCTGAAAGGCATGCATTTACGTTCCAATTGGTGATTGAGGGTTAGACAGGTGCAATTATGGTTTGACCCTAAAAAAATTGCAACAGAAGGTTTCTCAACTGTTTTGTGTAGTATTAGGTGTCCTTAATAACATACTAAAAGTTTACCAAAGTTTGACCATGCGAAAGGTGTCATTTTCAAGATGGCCGCCGCCAGTTCTTAAAAGACCATTACTCATCCATTATTCATCCTAGACAAGTAATTTTGGTGTCTAACCCTATGTTTTAGTTATGTAGGAATCCAATTAGCTTATATAAATTACAGTTATGATTATAATAACTAGTGTATTTGAAAAAGTGGTTATAAGGTGGTTATAAGTGGTTTTAAAGGTTCAAAATGAACGCTTTCCAATATAAATTTACATTTATCCTTTTTCCACGTGCCATAATGCCCATCATTGGTGATTTTACTTGTAATTCAAATTATGTTGAAGCTTTCAACAATTTACTTAAGGAATAAATGCATTATTACTGTGTGGTACTGTGAAATTAGTCAAAACAGGGCCGCCACGTGAAGGCTCAGTACCGCTAACCCCTATTTTTTTTTTTGCTTTTTTCATACTACACCGTTCTATTTCATGGTTTCTGACCATGAGAGACTCAATGGAATACCTATTTTTATTATTGGGTGTGTCTGGACCCTTATTGTGCATATTTACAAGATGGTGGCTACCCGAAATAGTGCTTTACCATGATTTCTACCATGATTGTTGACTGTTTTGGCAAACACAAGCAATATTAATCCATTGGCTAAGATTCATGGCACAGAAGGAACATATTTTCTTGAGCTTGCATATTGTCAAAATGGCTGCAAACATGAAAAAGAAAAGAGACATTACATTTCCTGTCAGATCCTATTACCCAGGGGGGCAAACCACCCCTTTTTGGATACCTGCATTTGCCATAACATCAAAGGTTGACCACCAGAAATATCTATGACCCAATAGAATCACAACCTATATGGACACACCGGTCAATTTCTTTGCTGGAAATGCAATATGGCCACCACAATATTAGCCCCCATTAGCCTATAATGCAGGTGAATAGGGCAACATTTTTAACTGAGGGATATTTCCACGAAACTTCACAGGTTGATCAATGATATGAATACCATAATGGTTTGTATTGGAAGTTTCCATGATATCCAATATGGCCACCACAATACTAGCACCCAGAAAATAGGTTTGGGTTAATATTGTGGTGGCCATATTGGATTTCCAGCAAAGAAATTGACCGGTGTGTCCATATAGGTTGTGATTCTATTGGGGCATAGATATTTCTGGTGGACAACCTTTGATGTTATGGCAAATGCAGGTATCCAAAAAGGGGTGGTTTGCCCCCCTGGGTAATAGGATCTGACAGGAAATGTAATGTCTCTTTTCTTTTTCATGTTTGCAGCCATTTTGAAAATATGCAAGCTCAAGAAAATATGTTCCTTCTGTGCCATGAATCTTAGCCAATGGATTAATATTGCTTGTGTTTGCCAAAACAGTCAACAATCATGGTAGAAATCATGGTAAAGCACTATTTCGGGTAGCCACCATCTTGTAAATATGCACAATAAGGGTCCAGACACACCCAATAATAAAAATAGGTATTCCATTGAGTCTCTCATGGTCAGAAACCATGAAATAGACACCGAGTTTGCATTTCTAGCTCATCTGGTTCAGAAGTTAGAGCCAAAACCTATTTTCTTGGTGCTAATATTGTGGCGGCCATATTGTGGCGGCCATATTGGATTTCATGGAAACTTGCAATACAAAAAATGTTCGTATTCATATCATTGATCAACCTGAGAAGTTTCGTGGAAATATCTCTCATTTTGCCCTATTCACCCCCCATTATAACTAATAGGGGCTAATATTGGGGGCGGCCATATTGGACTTTCGCAACAAAATTGACCGAGTTGTCCATATAGGTTGTGATCCTAGGGGGTCATAGATATTATTTCTGGTGGACAACTTTGTATGTTATGACAAATGCAGGTCAACCCCCTTTGCCCCCTGGGTATATCCTTTTAACTTGAAATGGGTGTCCATTTCAGAGAGTTTTAATAGAGTCAAATATAAAATATTGGATTTCACAATGATCTGATTCTATCTCTGCCATTTTGACAAGTCCAATGGATTCACAGGCCTCAAAAACATAGGGTTAGACACAAAAAATACTTGTCTACGATAAATAATGAAGGAGTTAGGCTATTTTAATGATTTTTTGGCCATCTTGGACGCCATCTTGAAAATAACACCTTTCGCATGGTCAAACTTTGGTAAACTTTTAGTATGTTATTAAGGACACCTAATACTACACAAAACAGTTGAGAAACCTTCTGTTGCAATTTTTTTAGGGTAAGGTGCCTTTTTTTCATATAGGCCTATGCCCTCACCTAGGTCGCGCTCTACCGCAACGGCCAATCAGCTGTCCACTAATAGTTCTCAGGTCTTGTTTTTATCCTCTCTTTTTTCTCATTGTATGAATTTTGGCCAGGCAGAAATGGATTTGGCTCGCCTTATTGTAGATAGGCTACACCACTGATTACTGCATGTTTTTAGTGAGGGTACCTACCCTAGGGGACACGGGGAGAACATGCAAACTCCACACAGAAAGGCCCTTTCGCCAACCTCGCCTCGGGTATGGCCGTATGGGCCAAATCCTTTTATTCTTGTTTAAACCAGTGGTTGTGTTCTTAAACATACATTTTCATATCAACGGCCCCCAAATTAATACATATTTGTCCAGACAGGCTTCCATCCGAAATGATGAATATGTGCATAGGGACATAGGGGGAAATTTCAGATCTACAAGCGAGACGCGTTCACAGCGGGGTTCACAGACCTGGTTGCTTATTTCTCTCACAGAATCTGGCAACACTGCTTAACTTCCTGATATGCACGTCCGGTGTTCTGCCTAAAACGTCCCCCCACACCCACAGGCTATTAATATCATCACATCACAGTTTGGGACGACGGGGAGGAAGCTGATCTCTCTTGTGTTGAAAATTGAAATGACGATGTTTTGTCGGAATATTTAGCTAGCTTGCTTTATTTGGCACCACACGGCAGCGTTAGGTTGATAACTTTGATCACACAAAACATGGATAACAAGGATTCGGGGAAGACTGTTACTCAGTCTGCTAGACGACCAACCACACGGTCGTCAATGAAAGGTTGGTTTTCATCACAACAAGCTTTCGGTTTCACAATCAAATCTCTCGCATGTAATATCACTGTACAAAGTGTACATAATAGCCCTGATCCAGTGCTTACAGCGAGAGAGAGACTCGCTGTAAGCACTGGACCAGGGCTATGTACATAACAACACATTTAAAGTTGTCACCTCTATTTTCTAGGGTTATACAGTGTATATATATATAATAATAATAATAAACGTTATTTATAAAGCGCTTTTCGAAAACAATGTTTACAAAGTGCTTTACAGTGTCAAAGGATAAACAACAATCAATTGAAAATGCATAAAAATAGACAGTGTAAGACAATAATAGAACATATACAGTACATACATGGACATGAAAGAAAAAAAGAGCAATATGATGAATCTAAGGAAAGGCTTTAGTGTACAAATATGTTTTCAAATGTGATTTGAATGTTGACATATATACTACGCCTTTGATTATGGAATGGATTTCTGTTGCGTTATGAACAATAACAAGTTATCCAGGTTAACAACTCACTAACTTGCTTTTTGGAGTCACATGATGTTGACTTAATGACTTCATTGGTATTTAGGAAGGAAACTGCTAGACGTGTAGTTTTCCATAAGTTGGGCTGCGTTGTTTGGATGACAATGACTGATAAGTTAATGGTTATTAACTCATGTTTTGCAAGGGACTGCTGGCTTAGCATCCAGCGCTCCTCTAAAGAGGAGGCGTAGGGGGACAGAGGACCAAATCTCAGCCATAGATGTCAACGGTTCCAAAGATGATGAAGACAGTGAATCAGAGGATGGTGGTAAGAAGAATCAGGGAATTGTCATAGCCTAAAGCAGTGTTTCCCAAACCGGGGGTCAGGACTCAGGACCTAAGGGGGGTTCCCCTGATGAGCTTAATGTGCAACATTGTTTTCTCACTCAACAGTAAACTAACCAAATCAACATACAGTACAAGTGTATAGAGGGTATGCGTGTGACATCATCATCAAACCCGGAAGTTGTGCAGGAATGCCTACTGAGTGGCAAAAAACTACTTTCTGGCCTTGACAACCCATACATCCAATCAGAAAAGTCCTATCTGATTGCATTAAACAACATTAAACAATGTTAAACTCACTTTGCATGTTGCTTTGCCACTCGATTTGCCACTTGATGTGCCATTCACTTTAAGCATGCGCATAAAGTGGACCCTTGTCCTAAAGGTACTTTCCAAGTCGTGTAAATTAAATTTCTCCGACTAACCCAGAATCCCCTAACAAGAAGAGCAAAGTAGAGACTGACGGATCACCGCATGACCGTAATGACGAAGATGAAATGGAATTCCAGGAAAAGGATGATAATTCAGAAAATACTGAAGACCAGGAAATGACCCAAACAGAAGATTCCCGCGTTACTACTCTGCAGTGTAAGATGTGTCCTGCTTACTTGACATTTCATTGTGATATTTTGTATGATTAGACAATGATTAGATGGAACTTGTTGAAAACAGTCTTTTGAGTTTTGAAATCCGATATGATCTAATATGACCTCGTCAATCAGACGAGTGAGAGTGATCAATTAGAGCTAATCTGTTAAGAGCTGTCAAAAGCTGAGCCTGCAGTTGTGTTACACAATTACTTGAAAAGAATCACAAATCTTTGTCCACAATTATGTAATTGTAAAACTAGGCAATTCATTCTGGCATCTTATTTTGTCAGCTGCCCGTGTCTCCGCTCCACTATCCAAGAGCACTCCAGCTGTGGACATGAACCCCTGTGTGATGTTACATCGTCGGCCACCCATCCGTACTGAAGATCTGGCCTCAGGCCGGTTAAGAACCAGCAGAGGTACGGTAGTGTCGTAAGTTTTACTTCGATTTTATGCAGGCTGATGTAATGCAAAGACACCTCACATATTCTTGAAACTTGGTTACTAACCCCTTGGTTACTATTCATTAATGTACATCCATTAAAACCTAACCCTGTTTTTATATTTGGTTAAGTCATCTGTCTCAATCTTTGGTTGTCTGCTTTGCTTAATAAGCTACTGTTGACTTTTATTTGTTGGTAGATACATAGGCTGTCAAGCCCTCAATACACCAATGCATGCATGTGCCTAGCCGCAATTTGCAACTCTAGATTTTTTTATAATGGGATGAATCTAGAGTTGCAATAGCCTCCATTGACTCCCCACTCATCATTTTGCGTTTGCGATCTGCTTGTCTTAAACGACGTTAAACTCACCAACATTGCAGCTGTAGTCCAAGCTTGAATTATTCTCTTTCAATCTGCCGAGCTTGTTTTTCATACAAATCCCCTGTAGACATGTTATGAGCTACTTTCTGTCAAGAAGAAGAAATGTTGGAGTTTGGAAGCGCTCGTTTGTATTAAGGGGTCGCGCTGCTGCCTCCTGCATTATGTGCAAATGCGAAACAGATGCATGCAGGGACGTTCAGTGACTTACGACGAGCGCTTCCAAACTCCAGCACTTAGAAAAAGAATCACTTGCACAGAATTTCTTGACAGAAAGTAGCTCATAACATGTCTACGGGGGATTTGTATGAAAAACAAGTTCGGCAGATTGAAAGAGAATAATTCAAGCTTGGACTACAGCTGCAATGTTGGTGAGTTTAACGTCGTTTAAGACAAGCATGATGAGCAACTCTAGATTCATCCCATTATAAAAAAATCTAGAGTTGAAAATTGCGGCTAGCATGTGCCCTGTGGTGCAAAGTAAGGCATACAGTATAATAGTAACAGCAATAACAAGTAGATGATGTTGTCCAATGGTGTTACAGTAACTAGGTAAAAGTAACATCTTACTGTGATATTAGTACTTTTCCAGTAATGACTATTTAGAAATATATAATAACTAATTCGAAATGGCAAATCATGCATCTTGTTCCCTTGTGTTCAGATGAAACAGATAGGGCTGTGCCTGCAACCTTCACTAGGTCTGCGCCTGAGCGCAGACCAGCAGAGAACATCTCCAAGGTCCCCGTCTCCAAGACCAGCATGGCACAGTACAGAGAGAAGATGGAGGCCAAAGCCAAGAGCAATGGTAACTTAAGACTGTTGTATTTATTCATCAAAAACCTTGTTTTTGGAAGAAAATGTTATGTTCTAATAATATTTCCACACATTTGAAGATATTCCGAACGTTTACCTCGCAAAGAGGCCCCTCACCTCTGAAGCATCATATGCAACGCGACAATGTGTCAAGAACATTCCTGCTAAAAGAAAACCTGTGAAAAGTCTACACAATTCGCAAGGTAAGAAAATGTCACATTTTCCACTACTTGAGAATATGTAGTTAATTTGCCAGTTTGCTAAAAATTTATTTTATTTTGATTTGAAGGTGTAAAGAAGTCTGCCACCAAGGGAAGTGCTGGATCACCTTCTAGAGGTAAGCTCTGGACCACACTGGTAGGGACTACTTGGGACAAAACTGTTTTAAGGTCAACTACACCACTGCAACTCATTGTAACTCAATGAGTTGCATTGGTGTGGTTTGGGCTTAATGTGTACTTTGGTTATTAAAAAAGCTGGGACAACCCTCCACACGTCCCAGACTCTTCTCCCTTCTGGCTCCAAAACTATGGAATGAACTTCCCATTGCAATCGGAACTGCAGACTCACTCCCAATCTTCCGGCGTAGTCTCCATCTTAGCCCATAGTACTTGCCGTAGCACTTACCCTAGCCTCAACGACCTTCAGGTGTATGCAAAAGCTCAACATGTGTAATTTAGATATGTAGACAACTAGACATAGACATAGACAATACTCATAGTTTCATTGTACAGCTATTCTACTCTTTTCCTAATGATTCTTGATGACAACTTTTGTGTATTTCATGTGGTGTTCTTGCTTACTGTAAATCGCTCTGGATTAAGAGCATCTGCTAAATGCCTGAATTGTAAATTGAGTAACCTGACAATTATGCTGATTAATAATTGAGTTAGTGACAAGAAAAAGGTTATTTATTAAAACAATAGAATTTGTGTGGCAAACAATCTTGGCGACCGTCACCATGGCGAATTTGTGTAAAACCTTTGATGGCAGATGCTGCCATTGTTGTCCAATGTATCTAGCCGTTTAATTGGAAGACTTGAACATAGCAATGGTTGTAGACAAATGAGTTGTCTTTTGCTTTGGGTTTTAAATGTTTTTCAAAGATTCTTTTGCCTTTTTTTTTCACCGCCATGAATAATGAACAAATGAGAAAAAGATATCGAAGCGGTAAAATGAAGCATCCCTAATCTGGGGTGAACGTTTGTCAAAAATGAAGATCTACAAGCTCACAATGCATTGATGAATGAATTTGTAGATCTGCTATTTTTGGCAAAGATATTGATCGATTTATTGAATGATTTTTGTTTATGAGAAACACAAGAAAAGAAAATATGAAAAACATGTAACACGAGTGCTCAAAAGGGGCATAGAATGAAGTTTAAAACGTATCTAGTCCTATCCCTTCTTGCTCCTAATATTTATCAATCAAATTATGTATGTTTTAATGTAGCCCATGGAAATACTGTCAACTAAGTATAGGGTTTTAAGTGGGTTAAGTTGAATCATGGCAGCCCTACTTGTTACCACACACTAACATTATGTTACGTCTCATGTCCAACTATGTTCCACAGGGTCCACATGGTGGTTAGTTCTCCTGTTACTGCTACTGGGCTCTGCAGCTCTCTTGGCCTACAACAAGTTCCCAGCACTCCGTCAGCATGCAGACGGCAGAGAGCGTACATCCACATCCGTGACGCTAGACCAGTTTACTGCTCACTTGTCGGCGCTAGAGGCCCAGTTCCCCAGCCAACGTGCTGAGCTGTGGAAAAGGAGCAGGGTCCACCTGAGTAGGCATCTCCAAATGGATCATCCGACTGAGCCGGTCAGCCTCATGCTGACGGCAGGCCGTAAGGCAGAGAAGACTCTGCACTGCCTGGCCCGAGGCCTGGCCTCTGCCTATTCCTCTGCCCTCAACGCCTCCGTCCTCCACATTGACGGAGCCAGTAAAGCACACCTGGACAGTGACCAGGTCAAGCTGGACATTGACAACCAGCTGCGGGGAGCCTTCGAAGGGGACAAGCCTGTGGCTGTCATCAACCGATTCGAGGAGCTGCCTCCGGCCTCCACACTCATCTTCTACCGTTACTGTGACCACGAGACTGCTGCCTATAAGCAGGTGTTCTTGGCCTTCACGGTGCTGCTTCCCCAAGAAGAGGTGCAGGAGCAGAAGAGTCTGAAGGATGTTGAGGAGATGGTGCACGATCTTATTATCGAACGCTTTGTAGGCACTGACAGACAGACTGGCTTCAATGAGATGGATGTGAACAAGCTCAGTGGACTGTGGAGCCGCATTTCACACCTTATCCTGCCAGTGGCAGCAGAGGACGAGGTAGAGCAGAAGGGATGCCAGTGAACTAGCCTCTCGAGCCAGACTGTAGGCTCACACACTTTTCAAACATTTCAAAAACAGAAGCGCTGAAAATGAGAGGGAGTAAAGCGGATGCCCCGACTTTTGTTTTGTCTTTGCAGTTGCACAATTTTCTACTGTAAATCAAATTAGTTGAAGCCTATATAATAGCTTGCTGCTTAGCCGAAATGTAATTCCAAAAATATATTTTTAAGATATAAAAATATAGTTTGGTGAACACATAACATCTTGCGTAAACGGCATTCAGGAGGCATCATCATTCAGAGTTTTGGAATGTCTGGCTTGAGGGACTACCAGTGGACTGAACTGGCAACCTTGAGGATGTCGGAAGGATACCACTTCAAATGAGTTTTGTTCCTCTAGTCTAGACTCTCCTGAAGGAGTTCTGGAGAAAAGAGCAGCTGAAAGGCCAGAGAGATGATGCGGAGGCTGGCCTTCTTTGTAGTCAAACCCCACCATTGGGAATGGAGGTGAAATATTTGAAGGTCACATGTGCGCCCCTCTCAGGATAATATATTATTACCAGTATATACAGTACCTATGTTTGCAGACCAATGTTACAATTGGGCATAACTGCACTATACAATACCACTCTTGTTCTGTACTTTATTTTATTGGCAGTAAAACCAGAAGATATTTGATAACCAATGTGAGGTACTGTACAGCAGGCTTTTCCATTTGTTTTTATTCAATATCCAGAGTTTATTCATGACATGAGCTCAATAGTTTTTTATACAATATATCCTGTTGTGGTTTATTTTGTCTGAATTACAAACTGATGGCACCTTGTTGAACCACTTTGTAAGGGGTAACCTTTCAATCGTATAAAGAGTTTGGTGATCTACACAGCACTAGATAATTTCATTCCATTCCGTATGTAAATCATTTGCTTTGCTTTTGCTCTAATACTGTATCTTCTGATTTTTACCTTCATGGTAGTAGCTACTGATTCCATGCTGCATTTTGTAAGTATATTTGTGATGCTGTCTTATATAGATTGGAGTGTTTTTAAACCTCTGTATATTTGTGTGACTGTGTCCACACAATGTTTTGTTTTGCAATTGACATGAAGAGTTCTGAAACAAATTAAGCTGGGGACATAATATGACATTTACAAATGTAATATTTGATATGGTCATATTTTTGACTAAATTGTAGTCAGCAAATCACACATTGTGCCTTACATTCTCACACAGAGAAGATTATTTTGATAATGCAAGACTTGACGAATAAAAAGTACTTTAACCAATCTGTATGGTAGTGTATATAATATGTTAATACAATATAACTAGCACGTCTGCTGTGGTTCAAGGTGGTCTCCCTGTAGATTAGAACCTGGTATCGGTTGACAATGTCAAGTAAAGATATTTGAAGCAGACCGGATTGGACACTAGATGCACTGCCATCTTTATTGTACAGTCATCGCTGCAGTTACCGCTATGTCTGGAGAGAGACAATGGGCATGATTAAACTTGTGGAATGTAGCTTTAAATTGTTTGATAATTTCCCCACTCCTTCAGAGTTTTGTCTTGGTCATATATTGAGATGTATTTTTTTGTAGTGATTTTGCTACTATGTTAAGTTGTGAATAATTTTTCAATAAAGATTATTTTGGTACTTGCCAGTTGCCAGTGTTACTTGCCAGTGTATAAACCAGTGATGAAGTTTCTCAGTGGTCAGAATCGGAAAGATTCATTTGTTAGGGTGACTAGTTAGCTAGTCTTCCTGGGGGCCACAATGTTTCTTAATATTGAATGCACTCACAGTGCATACAAATTCAACATTTGAAAACAAACGGGAAGAAGGAAGTTGCAATACGAGCCAAAATATTAAGTCATTTACAAAGTGATCCACAACTACACCCATGTCTGTTCTGTATCTTGCCCAGAGAATTGCCTCACTTGAGCTACCGCCAAACTCACAAATATCAAGTAAATATTTTCAAATCACATTGTAGTCCTCCATATATTGTAGTATACGCTTAAGATTACTGTTTATAATGAAAATTAAGGCAGACAGCAATTACAGTACTTTTTCCATTTGAACATTGCAGCAAGGTAGTCAATTTGTTTACATACGTCAGTTCTTTGTTAATTATGTTACAGTGCAATGAGCCTCACAATAACTTTTTGTTGTAGCTTCAGCTAATTCATGATCAATTGCTCAGGCAACACATTCGGGGAAAGGTAGGGGTATCTTCAGTCCAGCAAATCATAAAATTAGTAAAGAGCTCCAACAGGGGGTGCCATATTGCTCACGAAACGCCACTGGCAGTAATCCTGGTCTCTAGTCTAAACTACCCCCCCTGGCCAGCCGGGGCGCCAGATGGAGGGGAAAGGAACTGGTCGGAATAACATGTTCCTCTTTCCACCCTGCCAGGTGAAAAGAAGCAGCTTTGACTCCTCATGCATAGAAGGAAGCATGAGGTCAGTCCGCTGCCAACATAAGAACATTGTATCTGAATCTGATCATTAATATCAGAGGGGCATAGAAGAGGCATAGAAGAGTGGCCGTGCACCACCCAAAACCAGCAGCGTGTCGTCTCAGCACCTCGCCCGCTGACAGGTGACAGGTGACATGGCGTCTGATAGCTCTCCTCGGCTTGCTGCTGCTGCGGGAGCGTTTTCCAGACTTAAACCGGAGATTTATACTACTACTGATGGAAGAGTAATAGTTGAAGATGAGCTACTAAACTTCATCGTGATAAAAATGAGAACTTTGAGTCACGATGAGATTGTGTTGCTGGCGACGAGCAGTTTCACCTCGGAACGGATAGAAGCTGCTAAGAAGGCACTGTTTGCAGTATGTCCCAATACAAATCAACGCTGCACTAACTTTAAAGGCCAACAAAAGGACAGCAATAACGTTAAATTGTGCCTAAAAGTGCTAAATGAGTGTGGAGAAGACATTTCAAGATTTGTCTCCCACTTCCTGGATGATCTGCCTCCAGTCTCATTCAACAATTTGGATGTATCTGCGCTCCTCGGCAGAATGGAACAACTAAATTGTGACATCTGCTGTATGAAAAGAACCCTTGAATCCCAGGGGAATGTTTGTGAAAACTTGCGGGAGGTGACAGTTGCCATAGATGATCGTCTGACTGCTGTGGAGCAACCGCTTCGTTTAGCGTCGGGTCTCTATGGACTGATAGAGACCATAGACAGACCAACAGACGCAAATGAAAACCCTGAGAAAGATGAAGAAAAGGAGCCTGTAGAGTCATCAGGGTGTCAGAAAGGTACAACTGTATGCTGTTTATGTATGTGTGAGCCAAAAATAGCTAATCTATTCTAGAAGCTCACAATGCATCACAATGCGGTGTGAGCTTGTACATTAGCTATTCCCAGTATTATTGGTATTTTTCAAAACTTTCTGGTAAATCTTATTTTTGAGTGGGGGGGTTCTCTTTATGCTCTTCCTTACACCTCCCTTTTTTACTGGCTCCTCCAAACTCTCCACCACATCCACATATTCAACAGACAAGCCTGACAGTGTCATAAGCAACCAATAAACTCATGCTGGGGATCAAGATGAGGGTGAACCTTTTTTTTTTTTTGACACTCAGTTTTATGCGCTTTGTGCATTATTTTATTTATTTTTTATTCTATTGGTGATTATTTATTCCGTTTTTCATAAAGTGCTAGTACAGTGTATAAAAAATTAAGTTTATTATTGTCTTACCATGATGAATATTTGCTTGTCCCTGTTGTGCCTACATATGACACAGAGAACACAGGCATTGCTGTTTTCCTTAATCAGTCAGTGTGACTATACATTACTCTTTCAGTCTTTCCTACAGTCGGTCACCATGAAATAGCCGTACCTCTATCAGAAGGCCACAGCAGCAGTACAGAGGTTAAGGAGAGTGATCCTACATCAGATAATGAAGTAGATGGAGACCATGATGAACCAACAGACGCAAAGAAAGGCCCTGAGAACAATGAAGAAATGGAGTCTACTACGCACAAATCAAAAGGTTAACTAAAATAATAATTTAACACCCAGTCCCATTCAGGTATGCGGTTAGGCGCAAGCTTGGCTCAGGGAGGAGGACGCCCCTGCCATGCAGAGTCCAAGGCACTTTGGATAATAACATCATATCCTGTGTTTGTAAAACTTTATTTGTTTATTTAGACAGGACATTGCATATTAATGGACATTACATATGAATGTAACGTGAATCCACCAGATTTAGCAAAGATGTTAATTTACCTTTGTTTCTCTACTGTCTGATGGATAATGTTGTGTGTATTTGCGTGTCCCTGTTGTGCCTACACCGAGAACATAGGCAAATGTCACATATAGTAATGTAGGCTGCAGAAAATAAACTGGAGCTGACACAGTATAAGCACATATGGGCGTCAAGGCGCTATGCGGCAAAAAGCCACTCGCGGCAGGCGTCTCTTCCTGGTTTTTAAACAGCTGGTGGATGGAAATGAAGCTCCACCCACGCAGCAAAATGCTGCGTGGGTGGAATACCGAAAACGCTTGCCCCAGCGGCAGAATACCGAAAACGCTTGCCCCAGCGGCAGAATACCGAAAACGCTTGCCCCAGCGGCAAGTGGAAGCTGCGAGCGAGCTTAATTTTCCATCCACCAGCTGTCTAAAAACCAGGAAGAGACTCCTGCCTCTCGCAGCATTTGGCATCTTCGTGACGATACAGTGTGTGTGTGTGTGTGTGTGTGTGTGTGTGTGTGTGTGTGCACTGACAGTTAGCCTGTTCCGAACAGAAGTATAAATTGTTGTTGTCCTTGATAAGTCAGTGTGACTCTCCATTACACTTTCCTACAGCCAGTCAGCCTGAAATAGCTATACAAACTCCATCAGAAGATGACCACATGCAGAGTGACGCGGCATCAGAGAATGAAGTAGATGGAAACCATGATGAACCAACAGACACAAAGAAATGCCCTGAGAACGATGAAGAACTGGAGTCTACACAGGAATCAAAAGGTTAACTAAAGCAACTGAATTAAACTAAAAACTGTAGAGTCATCGGAGTGTCAGAAAGTAACTGTATGCCGTTTATGTATGTGTGAGCCAAAAAATAGCTCATCAACAAACTCACAGCGGATCAATGCGCTGTGAGCTTGTACATTGTTTCTCTGCTTTACACCTCCATTTTTTACCGGCTCCGCCAAACTCTTCACCATCAACACAGATTCCACAGACAATCCTGACGGTTTCATAAACAACCCAGAAACAGAAACTCATGTTGATGATCAAGGTAATGGTGAACCGTGATTTTATGTATTTTTTCATTTTGTATTCTTTTAATTCCCTTGATGTTTTATTTTACACTACATTTTATACGCTTTGTGCATTTATTTTATTCAATTTTTCATAAAGCTAACTTGGGGGTGCTACAGTGTATAAAAATCAGACCAGTCTGAAGCGAGTGGTGCAACAGCACCCCCTATTGGTACTCTAAACATTGGTACTCTAAACATTGGTACTCTAAACATAGTCCCATAGGGATAAAACTGTTCCTTGGAGGGGAACAAATAAAGTTAAAAGAAAAAATAAAGTTAAAAGTTTATTAGTGTCTTAGCATGATGGATATTGACTTGTCTTTTGCTTTGGGTTTTAAATGTTTTTCAAAGATTTTCTTTGCCTTTTTTTTTCACCGCCATGAATAATGAACAAATGAGAAAAAGATATCGAAGCGGTAAAATCTAACATAAATCCTGTGGTAGCAAATAACATTGAAAATGTTATGTATGTTTTAATGTAGGCCATGGAAATACTGTCAACTAAGTATAGGGTTTTAAGTGGGTTAAGTTGAATCGTGGCAGCCCTACTTGTTACCACACACTAACATTATGTTACGTCTCATGTCCAACTATGTTCCACAGGGTCCACATGGTGGTTAGTTCTCCTGTTACTGCTACTGGGCTCTGCAGCTCTCTTGGCCTACAACAAGTTCCCAGCACTCCGTCAGCATGCAGAGCGTACAGCCACATCTGTGACGCTAGACCAGTTTACTGCTCACTTGTCGGCGCTAGAGGCCCAGTTCCCCAGCCAACGTGCTGAGCTGTGGAAAAGGAGCAGGGTCCACCTGAGTAGGCATCTCCAAATGGATCATCCGACTGAGCCGGTCAGCCTCATGCTGACGGCAGGCCGTAAGGCCGAGAAGACTCTGCACTGCCTGGCCCGAGGCCTGGCCTCTGCCTATTCCTCTGCCCTCAACGCCTCTGTCCTCCACATTGACGGAGCCAGTAAAGCTCACCTGGACAGTGACCAGGTCAAGCTGGACATTGACAACCAGCTGCGGGGAGCCTTCGAAGGGGACAAGCCTGTGGCTGTCATCAACCGATTCGAGGAGCTGCCTCCGGCCTCCACACTCATTTTCTACCGTTACTGTGACCACGAGACTGCTGCCTATAAGCAGGTGTTCTTGGCCTTCACGGTGCTGCTTCCCCAAGAAGAGGTGCAGGAGCAGAAGAGTCTGAAGGATGTTCAGGAGATGGTGCACGATTGTATTATCGAACGCTTTGTAGGCACTGACAGACAGACTGGCTTCAATGAGATGGATGTGAACAAGCTCAGTGGACTGTGGAGCCGCATTTCACACCTTATCCTGCCAGTGGCAGCAGAGGACGAGGTAGAGCAGAAGGGATGCCAGTGAACTAGCCTCTCGAGCCAGACTGTAGGCTCACACACTTTTCAAACATTTCAAAAACAGCGCTGAAAATGAGAGGGAGTAAAGCAGATGCCCCGACTTTTGTTTTGTCTTTGCAGTTGCACAATTTTGTACTGTAAATCAAATTAGTTGAAGCCTATATAATAGCTTGCTGCTTAGCCAAAATGAAATTCCAAAAATATATTTTTAAGATAAAAATATAGTTTGGTGAACACATAATTTTGGAATGTCTGGCTTGAGGGACTACCAGTGGACTGAACTGGCAACCTTGAGGATGTCGGAAGGATACCGCTTCAAATGAGTTTTGTTCCACTAGTCTAGACTCTCCTGAAGGAGTTCTGGAGAAAAGAGCAGCTGAAAGGCCAGAGAGATGATGCGGAGGCTGGCCTTCTTTGTAGTCAAACCCCACCATTGGGAATGGAGGTGAAATATTTGAAGGTCACATGTGCGCCCCTCTCAGGATAATATATTATTACCAGTATATACAGTACCTATGTTTGCAGACCAATGTTACAATTGGGCATAACTGCACTATACTATACCACTCTTGTTCTGTACTTTATTTTATTGGCAGTAAAACCAGAAGATATTTGATAACCAATGTGAGGTACTGTACAGCAGGCTTTTCCATTTGTTTTTATTCAATATCCAGAGTTTATTCATGACATGAGCTCAATTGTTTTTTTATACAATATATCCTGTTGTGGTTTATTTTGTCTGAATTACAAACTGATGGCACCTTGTTCAACCACTTTGTAAGGGGTAACCTTTCAATCGTATAAAGAGTTTGGTGATCTACACGGCACTAGATAATTTCATTCCATTCCGTATGTAAATCATTTGCTTTGCTTTTGCTCTAATACTGTATCTTCTGATTTTTACCTTCATGGTAGTAGCTACTGATTCCATGCTGCATTTTGTAAGTATATTTGTGATGCTGTCTTATATAGATTGGAGTGTTTTTAAACCTCTGTATATTTGTGTGACTGTGTCCACACAATGTTTTGTTTTGCAATTGACATGAAGAGCTCTGAAACAAATTAAGCTGGGGACATAATATGACATTTACAAATGTAATATTTGATATGGTCATATTTTTGACTAAATTGTAGTCAGCAAATCACACAAATTGTGCCTTACATTCTCACACAGAGAAGATTATTTTGATAATGCAAGACTTGACGAATAAAAAGTACTTTAACCAATCTGTATGGTAGTGTATATATGTTAATACAATATAACTAGCACGTCTGCAGTGGTTCAGGGTGGTCTCCCTGTAGATTAGATTAGAACCTGGTATCTGTTGACAATGTCAAGTAAAGATATTTGAAGCAGACCGGATTGGACACTAGATGCACTGCCATCTTTATTGTAGTTCAGTCATCGCTGCAGTTACCGCTATGTCTGGAGAGAGACAATGGGCATGATTAAACTTGTGGAATGTAGCTTTAAATTGTTTGATAATTTCCCCACTCCTTCAGAGTTTTCTCTTGGTCATATATTGAGATGTATTTTTTTTGTAGTGATTTTGCTACTATGTTAAGTTGTGAATAATTTTTCAATAAAGATTATTTTGGTACTTGCCAGTTGCCAGTGTTACTTGCCAGTGTATAAACCAGGGTTGAAGTTTCTCAGTGGTCAGAATCGGAAAGATTCATTTGTTAGGGTGACTAGTTAGCTAGTCTTCCTGGGAGCCACAATGTTTCTTAATATTGAATGCACTCACAGTGCATACAAATTCAACATTTGAAAACAAACGGGAAGTTGCAATACGAGCCAAAATATTAGTCATTTACAAAGTGATCCACAACTACACCCACCCTGTTCTGTATCTTGATCACTTGAGCTTCCGCCAAACACACAAATATCAAGTAAATATTTTCAAATCACATTGTGGTCCTCCTCCATATACTGTAGTATACTCTAAAGATTACTGTTTATAATGAAAATTAAGGCAGACGGCAATTACAGTACTTTTTCCATTTGAACATTGCAGCAAGGTAGTCAATTTGTTTACATACGTCAGTTCTTTGTTAATTATGTTACAGTGCAATGAGCCTCACAATAACTTTGTGTTGTAGCTTCAGCTAATTAATGATAATCAATTGCTCAGGCAACACATTCGGGGAAGATAGGGTATCTTCAGTCCAGCAAATCATAAAATTAGTAAAGAGCTCCAACAGGGGGTGCCATATTTCTTTTGTTATTTATGTGCAATGGTTTGACAAAAACAGACTGAGAGCACAAGGAAACATTTTATTGTTTTATTATCAACTGAAATTGAATGGGTGTGACTGATTATATGACCTGGCAGAGTCATTGTGGGTGAAGAAGTATTCACATTTTTACTTACAGTAAAAGTATTACCACAATGTAGAAATACTCTGATCTACTATTTTGTTGCAAGTAACAATAACAACACAAGTATTGGCATCAAAATGTACTTAAACTGTGCCAAAAGTAAAAAGTACATGATGATTTTTTACCCCAGGGGTGAACTGGGGACAGGGAACTCTTTATATGGTCAGCACATTCTATAGGATTATCACAAAAAAAGAAAAAGAAAAGTGAATTAAGTGAAATCACTGAAAAATGAAGATACCTTCATCACCCCTCACTGAAATGTTTTACAGTTGTAGTTGTAATATTATGAATGCCATTCATACACAAATAAATGTGTGTCTTTTCTAAATATTGAATTATCTCTTATTGTCAATAGTGTTTAGTATCAAGACATTTTTCATCCTCACACTTTGAATGGCAGGCAATGCCACCACAAACCAATACCTCTGGCATATTAAACATTGACCACATTATTAGATCACCAGGCCAACTGATTAGTTATAATGCTTTATTGGGGTCTGTTGGGTTTTATTACCTGTGCAAGCAGAGTGCGCAAGTACATCGATCGGCTTGGTATGTATGTATGTATGTATGTATGTATGTATGTATGTATGTATGTATGTATGTATGTATGTATGTATGTATGTATGTATGTATGTATGTATGTATGTATGTATGTATGTATGTATGTATGTATGTATGTATGTATATGTCGGGGTATGTACTGTATGTCGGTGTCCTCCAACAGCCAATAAGGGACCACCATTCTTGCTCAAGTAACTAAGGTACGTTTCAAGGTTGGTATAATATAAGGTCAATAACGGGTCAAGGCGCGATTCATACTATTTTAGAGCCGAATAAAAGTCGGTTCGGCTCTGTAGAGCCTACAATGTGACGTAATTTGAGGTTCGGGGGGGCAGAGAGAGCTCTAGGGCTCACAGCAGCAGTCGTACCCAACCAGCAGCAGAGAGTCTATAGACTCAGAGCAGCAGTCGTATTCTCTATAGGGACTCAGAGAAGCAGTCGTACCCAGACAGCAGCAGAGAGCTTTAGGACTCTGAGCAGCAGTCATACCAGCAGTGGTGAGCGCACTTCATGGCGTGCTCTGCTTGCACACAAGTAGGCCATATTTATGGAAATCAAGACACATAATGTGTTGATTGATTGATTACTTTATTGACCCATTGAGATCTGTGTCATTTTAGATTGTGACCACTTTAACCATTATTTTATACTTTGGCTATTCAAAATGTCCAAATACCATATCATTTTGGGGGTTCTTGACATTAAAATGTTTTAATATTCCTTGTTTTTCATAGTTGTGGCACATTTGACTGTGTGATGTAATGATGTTAACATTCCTGGTCTACTGACTGGTGGTGCCTGGCACATGAAGATATTCAACTCCCATTTCAGAGTATTTTAGAGTTCAGCTTCAAGGCAAAACACATGAAGTGTTGAAAATGCCATGGCAGTTCTTATAATATAATCAGTAACATATAAAAATGCCATATTGGATTGGTCTCAAAATAATACAGATTATTTTCACAGATATTATGACGCAATAATAATGTGACCGTTAATGGCTCTGTCACTTTTGTTTTGTATATTTCTAATGTTTGAAGGCAACATAATCCGGATATCGGAATCGGTCATAATCGGTATCGGCAGATATGACCCTGCAAATAATCGAAGATCAAGATATCGGTCATAATTTCATAATCGTGCACCTCTAGTTGTGATACATTTCAAGCTTGTAGATCTATATGTTTGCCAAATGTACACCCCAGAAGGATGCTAGGGTTCAAGTGGTAAAGGACAAAAAGGCATATGCAGTCTATTTTAAGTCATTTATTTTGTATTACCAAACACAAACATGAACAATCACATTTACATTAGGGGTGTTACATACATTTGACAATACAATGCACAATATTGGGTTCAATAAGATACAATATACTTTAAGAATTATTTAAATATTTTCAGCTATCATCATCATGATTGCCCATCATCTTCGGTTTGTTGTAGTGGAATCCGAGTTAATAATACATTTAATAAAGCACCTTTCCATGATACTAGAGAGGGTTGCGCTTGTAAAGGATTTATAAGCAGTCTTAGTTACTGTATCTATTTGTTCACACAGCAATACAAAGTATTATTGACTCTTCTCCCCAAAAGCCCTTGAATAGAGTGGAAGACAACCACTGAGGACAAATCAACAATGACAATTACTGTGTTTATGTAACTTTCACTGGGGGATGCTTTTAATTTGTTATTGCAACGGCAGGTCGCATTTACTATGAAAACGTCCATTTCCCGTCAGTCAGTCACTTATTATCCCCATAGATCAGGGGTATTCGTCTAGATTAGGTCGGGGGCCACAACTGTAGAATCATTGTGTCTGGAGGGCCGCACAGCGTGCGCGCAAAGCCATGGATGGTCTCATGACATCACGTGACATCATCAGTGATGGAGATCCCTGATGTCATAGTAAATGTGACTTGCTGTCACAATTAAGCCCATATATGGAGAGCCCTGATGTCATCAATATTGGCCAGCAACTCTACATCTGACCTCAAACTTCAAACCATCAAATCCCATGCCAAAGCGCCAGCGCTCGCCCAGAAGTCTGCCGTCAACGAGGCGGATGCGTGCTTCTTGTTTTTTTTGTTTTTCTCTTTTTTGTCTCTGATTAATGTATTGTTAAACTGATAATTATGCTGAGTATTTCTAATGCTGTGCTGTGAGTAGGATGGGCACTTATAAGCTTTTAAGCTTCAGCCCATGCCTTTTGATCACCTTCACGGGTCTTCATTCTTTTTTCCTTCTCTGCTGATGTAAACCGTGCACTTGAATCTGTTCTGTGAAGATGTTCAAATAAACTAAACTAAACTTGTCCTTAGGCGTCTTACTGGTTAAATATTGTAGTGCTGTCATAGCTCGACTCAAAGATACACATCATCATGTTTTAATACCCTAATAATTGATGTTGCGAGTGTGACACCCCTAATTTACTTATATTTTCATATTATTCATATATTTTCATAAATTAATGTATGAAATACAATAAGACAATAAGCATTACAACAAAACAAATGTTTCCAAGATAGAAGATAAAAGAGACGACAGCATTGACTGTCCCGGCTCTTTGGCTGCGCCTGTGTGCCATCTGGAATTCAGAGAGTAGTGAAAAAGCCAATGCATGTTTACTTCTTGCTGTTATTTAATTTAGCTCACAACTGGGTAAGCCATTTATGTAAGTCATAAATAATAAATATAAGGTGTGTTCAGATTCTCACCTCCTTCCATTCATCACATGTTTGTAAGTTTTCTGCAACAGAAATTATGAATCAGTCACTGGCTGCAGTGTATTTAGATTTGATTGTTCTCCTGATGTGTGTGTCAAAAACAGATGTAGTACTAGTCTTCAATCATTTACATCCTAAAGAAAGATTTTAGGAAGACTATTATTAATATTATCTATTTCTATATTTACTGCAAATACAGTAACATTATCGTACATATTCTTTATGATAATAAATCAACTGCTAAGTATATAGAAGGCAAAATGAATAAAATATTAATGTAGGCCTAACCTTTCTTGCACAGCCTGTTGTTTCTGTTGATGTGGCAAATAAAGACTACGGTGTAAAACAGGAACCGCCAAGTCGTATAGCCGCCCATCACTTTCAGAAGCAAGAGGCCTGTATTATTCTGCAGGGTCCAATCCACAACCTCCCTCAAACACACAAAGATGGCAGCAACTGTGTTCGAGTCAGTCAGAAATTAGTTTTCTAAGACTTAACATTACGAAACATGACATGATAAACGGCAAGATCCCAAGTATAATTGACCCCAAGACTGTACCCAAATAAGCTCTACTCTGAGTCATTTCCATGAGATTAAAAATGTTTTAAAAAAAATGTCCTTACCGCTAAAGATCTCGTGGATGAAGGACACCATTGGGTCAGCACAAAGATAGATGTCCTTTCTAAAAATAATTAAAAAAGAACATTTGTGCCTGATAGTTGCTGATCCTACTTTGGAGCTTGACCATGTAAGGCCCAAAATAATCAGTCAATCACCCAATATACACAATATGTCTGTCTGTATTGATTCAGCGGAAACGTACAGTTCATGACTCGGTCCAATGCGTGGTAGGATGACATAACTTGATATCCACTTGATTTCAGAAAGAACAATCGCCACACAAACGAGAGCAATGAGAATGACCTGATCCACCACCTGAACACGCACACACACACACACACACACACACACACACACACACACACACACACACACACACACACACACACACACACACACACACACACACACACACACACACACACACACACACACACACACACACACACGCGCACAGGAAGCTACAGCTTTGATGTCCGAAAAATCTCAGTACATATTCAGATGCTGTGTAGATATAGATTATTTGTTTTAAAATCAAAAACAACCACTCACATTTGTGGATTCCAATAGAAAAAACATTATCAAGGCAATGATTTCAGCTATCAGAGTCAGCATCCAACAAGCGCTTACACACACCTGCAAAAAATATAATATATTATTTTCTTAATTCACAAACCTACGTTGCAAACCTCAGATGTAAAGAGATACATACATGTGTAAGTTTTACATTTCTCACCCTCACCCTCACCCAACCTAGACAAAGGTACGGATAGCCCTCAAGCATGCATTCTGTGTTCATCTGTAAGATGGTAAGAGAGGGGAAATTTGAACTTCTGATCAATGTTAAGGCATCTTTTTTAGAAGCAATTCTAAAATTGTGGAGGTCTAATTAAGTCATGGTTGAAGTTCATTATTGAAGTTATATGTTTAAAAAAAAGCTTACCCAAGTCAGTGTGTAGAAACATTTACTTCCAATCAAGAACACTAAGCCTAGCAGAAGATAGGACTGAATATAAACAAAAGGAAAAGGAGGGAAGAAATAAAAGGGAGAGAGGGAGACAATAGTATAGACAGACATAGAGAAACACAGGGAGAGAGACATAGCAGTTTAATAGTACACAAGAAAAAATGGTGAGCGGCCATAGATTCATTCACAAAATGTTGCTGAATTTGTGTTACCGAGATGATTGGATTTGGAGTTGGACTTGTTGGAGCGGTGATGATCTGTGTTGTTGCTGTTAGAGTTGTGGTGGATTGTGTAGTTGGAATTGTGGAGGTCTGTGTTGTTGGTATTGTGGAGGTCTGTGTAGTTGGAATTGTGGAGGTCTGTGTAGTTGGAATTGTGGAGGTCTGTGTAGTTGGTATTGTGGAGGTCTGTGTAGTTGGAATTGTGGAGGTCTGTGTAGTTGGAATTGTGGAGGTCTGCGTAGTTGGAATTGTGGAGGTCTGTGTAGTTGGAATTGTGGAGGTCTGGGTAGTTATAGTAGTGGTCGTAGTTGTAGTTGGAGCTTGTACAGTTTCATCGATTGGATTCCAAAAGATATCAAATTCCTCAAGAAATGTGGCTCTGAAACAACAATAATAATGATATTAATAATAATAATAATGTCACACAGATTTATAGAGCACTTTTCTGGTATACTCAAATTATACACGGTGTAAACAACACAAATAAAGAACATGCATATGCACGCACGCAAGCACACACATTACATACATATTGTACAGTATTTATGTATGTACATACATACATACATACATACATACATACATACATACATACATACATACATACATACATACATACATACATGCATACATGCATACATACATACATACATACATACATACACACATTATTTATGAAATCACGCAGATGCTGTACTGTATGTTGAACAAGTGAAGCAATACATCTTTAAAAGCATGAAGAGCTGCTTGTGTTTTATCATTGGAGCACTGACACACAGCGATCAACCCCCTCAGTAGCTCCGTATAAGACGGACGCTCCTTCGATAATAGTACTATATATAAGCCTACATAATTATTGAAAGACTAACCTAAAAAATATGTTTGGCTCCATTCCAGTCCAGTTAACATGAATGGATGTCTTCCCTCGGTTGTTGTTATTACTAACAGCAGAAGCCTAGGGAGACACGTACATATGTTTAAAGCTTCTGTATGTTTGTGTCAAGAAGAATGTCTCATGGCTGGGCTTAAAGGGGAATTACTCCCTAAACCTTTTTTTACAAAAGTAAGTTGATAATTATGTATATTGACCAAAAATAAAATAAAAATAAAAAATAAAGATATAGGGGAACTGGGGCTGGAGCTGGGGCTGCTGCTGGGGGGGTCTAACACCAGCTCACGTAGACCAGGAAGAGTGCAGTGTCAACAATGCATGGAGTGTTGCTGTCACATCATCTAGAACAGATGTGAACAAAAAACAAAAAACAGGAGTTCTAGCGTTAGACCCCTCCAGCCCCAGCTTCATCTCCAGCTGCAGCCCCAGCTCCCCTATATCTTTATTTTTTATTTAGGGAGAAATTCCCCTTTAAAGCCAGTGGTCTCAACTCTGGTGACCTCACCAGTGTAGAGTAGGCTACTGAGGATTTTCAAATGCTATATGGGCGTTTAAACCTAGGTACTAAATACAATTAGAATAGAAATCTAGCATTTGAGAATGTGTGTGTGTGTGTGTGTGTGTGTGTGTGTGTGTGTGTGTGTGTGTGTGTGTGTGTGTGTGTGTGTGTGTGTGTGTGTGTGTGTGTGTGTGTGTGTGTGTGTGTGTGTGTGTGTGTGTGTGCGCGTGTGTGTGTGTGTGTGTGCGCGCTTACTGGCAATCTATTGCACGTCAGGAGACGAGTCAGTTTATCCAACAAAGTGAATGTCCCCACAGAAACATTTGGTTTCGCTTGGTCCCGAGCCTCCAACATAAACCCCTTGAAACGATTGGTTGAGTTGCTTTTAAGAGTCACTGGAAAAGGAGATAGATAGATACGATGGTGTTGTGTGCCGATCTACAAGCTCACAACGTTTGGCAGTAGATCGACTATAGTATTGAGAAATAGAAGGGGCACATGTAAGACTCACAGAGTGGAACATACATCTGTACAACACATTCTCACTCCCAACCTGTCAATTACAGAAGCTTGGTCAGGTGCCAAGGCGTTACCTTCCACCTGTCCTAGTCTAGGACTGGAGCACCGTGACCACCGGTGTCTAATTGTAAACGCTAGAGTCTAGCGTCTCCAATTAGACTCCAATCGATCCAATTCTACAGAAATATGGCAGCATCATTTTTGGACACCAGCATTGCCAGCAGATATAGCTATTGATATCTGACATTAAATGTAGGCTACTTCAAATGAAAATACATGCCCACCCACTGTCTCATGGCAAACTGTATATCATTCTGGAAAGTGCCCATATTTGACAAGTTTGGTAAATGGTGCATTTATATAGCGCCTTTATCCAAGGCGCTTTACAGAGATTGTGCATTACATTCACCCATTCACTCACACATTCATACACCAATGGCAGCGGAAACCATGCAAGGCACCAACTAGCACATCGGGAGCAATTAGGGGTTCAGTGTCTTGCTCAAGGACACTTCGACAGTAACTCTGGGGGAGCCCGGGTTCGAACTGGCAACCTTACGGTTACCATCCAGCCACTCCTCCACCGCCACCACCGCCACTGAGAATACGTTTATAGCATACTGTACCTGTAATCGGCTCTTCCAAGTTGGTTCTCTTTGTGTATGTGATCTCATATGGTGGTTTGCTGCTGAGAGCGTCATATAAGCTACCGCTGGGAGATTCATGTTGAGGCAACATCGATCCACAAGCCGATGGGAAATTACCGGTATTGTAACCTAACACATTTGTAAAGATGTGAAGTGTGATTGAAATGCCAAGGACCCCTGAGAAGATATACATCTGGAAACAAAACAAAAGATTAATATATTATACAAAATATAAATAAGTATAGCCTACATAGAATAAAACATGATGTTTCAGATAATCCAATAGCTTCACACCTGACTGAAAGTTTGGTGGAGTACTGAATAAACACCCGTGTGAAGTGAGTGGTGCAACTCTGTGTGGGGTCCCCGGGGGGTCCCCGGAAGTTCCAGACCCACAGGATCACGGCCAGGGTGCCGGCCAGGTTCCGGCAAGCCGCCCCATGTCCGAAACGGTAGAGAAATGACAGTTACCATGTGGGGGTCTCTGGGGGTGCCCGGGGAATCCCCGGGGGGTCCCCGGTACATCCAGGCCCCCAGGAACGCGGGCCGATTCCGGTGAGCCTCCCCACGTCCGAAACGGTTGAGAAATGACAGTTACCGTGTGGGCCTCCCTCTACTGTACTGTACTGTACTGTACTGTACTGTACTGTACTGTACTGTACTGTACTGTACTGTACTGTACTGTACTGTACTGTACTGTACTGTACTGTACTGTACTGTACTGGCACACCCGAAATCATCATATATACAGTTAATATGTGCTTTGTGTGTGTATTTGTGTGTGTGTTAGGTTGCGTGGTGGTGGTGGTGGTAAAAAACAACCATGCTATTTCCGTGCTCATACCCAGTCACCCAGCCACACACATAGCTCCGTAAGGGAGTGGTTGCACCACTCAAAAACATCCACACACTGTGTTCACTTACTCAATACAGAGGAACTATGTGATACCAATACAACCGTTTATGTACTGAGCAACTGAAAAGAGTGTAGGGCAGGCCTACAGATTTTTTAAACATGTTACAAAATACGAAAGTGAAATTATGTCTGTAATAAATCCATATTATTTCTGAGAAACTATTTAAGGGAGAGAGGGGTAAGATGACTCAGTGGGTAAATGTACCCTTGCATGTAGAAATGTTATAGTTATGTGACCTTAAATGTAAGCACCCATCATTTCCAGTTGGCTGTGAAGTTCGGAAGCTCATGGGAAAAGTGGAAAGCATTGGTTTTACATACTCAAAGTGTGTAAAATAATGTCCAAAGTACATTTTCTACATTTCAAAGAAATTCAGAAATGATGTCAATGCAAATTTATCCAGGTCTAAAAATATATATCATACTGTAGGACTTACAGTGTGGTATACCCTATATATATTTAGGTACATGTTGGTGATTTGTCAGTGTCTAAAACCAAGTTAAAGATTGTTTGCCTGAAGATATTATACTAGCCATATTTGTCCAGAATGGTGGCTGTAAATGTTATAAAATCATGTTTGATAAATTTGTAATAATAAAACAGTTCCTCTTACCTTTACCTTTCCTTTTGCCTTAGAACAGTAGTCTATGTAGCCTACAACTTGACAGCTGACTGAATATGGAATTCCTTGTTCCTTATTGCTCAGATTTCAAAACAGTGAACTGGATCTTTAGACAGCGTTACAGTATAGGCTGTCTTTAAATGGTTACTTCGGAAGCATATCTCTGATTCATTCTTATGAAATGTGTGTACTACCTCCATGTATCCAAGAACATTACATAATATGTCAGTGCCCTCTACAGGACTCTGTGATACAGTAGGCCTAGTTTACTGTTAACAAAGATGCTGCTACTCTGTGGAAGTCCATTGGTTCAACTAAAAAAAATCACAAAGAAATAAAAAATGACACTTGAATTATTATTTATTTAAATAATTATTATTTTGGGTGTTTATTATTACCTGTATATATTTGGACCATGGACTGCATTCTATTCAGACTTTCGTTTGGAGAAGTAGGTTTGTGACCAGTTTGCCTACTGACAAAATCTATGTAAATGGTGAATTGTTTTCTGTTCTCTGAGGAACATACGTACATATGTTTGAGAGTGTTGTCCCTGAGCCCTGAGTTGCTGTCCCGTTATTGTAATGGTTTTTAAGCGTTCTCTAAAAAATGCTGCCCACCCAATCAGAAATGACTGTTCAGCGGTCAAAGGACTTGTATTGCAGTTCAGTCAGACAACTCTTAGAGTGAATTTAGAATATATATTTATTGAGCATAATTGAGCATGGATATATGAAGCATAGATTGGCGTCAGGGCTCTGTCCCTATTCATTCCCTGTAACATTAACATTTTAGTTAAATTATAAACCAAGTAGAATTACAGGGAATGAAAAAGACCCCCATGCAGGGGGATCTAGAAACAGAGCCTGTATACAGGTGGATGCTGGGGAGGCGTTGGGATTTGCAAAAACTTCATGAGCAGCAGCTGAGCAGCGAGCGAGGCAGGGAGACAGCAGCAGCGCGCGACCACACAGTAGGAGAGAAGCCAGGAATGAGCAGGTAGGCAGATAGGTTTAAATAGCCACTCTGATCAGGTAAAGAGTGCATGAGACTAGTCACGAGTTGCCTGCCTGAACTAGCTCTGCAGGCTTCACACCATTCAATGGAATGAAGTTGGCAAGGAAGATCATCTTTTTGGAAAGCCTGGTCAGATTTGGCATCACAGTTTGGTTCGGTAATCTCTCAGTGCAACTGAGGTCCAAATAGTTCAGATTGGTGCAGACTGCAGGGAAGATCATAGGGTAAGACAACTCCCTCTGCAGTCTATTTATGAGCAGGCTACACTAAAACAAGCTAAACTAGAAAAAGTGCCCCTCGGGGCACAGGTCTCCACCAGGCCAGGTCAGGTTGTGGCCTCCTGGTGGCGCTATAATAGGCCAATGTGAAAAGGGTGCCATTTGTTCTTACACCATTGATGGCAATTGGATGATTTGAGGCATTTTGTTCCAAAAATGTGTTTTGTGCACACATGCACACACGTGCCTGTGCACATGTACAGTAGCCTGTGTGTGTGAGTGTGTGCACATAGTCCTCTATAGCCAGACAATCAGCGATCTCCGCCTACTGATACGCCTGGGGAAATGTAAAATCAATATATGAAACAGCGAGCGGAGAAAACGGCCGCTGCCAAACCTACGCCCACTGTTTTGAAAACAAATCATATCACTCCCAGTATGAATGACCGCCCTAATTGCAGTTGGTTGCATTGGTTCTGCAATAAAGTTATTATTTTTCTCCAAATTACTTCCACCCAGTTACTCCCTACATTGAATTTAGATGTCACACCAGACATTATCAGTAGTTGAGATCTCTGATCATCTGGCTACACAAGATTAGTGTGCACGTGCGTGCATGCAAGTGCGTTTGTGTGACAGAGTGAAAGATTGAAATCAATGTATTAAACAAACTATTTTTTTTTTTTTTAAGAATAATTCAGCTAAAGCTGCTATTTTGGAGTTTAGAGCCAACCTACATGCAGAACACATACACAGTCAGGAGATGAGGTGAGGTCGATTCTACAAATGTCTTCTAAATTCTGGCAGTTTGATGATGTTTCTATGTCAATGGTTCTCAAACTTCTCAAATGGTCCCCCCCCCCCCCCCCCCCGAAGCAAAGATTTGAGCTAAAAAACGTTCGCTCTGAAAGTATATATAAAGATTTGCGCCACATTTTCACGATTTTTCAAAAATAGCAGACCTACAAGCTTGTAGCGCAGCACTCGGTGCCGCGCTATGAGCTTGTAGATCTGCTATTTTTCAATAGCTAAAGCATAACATAATGCTTAAAACACCAAAAGGGGTTCCCGCGCTGAATGGTTTAAGAGGGTTTATTTGCAGAGGATGGGAGTCGAGGAGCGATTGGTAATGGCATGGGCAGGCTGTAATGGCAGTCAAGTGAACGGGCAGACGAGAAATTATCCTGAGCACAAGGAAAGTGATCAGAATTAACCAATCACAAATCTCTGGAGGTCTGAAGAAGCAGGTCTCTATCACTATAGGTCACAATGATCTGACAAAGTGGGTGAAGAGATGGGGTTTATGGTGATGAGCTGATGGATGGCAGGTGTATTGACTGAGGGTGGTGACTGGTGATTAGCTCAAATGGTGAATGAGGAGATTTAGGACAGCTAGGGCAGGCAGGACCCAGGAACATATGCACGCACGCACACACACACAGCGACCAACAGAAGGAGAGGGAAATATTCATATTTGTTGACAACTGTAAATGTAAGGGAAGATACTGTGTGATACCTGCAAATGGGTGAAAAGGTGGGTGAAGTTTTTAGTCATATACAAGCTCCCATCGTTTGCAGTTTTCAAGAAAGGATAAAAGAATAGAGATAGAAAGAAAACATGTCAGCTATGTGAAATATAAAAATATTAGTAGTGTGCATAATATATGCATAAATTGAATGATGGTTCAAATTAATGGCATGTCAAAATGATAGCTGAGCTGACATGAAAGTACACTGACATGTATAAAATACAGTTTTTCATATCAAGGCCCATTATTTATTCGCCATTTGAGTCAAGGACCACCATTTGATGAGATTTAGCGCCCCAGACCAAAGACTATGAATATTATTTTGTCGTTGGATATGATTTTGTCCACAATTCCATGCTGTATTGATGTTGGTACAATTAGTAGAGACAACAGGCGTTGATGAAAATAATTATTCCACATTCTCTAATTGTGTAGAATGCAGACTTCTGGTAAATTAAGCAAGGCAGATGTTTAACAATTGAGAGCGTAAAATGACACCAAATGAATGGTCCGTACGAGTCCATTTGGTTTCATTTTACACTATCAAGAGTTAAAGATCTAATAAGGGTCCATTTGGTTACCAACTCTCTATCGTTTAGCTGGGGACAATCTGGAACCCTCTCAAGGACCACTAATGGTCCCCGGACCACTGGTTGAAAACCACTGTTTTAGAACAACACATTTTGGAGCAAAATGTGATTACAGATGAGACATTACTACCACCGGAATTGGACTGAAAGCATTTAATATCGAGTCAACACTTGACAATCTATTTTTGTAGGACTGGCTCGACTAGATTTTTCCACAACCTGGCCTGGATCATTTCAACTGATGTCGATTCGATACTAAAGGTGCTTCAACTTGCACAGAAGGAAGTATTTCATCCCTTATTTACTTGTGCAGTCCAAACATTTACGATCTGTTACAATCTGGTTCCCCTCTCTCATCGGGTTTCATTAGTGTTCTGGGAGAGCTCAAACACCTCGGCACCCCCAGGTTTTGTCTCAAGCAGTCAGTTGGTTGCCTTTGCTTACACTGATTGTTAAAGCTACAATCAGAGACTTATTTTAATGGAAAAAAAAGAGAATTGCACACAGACTGATTGACATTGTCAATATAACGTAATCTGAAGTGCACCAGATTAGACACTATGAACCCCCAGTCTTTACCATCTTTACTGTTGTTTAGACAGTGTTGCAATTTATGGAAATATCATTCACGGGTTGTATCTTTTTAAGGAATATTTTAACAGCCGTTTAAGGTTTTAGAAAGGGACTTAAGCTTGTACTCCTTGCCAACAACATCTGATCTTCAAGCTAGTACCAATGCGCCACATTGCAACGATCAAATCAGTTCTTGTGACGAGGGACACCGCCGTACTCTGGCTCTGTGCTATGGAGTATAAATTAGACTTTAACTTTACTTCCACTACACAGACAAGTTCTCCATTAATTTGAAAGTAGGTCAGACAAGTCACAGATATAAGATATTCTGTCACATTCTGTTTTCTGAGAGTGTAAAAATGTGCACTTTATAGGTATTTTTGGTCCAAATATTGATAAACATAAGCCTGCGTTCAGACCTGAATACATATATATATTGGCCTCGGTTCGTCCCGTTTGTACCGCACCAGGTCGCGCCGCGCCCGTTCGCGCAATTCTCGTCTTTGCATTGACTTTGTATGTAATCACGACGCTCTAACCATCCAAGTCTGAACGCACCCTTTAGTGAGTATATTTCACTCTCATTGCATGGCAAAACAGGACTCATTATCAGACTTTTAAGCACATAAATGAATATGAAGACCGTAGATTCTATGTTACTTTTCTCTAATTGGATATGTTCCACATAAATAGGTCACCAGTGTCGGTGTAACGTGAGTGACGATGGCAGGCGGGAGGAGAATAAGGAACAGATATATATATCTGCTTTCTTTGTGTTATGTGCTAATGTGTCAATGTCAATATGAGTTCTGTTCACTATCCAATGAGATTGAATGGAGAGAACAAGAAAGAAACTAGACTTCCTCTTACTCATGGAGCAAAGGAGCAACTATAGAATAGGCGACTGCAAATATTTGGACTTTTAACTCACTCTACGGCCCCCAGACTTCAACCAAAGTTCAACATCACTTGCTGTAAGTATCGTCTAGGTGTTACTGACGTGGAATTCAGTTCCTGTAGATTTTCTAACCTTCTAAGATCGTGAGAAGGTCACCCACTGCCGTCACTGGACAGTCACCACGTTTGCCTGAATTTTCCTGGGATTAACTGGAGTCTCCCCTCACAGCAGTGGCGTGCACAGATAGACACTAGGGGTGCTAGAGCACCCCCTGCCCTTTTGGCAATGTGCCCTTTTGGGAAAAAAAAAAAGATTCCACGCGCTGCACAAGGTGCCCTTTTTTAACTTGAGCACCTGCCCCTCTAAATGTCTGTGCACGCCACTGCCTCACAGAGTCAACCTTTAGGGGCAAACACGGCCCACTGTACACAACGTATCATTATACCCCTTGATATGTTACAGCACTGCTTGTGCTGCACAGTGGTGGAGAACGGTTACACCGTTAAGTTAACCACTTAAACCTTATATACTTCATTGTACTAGGGATGGAGCTCGTTCATTTTTATTGATAACGAGCACCTTATCGATCAGGCTTATCGAGCCGGGTTCTTATCGAGCCCACTATCGAGCATTTTCTATTATTTTGTGGAAAGACGTATCTTTTACAAGGGCCTTCAAATACAGTACCATTCTAACAGACGGAAGACATTTGACCTTTTTACTAAGAAAAAAATATTAAAGAAACTGTTAACTGGTAATATGTGTACCGTCACTTTAAAAGTGTAATTTTGTTTACCTGGACAGCGCTGGTTGGCCCCCTCATTTTCCCCCCCCATACACCAAATTTCGTTCACTGAAAATAGCCGATCTACAAGTTCAAAGCACGCTGCGGATCAGCAAATTAGGCTGAATGTTTTCCCTGAATGGCCGCCTATTATGTCATGCCCAGAAAAGGCCTCATGTGGCTAACTCCAGAAAGCAATCCTATCTGGATTTTTCAAATTCCCTGTTAGAAATATAATCGCCTTAATCACACGGTCACCTCTTTCATAATGACTGACACATTGCTCAGTTTGGAGAGGGCCCATGAGTCAGTCTCATAATGTGTGTTAATAGGGGAGTCTTCAGTTTCATTGGCATGGTAAGGTTATACCATGGCTGTGTTTGACTCAGGAAAGGGCTTGTTTTCTTGACTTCCCGTGACCTCCTCTTTTTTTCAGCTTTTCCACTTGAAGAATGCAGGAGTGTGAGTAACTCAATGCCACTTTTACACCTCACCGAAAAAGTTACACCACTAACACAGATATTTTAATTAAGTGTCCCTGCTGCAAGACCTTCCATATACACACACACAGCTTTTCTGGAAAAGACAGGCCTGCCTTTTAGAGTCTGTGTGAAAAACGTACGCTCCTTCTATTTTTGCATAATTGTTCGTGTTTCATTTTTTAATTTGAATTTCAATTCTGTCAACTGATTTGATGGTCTTCGACTCGCAATTTCCTGCCTCTGACTTAAGCTCTAAATCTTCTCATTTGCATTCACCAATAATTATACTTCTCGACATGGGTTATCTTAAGGACATAGAGCAAACACAGTATGATTATGCTTAGTGGAACAGGGTCTCCCAGGGCTCTGAACTTGTTCTGCTCCTTTTTTCCCCTCTACACCAGATCTTTGGTGAAAATAACACATGTTGCATTGGGAGCTATTTTTCTAAATGTTCGCCCCAGCCAGAATACCGACACTATACGCTAGGGTACATATGGTTAAGAAAGGGCACATTCTTAAATGACACTGAAGTATAAAAACTCCAAAGAGAGACTGCTTTTCCCTCTATAAAGCTCATGAACAAACCTCTAATACTTAGGCAAAAGTACTCAGGATAAACGCGGAGGCAGACAGATGAATGAAGGTTTCGGAGTCCAGGTTTATTTGCAGACACAAAGTACAGCTCATCTCTCCTGCATGGGCCTAGGCCACCCGCCTCACGGCGTGTGAGCCACTGACTAACACAGATAGGCATTTTCGTAGATTCTTTATACAAGCCCAAATCCTAATACACATTTGAAACAGACAGTCGTTAACACCCAAACCAAATTGTCTGGACAGGTCCCAGGAAGCACAACAGGAGACCTCTGGTCTGAATGCTCCTAGATCGAAGTAGGCCTAGCTATTTAGCATAGGTGCCAGCTGTGAAGAATGGGTCCTAAACGTCTACCCTGTTGGTCCTGTAGCCTCTCACTATGGCTTAGTATTATTTAGTCGTTAACAATTTTAGATGTGAATTTAGTCTGTCTAGTTTTAACATGATTTAGGCTATATTGATGAAATGTGGTTCCACCAGATACCACATTCCTCCCTTGCTAAACGTACTACACGTTTATCACAAAATAAAAGGAACCACATTTGGACCTCCTCCCTTGACACTAAGAAAAGATAAAATTAAAAACAACAGATAGGCCTAAGACAAACAAACAATTACATTAGAACTCAAATGGTTACAGAGACAAACGGAATCAAGGTTACATAA
The DNA here is from genome assembly GCF_951216825.1 of Electrona antarctica. Taxonomy (NCBI): domain Eukaryota; kingdom Metazoa; phylum Chordata; class Actinopteri; order Myctophiformes; family Myctophidae; genus Electrona; species Electrona antarctica. The sequence continues at coordinate 38,500,630 of NC_136812.1, forward strand.
CTTCTTCAGGCAATTCTCATTACACACTTTACACATAACTAAATTTCGGTTCAGCCTAAGTATAATCTTTTAGTGTTCTATTAAAATCTAATCTGAAATGTTGATTGATTACAAATAAGCGAGATCGGGTGTGTTTATGTGAAGACCCGACCCTGCTAATCAACACATTAAATACTAGACACCACTATAAAGCGAAAAAACATCCTATACCACACTGCTTAATTTAGGACATGCTATAACATATACGTTTATAATGCTTTAAATAAAACTCTGCTCCACTAAGGCAGTTCAGGTATAAATACGTTAACAGGCCAGAGTCTAAGCAATATTCAACTAATTCTCTACACGTCTCTAGGAAATTACCTCATTGTTCCATAAGTAGGCTACTCATGACTCAACTTATCAAATTATACGACAAAAACATACAACCAACATAATGCCTACTAATTCACGTTGAAAACAATACATTTTTCTCTTCCAATTTGTCTAGTATGCAATTAAAAATCACTTTCACAACAATACCTATAACCTCTTTGTCCATCAGTCACCACGCACGGGCAGTCAAGGCTGCAGTTCCTCGACGTGCCGCCGGAGTGTGTCTCTTTTCGGCCCGTGCCGTGCACAATGTGTGATCAGTACACTGCATATTACACGGCCGCTGTTTGACACTGTCCTCTTGTCCATTTCGAAATGAATTCTACACACCTCCCCCTCCCTTCAGTCATGAATCGCAACACATGACTGACAAAGCGAATTCACGAGAACCGCAATGGCCCCCAAAGCAGACTGCGCAGCCCGTAGAGCAGCTGCCCCGCCCCGCCAAGCAGAGCAGAGCCGATGAAGCGGGCCCTCCGCCTCCCCCTGACCGCTGACCGCCGAGTAGATGAAGCCAAGGATCCCCCTCGAATCGCCGCTGAGCATCGCCGCTCCTCGGGTCGGAGACCCGCCACCCCCCGCCGAGACGTGAAGAGAAGCATGGTCCCCGTCGACGCGCTGTGGAGGGCCTCTCCCTCCCGCTGTAGACTGAACGCCGTATCGCCAAAAAACCAAACCAACCACCAACCGCCAAAATTAGACTGAAATATCCAAAAGTCCCCGCCGGTTCTCTTCTGCCTGACGCAAAAAAATGCATCAAAGACACCGGTTACGACGCACCAATTGAAGTATAAAAACTCCAAAGAGAGACTGCTTTTCCCTCTATAAAGCTCATGAACAAACCTCTAATACTTAGGCAAAAGTACTCAGGATAAACGCGGAGGCAGACAGATGAATGAAGGTTTCGGAGTCCAGGTTTATTTGCAGACACAAAGTACAGCTCATCTCTCCTGCATGGGCCTAGGCCACCCGCCTCACGGCGTGTGAGCCACTGACTAACACAGATAGGCATTTTCGTAGATTCTTTATACAAGCCCAAATCCTAATACACATTTGAAACAGACAGTCGTTAACACCCAAACCAAATTGTCTGGACAGGTCCCAGGAAGCACAACAGGAGACCTCTGGTCTGAATGCTCCTAGATCGAAGTAGGCCTAGCTATTTAGCATAGGTGCCAGCTGTGAAGAATGGGTCCTAAACGTCTACCCTGTTGGTCCTGTAGCCTCTCACTATGGCTTAGTATTATTTAGTCGTTAACAATTTTAGATGTGAATTTAGTCTGTCTAGTTTTAACATGATTTAGGCTATATTGATGAAATGTGGTTCCACCAGATACCACAACACCTATAATACTGTTTTAAGGTGCAGGAATGTGAGAAAATGGGCGATCTCACTGTTCTGATCTTTTCTACAGACCTATAAATCTTGACCCTGGTTCCTTTCATTTTGATCTCGGTGAACATATGAAAAGAAGAATGTTGCTGCAAGTGGGAAGTTGTCAAGTTTCAGCTGAATGCCAAGAGACGGATCACGTCTAAGAGACATGTGGCGATGGTATCAATTATACTGTGAAGTAGTCGTGTGTCAAATGTTACAATCGATGTATGTCAACTGTTGATAGGATTTGAAGGCTTTATATATTTCCCCTGTGTTCTCAATGTCCAGCACCTACACTGTTGTCTTTGTTAATACGCTCAGTATATTGTGCTAAACTAAGTCCACAATAATTATCCATAATGTATAAATGATGGATAAGGGGTCAGGACAACGAGGCCTTTTCGTGGAGAGGGGTCAGAATAAACTGTTTTTCGTCTGTAGTACTCAATTAATCTTAAACACTATTATAAAATGATGGTAATATATGGCAATAAGACACACAGGACTGACTGCTACAACACCGCGTTGAAGTCTTGACCTGTAGGGTCTTCTTTACTCCAGTTACCTGCTGTATGAATATTGTGGCTCAGAATTCCATGTGGGCAGCATTCCTGAAATCCCAGAGTACCTCAATTGCGTTGACTTGTGAAAATTCTCAGCCATGTATAGCTGCCTTGCCCATTGACGGAGGATTCGGACAGAGCCCTCCTCCCCCCCGCTGTTGCGCGCAGGATTGCATTTCAAAACTACAGGAGCTCCCTATAGACCCATAATGCGGCCTAATCCCTAATGCAAGTATACAGGCAGCACAAAGTTAATTTCCTAAATTATTACGGCTGAATCAGTGGCCTTTTTGGCACATCTGGTGCATTTTGTTTACGTGATTTGGATGCAACTCAGAGTTTTGGGCAGGGCCCTAGTGCCTGGCACATGGCTTCATGGCTGCTGCTGCGAGTAGGCAGGATTTCTTAAAAGGACCTTTATTAGTTTCATTGCAATCCTCTTGGGCTTATGGGTTTGTAAGTATGCAGTTCACAGCTCAAGATTTTTCCAGCAAAGAGTAAGAAATCCTCATTGCAGCAAAGGGCAGATTTGTGACAATTCATGTCCAAGATAAGAGTGAGTAGAGACTCACCTGGACTGCTGCATCGGCTCAGTGATGATCCAATGACAGCTGAAAATCGGCAAACATGCGCTTCGGCCTTGGAACTGACAACATTTGGTACAAATTGCGTTTGAAGATTTTCTCAACAATTAATAAATAACTCAAGTAGTACCGATAACACTGAATGACACTGACACATAGACTACTTTAACCCATTTAGACCTGAGGACGATTCTACAAATGCCTTCTAAAATCCTGACCGTTTTCTGAAAAACCCATGCATGTTTCTATGTCAGTCGTTCTCAAACATGTTCATGTCAAGGAGCCCCAAAAATATCTGTATTTGGACACCGACCCCTATCTGAAAATATGTTGTTCCATGGACCCCCCCCCCCCCCCCCCCCCCCCCCAGAAGCAAAGATTTTAGTTAAAAACGTTCGCTCTGAAAGAATATATATTCAAAGATTTGCGCCATATTTTCACGATTTTCCGTTATGAGCTATGAGCTTGTAGATCTGCTATTTTTCAATAGCTAAAGTATAACATAATGCTTAAAACACGGGGGTTCCCGCCCTGCATGGGTTAAGTACTGGTATTCATCGTGTGCCGTCCATCAATGTGGTTGTCTGCTCGGCTGCTTCAAATACCTTAATTAATGTTGTCAACCAGTACGGGTTCCTTTACTCTTCTGCCTGGCATTGTGCCAGACACAGACGGGAAATGAGATTACTTGTATCGTCTACTGGCTGTTGTGAAATAAACAAAGCACTCATACAGTACTCACGCAGGAGTAAACTTTAGGGCCTTCTTTCTTCCACTAATAACCTCTTTGACGTGTTAAGTGAAATATGACACTGACTGAAATATGACCAAATGCTGCATGACCCACAACAACACAGTTTAAAAATGGGCATCCAACATACAGTAGCACCTTGTACAGTAACCTATTGAAGTCAGTCAGTCAGCACTGTCATGCTGAGCAGTGACAGCAAACATCAAATGACAGCAATCATCTACCATGCAAGCGATGTTAGCAAATGTCACTATAATTGCAATCAGGAGTGCAGAGTGCATCGGGCGTTGCTTTAGGACACGGTGCAGTTGTTGGAAGTGCTTCCACAGTGTTGACATGTTTGATATTCGGCTTTCAGCCCATGTGCACCTGTTTGCATCACATAGCTATTTATTGAGGATAAATAAATCATTAGATGGATGGATCCGGCATTGAATGAACGATATGTTGCCTAGAGCGGTTCATCAAAAAATATGCCTCGATCGAGTCTGATTCAGATCTTGGGGATTGACTTGGGACGCCCTTTGACATATATGTACCATCGGTTTGGACCCCGGTTGTTTATAAGGAAACTAGGCTGCTATTTGCAGTAGGCCGTTATTGTCTCCACCAGGCCGAAGGCATGGGGAGAGTGTGTGTGTGTGAGTCCGTGTGTGTCTGTCCGTCTGTGTACAGCTAATCTCCGTCACCGTTAACCCGGTCAATGCCACATTTTGCACACAAACTCCCTGGATGCCAACGATGAACCTCTGCCCCAAATTTTCCAGAACGTCCTTTTATAGCGCCACCAGGAGGGCGACTTTTGTAAAACACATTTTTGAATATTACTCCTCCAGATTCTGTCCAAGAAATCCCGCAAATCGTTACACAGTATCTCTATAGTCATGTGTTCAAGACGGATCTGTCCGATATTTCATATTCCATCCTAATTGGCTATCATTGGCTTTCAAAGTTTGCAGGATTGGCCCGTTTTGAACAAAAAGCCTCAAATCATGAACGCAGCATGCCATTTACGTGAAATCTTTCCCGGACTTTCCTACTAGGCTGATGAATATATCCCACCCTTTTCACATTGGCCTGGTATAGCGCCACCAACAGGTGGATTTTAGCAAAACACATTTTTGGAACAAAATGCCTCAAATCATCCAATTGCCATCCAAGGCATAAGGAGAAATGGCATCCTTTTCACATTGGCCTATTATAGTGTCACCAGGAGGCCACACCCTGACCTGCCCTGGTGGAGACCTGTGCCCGGAGGGGCACTTTATCTAGTTTATTTTTGCACCGGGCCATTATTTGGTTACAGTTCCTGTTGAGCATGTTTTTTAGCGCAAAATGAAAAGGTATGATAATCATATATAGCAGGCAAAGTCTTTTGTCTTTTTGATTTAATATTGAGAATAGGGGAGTTTATAGGCAGCTCCTGCTGCTTAATTGATTTGACCCAGATTACCGCAAACAGACTGGCATGATGTAATTAGTTTGGTAGCACAGCTGTGTAAAATTCCAATATTATAAACATTTTAAAAGGCTGTCATATACTCTTAATATATTCTTTCAAATTTTTTTTATGAATTAATTTTCAACCATTTGAATAAAGTTGTACACATCAGTGAAATTAACCGCTGGTAGGACCTCTGCTTAGATTCATGGTGAGCGGCCACCTGCGATCTGCAAGCTCACAACGTGCTGTGGACGGAACACTTGTAGCTTGTATATACATGGAATGACAAACATTTCACAGAAATTGACAGAATATATGCCACTTTGAATTAAATCAATCGGTTGTGCATAGGCTGAGTATAGCACGAATGACTATACAGTACATTTATTCTTGGGATGTGGAGGACTTTGGTGTTGCGCTGTTGTGAGGTGGTGAGGCCACGTGAGTGGCACGCAGAAAATAGGAGATCTGCAAACTCAACACGCTTTGTATATATAATATATATATAATATAAATGAGGCTGACTATGGGCGTTTATACGGACGAAGGCGGTTATTTGGACGAGGCGGTTATTATACGCAAAATGGTGTCAGAACCTGGGCTGTTATTAGGTAGTGGGAGGCTATTTGAGTAAGGGCTGTTATTTGGAAATATACGGTAACTGATAAGTTACAATATTTGTAAAATATTATCTCCAGTGATAGGTAGCAATTGCAAACTAGAAAAAGTGCCCTTCTGGGCACAGGTCTCCACCAGGAGAAAGGAGTGTGTGTGATGTTTGGCAAAATGTTTAGGAGTAATATAAACATGTTTTTTTTGTTTGTTTGTTTCTTGCAACAATTTTCTTCATTTTGTTGAGGAAATGCAGAGCCAGATAACTCATAGCATCTCTGAGGATAGAATTCTGGATGAGCAGGACATGTGTAGCATTTTGAACGAAACGGGCCACTCCTGAAAACTTTGGAAGACTATGTTAGCCAATCAGTGTAGAATCTGAGAAATCCAACAGACTCGTCTTGATCACACTACACTACAGAGATCATGTGTACCGATTTGCGTGAGATTTGGTTGAAATCTGTGCGACTAACATAAACAATGTGTTTTGCAGAAATCAGCCTCATGGTGGCGCTATAACCGGCAGATGTGGAGGGATTCGGGGAAAATGTTTTTCCATGGCCTCTAGGGAGTGCGCATACATAAGTTGTATACAGATCGATGTAGTTATAGGTAAAAACAGGAATTGGCCTGTTATAGCTCCACCGTGAGGCTGATTTGGGGAAAGAAATAGTGGCATGTCGTCCTCAGCCTAGTGGAAATGTGTGTGTATAATTTCATTGAAATTGGACACTGTGTTTGTGATTTGCGGCATTTTGTTCGAAACGGACCAATCATGTGAGCTTTGGAAGCCAATCTTAGCCAATCAGGATGGAAGATGGGAAATTGTGCAGATCCGTGTTGATCATATGACTATGGAAATAGTGTATACCGAATTGTGTGATGTATGGATAAAATGTGTACGAGTAATCTACAGAAATGTATTTTGCCTAAATCGGCCTCATGGTGGCGCTATAACAGGCCGTTGAAGAAAATGTGGGGCAGAGGTTCGTCGTTGGCATCCAGGGAGTGTGTGTGCACAGTTTGGCATTGATCAGGCCAACGGTGCCGGAGATTAGCTGATAACGGACGGACGGAAGGACGGACGGACGGACGGACGGAAGGACAGACACACGGACGGAGTGCAAAACATACTCTCTCCCCATGCCTTCGGCCTGGTGGAGACAAAAACTTGTTGGTGATGTTAATCATATTTTAAATGGAGAGTTCTGCCCTCTGGGAGAAGGTACAAAGAACCAAAGTGGAAGTACATCAGGTTTAGGAAATCGTTTGTACCAGCATCAACTAAAATGTTGAACGAGGCTCTAAAACAGCAGTGACAGTGAGATGTTAGATTATCCACACTATGGGCCCTATTATGCGTGTCTTAAGTACCAGGTCTTATGACTTAACTTAAGACCTGGAGGCGTGGTCAATGCTGTTTGGCCACTCAGAATAGCCAAATGGCATTGATCACGCCTCCAGGTCTTAAGTTAAGTAATAAGACCTGGTACTTAAGACATGCATAATAGGGCCCTTCGTGTGCAATTGTATAATGTTGTGGCCCCCTCTGTTATGTATTTTTGTTTGTCACTGATGTTTTATGTGTGGCTGCAGCTAGGGCGAAAGCCCAAGACAAATTTCCCTTGTCAAAGTCAAAGTCATACGATTGTCAATGTCACACGTTACCGCAGTGACATTTATTGGACAATAAAGTTTACCTTGATCTTGACCGTGTTGCTGTCTGACAGATGATTAAGTACAGTGTCCTTTGTCCTTTTGATAATTATGCTTTTATATTGATTATGCAGTATAATATTAATCTGTCAGACAGCAACACAGTTCCCTAAAAGATGATGGTCCTTGCCAATAAAAGTCTTGCTTCACTGCTGTCCTTTGACTGCTGATATTCACAGTTTGACGTAGCAGGACAGTCAATAAAATTAACAATTATGATTACAGTATTCCATAATAAGTATATATATATATATATATATATATATATATATATATATATATGTGTGTGTGTGTGTGTGTGTGTGTGTGTGTGTGTGTGTGTGTGTGTGTGTGTGTGTGTGTATATTCTCCATAACGTTTGATTGGGTCGGCAGGACGCACTTAAGGGCAATAAATAAGCCTCTCCGACCTATCTACTTACTTACTTTCTTTCTCAGGGCCGTTCTTTGTATCTTTTGATTAATCATGGTTTCATGTTCTTCACTCACTTCTCATACACTCGTACTACTGATCTTCTTCTGATGGAGATTGTCGATGTCTTGTGTTTCTTCTGGATGTTTGAGGCTGTTAACTGTAACTTTAAGCTATATTGCTAAAAATGAAACAAAAACTGTCTAATTAATACCCATCTCTCTTACCTTTCTAATTTGAATAACTAAACAATCCAAAATGTGTCTCATTTATTCTAGCAAAACATTATTTCGGTTCACCTTAGAACTTAACCATGCAACAAAATATGTTTTTTTTCCACCTATAGATGGCAATATTTAGTCATTTATAGAATGACTGAAGACTCAGTAAAAGGGCTCTTTTTTACACTTTGGTTATGTTTGTTTCTCTTTATACACGGATTGTTGGATAAACTCCCTGTTGTGGTGTACTTTAAAGCAACCCACAAACACAAATAGTCACTGATTCATTGTCAATGAACCAACTCCAAAATCTGACACCTAAAGTTTACACTTGACTTAGCTAAGCTCAGCTATGTTTTCGGATCTGATGTTCCTTTTTTTCTAATGTTTTTTTGTGGCTTTAGCCTTTATTTTATATATATATATATATTATTATTTTTATGGAGGGACAGACAGTAGGCTGACAGGAAATGGGGAGAGAGATGGGGGGAAGACATGCAGTGAGGGCCGTCGGGATTGGGAGTCGAACCCGCGGCACACTGCCAGACTGGGTTACCAGCCAAGGTGCCTGGACCGCTGAGCCATGGCCCAGGCCTGATGTTCCTTTTAATTGTTAAACAAAGTGATGTTTGACACCACTCATAGGTAATAGACAGTTTGCCCCGGGAATCAGGAGTGCCGTTTTTTGTTCATGGTATCATAAAGGTATTAGAGTTATAGGAAACCTGTTTGATGCCAAGGGTGTTTTCATGTCATTTGAAATGGTCAAGAACAAATTTGGAGTCCCACAGAGAGATTTCTTTGCTTATTTACAGGCTCGCCACTTTATCAATAATGACACTAAGTTTCCTCGAGATGTGCCTCGTCTCGGGACCCTTGGAGGACTCTATTATGCATTATACTAAAAAGAAAGGGTTGATTTCATATTTTTATGATACTATTCTGAGTTACGACAAACATAATATCGATAATGTGACTAGGAAATGGGAAAGGGACTTTCAAACTGAGTACGATGAAGATTGTTGGTCTGAATGCATTAAATCTTCTCAGTCTACTTTTCTAAGTAACCGGTTCAAAGAGATGCAGTATATGATACTTCATAGACAACACAGAACACCTGACATTTTGAATAAAATTGATCCCAGTAGGTCCCCATTGTGCATTAAATGCAAAAAAGCGGTTGGTACGTATATACACTGTTTCTGGGAATGTCCCAAGATAGCCAGGTTCTGGTCTTGTGTGACAAAATAATTGAGTTCAATTATGAAGTCTACGATCTGTAAAGATTCTGGGCAATTTTTATTAGGGCTGCCATCCAAATTTGGGGTGCTAGATCCTAGAAGGGCTAAGCTACTTAATAAGCTTCTCTGTGTAGCTAGAAAATGCATTTTGTTTAATTGGATTCACGAAAAACCTCCATCAGTGACTCAGTGGTACTTCCAATGGAAAGGCTCAGTGCCAAATTAAAAGAGAGAGAAAATATCTTTATGAATATATGGCAACCGCTGATAGATTACTTGCCCAGGGATCTATCTACTGTGATTTATAAAGGAAGTGATTCATTGGATTGGAGAGCCCCAGCTGTACTCTTGCAATTTGCCTTCTGATGTGCCCACATGTGTGTTGTGTATGTATGTATATATTTGTATTTATATTTTTTTCCCTAATGAATAACTGACTGTATTGTGTATGTGCTGCTCACCATTTTCTTTTGTTTGTTTGTTTGTTTTGTTTCTGTGCTTTTTGTTTTTCTTGTCTGTTTTATTGTATTGTGCTTTATTGTATTATAATGTATACCTTTCTAGTTTGTCTCACTTTATACATTTGATTCATCTTTATGTGAAAACATAAAAATTCAATAAAACGTTATTTAAAAAACAAACAAAAAACCCCAAAGTGATGTTGTTAAACATAAGACGAGGTGGCGTGCATGCATCCGCCAGGGTGACCCCAGACTGCTGGGTGAGCGGGTCAGATCAACATATGGAATGAATTCTGTACTGGGCTACTGGCCATATATGGAGCGTGTCTTGAGTGCACAGGGTTTGATGAAGTCAGATCAACATATGGAATGTCAGAACAGGTCAGCTCCATATATGGAGATTTAAGAGTGGCAGCGGGGGCAGCGTCTTGAGTGTACAGGGTTTATGGAGCTGACCTGTTCTGACATTCCATATGTTGATCTGACCTCAGAACTGAAGTTTTCGCCGGCTGCCGGGCGCGGCTGCACTAATAACTTTGGGGCAGGCCCGTCTAGAGCTTGAATGGACAGGTATCAGTCTATCAGTCAAAAGGGAGACATCGAAGAGGAACGGATGGATGAGGAAGGATCAACATATGGAATGTCAGAACAGGTCAGCTCCATATATGGAGATCTATGGGTTTGAGGTCAGTTGTAGAGTTGCTGGCCAATATTGATGACATCAGGGATCTCCATCCCTGATGATGTCACGTGATGTCACACGGGTGACGAACGAACGAACTAACGAACTAACTAACTAACTGATGCACAATTTCATAGTAAATGCGACCTGCGGTCACAATAACACACCATATCTGCACTCCACCAGCATTATATTACAAACAAGTGTGCTATTGTTCACTTATCTACAGTGAGTTTAACCATCTTAAAGATATCTGATTGTTGAACTTGAATGTGCAAATTCTGTCAGCACAATTTGTGCTGATGTCAGGCATATCAGGGCATAATCTGTCCGCCTGCCACCAACAGACACACAACTTTATATAGTCATGGGAGGAGTTTATTTGTGAATGGTTGAGTCAAGAACTGGAGAACAGTGCTTCAACAGCATGAACAGCATGTTTCAACAAGATGGGGTCTCATGTTTCAAAAACATCCCAGGATACCATAGTGAAGCAAGACTTTCTCAAGGCAATGTTGTACAGCAGATAAAGACAGCAAGTTCAACTAAAATTAACGTAAAATGAGAGAACCTGCAACGTGTTAACAATAGCTTGGAAACCAGATGAAACTGCCAGTGTATGGCCAGCAACTCTACATCTTTATTTATTTGTTTATTTGACTGGGACAATTCTCATTAATCAACATCAATCTCATGTATACAACGCACTCATACTCTTCTTGCACTAACGTTTAAATACCAGCCTGCACCTTATTTCTAAGCCTCATGTACGGATGGATATGCTATGTGGAAATATAAGATATCCTCTCTTGGTTCCTTCTATTTTTCTTTCCCTTTGTGCATTTAAAATGGTAAATGCTGCATTTGTATCACCTTCTAACAGCTTTACTGGCACTCCCTAGCCATGAAGGATGGTAGAACAATGGCCAGTGGCCTTGTGGTTAGAGTGTCTGCCCTGAAACTGGGAGGTCGGGGGTTCGATCCCTGGCCGGGTCATACCAAAGACCGCGAAAATGGGACCCAATGCCTCCCTGCTTGGCACTCAGCATCAATGGGTTGGATTAGGGGTCAAATCAACCAATGATTCCAGAGCGCGGTGCATGCTGCGGCTCATCGCTCCAAGTGCGGAGAACACATTTCACTGCGGTAACGTGTGTGACTAATTGTACGACTTTGACTTTGACTAGAAAACACCATTTGTCTGTCTTATAGTCACACTATAATCACATGATTTATTTATGTGAATAAACATTATGTCAGTTGTCAGATTCTTGGCTTTAGTTTATACCCTCCAGCATCCTGTACACAGCTACAATCTGGCTGACTCTGCTCCCTGAAACCGTTCTGTGTTGGCAGGCAGCTTGGCTTCAGTATGAGGTTGATGCCAGATCAAATTGTATTCAGTATCAAGTCTGTGTGTATGTGTGTGCGCGTGTGCGTGTGTGCATGTGTTGTGCATGCGCGTGTACGCTTTGTGTGCACGCAATATGGAGATTCCCGCAAAAATCGGGAGTATTTGGCATTATATCATGCTGGCCTGGCTTGCCGTGTTGGGTATGCTGTCAAGCTGGAAAAAAAGATTCCCTAATGCTGCAGGCAGATGCAAAAGATGCAAAGACCACAGCATAATTTGTCGCATTGTCGCTTTGTAAAATCTGTTGCTCACGGTCGTGACATCACCAAGCGTTTATCCGTAGTGACGTGTCATTGCAGCTACAGTTATAGATTTGCATCTGGAAGTTGAACCCAGCTCAGCTTCAATTTGTAGCTTTTTTGTAGCTTTGTAGCTTTTGCAGCAGCTACAGCAGCTACAAATGCAATGCTGGATGCATCTTTGTATCTTCATGTCGCTGGCTTCCCTTGACAATGAATGGTAGACTGTATCTTTGCATCTGCCTGTATGAACGCAGCATAAAAAACTGTTTTCATGACTATACACCTTTCTATGCCTATGGCTATAGTTCCACCTAATCACACTCAGCCACCACTCTCCACCAGTCTCCATTTACACCAGCTGGTACTCATCGGTCACTCACCACCACTCAAAGAGGGAAGAAAAACAATACACAGGGCAATACCACACAAGGAAAATACACATATGACCCTAAGGGTCATATGTCACACCTCGTTCCCCCTAAGATGTACTCCATCAACCCCCACCTCCAGTACTAGTAGGGAGGGGCTTCTACTACAGCCTCCAAAACAACTTAGCCAGCCAACTTGAACGTGTTAGCATAATGGTCTAATCACTAGATCCCACTGCCCGGTTTCGTATCCCACTGCAGCCACTATTTTTCCAACAACTGCGGACTAGTTTTTTTGTCCGATAGTTTTAGACCATGACGGAGGAGCCGTCTCTAGCAAAATTGAGCCACGGGAGACACCACCGAGCGCCCTCAGGGGTGCCAGTTTTTATTTATTTATTAGATGCAGTTGTGAACAATAGCCAAGTAAGATAAAATACATATCCATTGGCCAATCAAATGGTTCACTGCAGTTGCCGCGTTGAGTGTTGCGAAGTTCGCTAGAGCCGACTCAGCCCTGTTTGAATATTGAACCCAATATGGACAGAATAGTAAATTATTACCCCCCCAAGGCAATGCCAACACCGAGCAACATTTATTTCCCACCACAGAGTAACCTCGCGTCAGTGTTAACAGACTATCCACCTCGGAGGAAAGTCTGCTAAGTGCTATATGAGCAAAGACTGGCAGTGTCGGTAGGCCAATCAGAGGCAGGCTGGGGTGGGTCTTTACCGGACCAGAACGTAGTATTAAATCACGCCACTCAGCCACCACTCAGTCACCATTCACACCAGCTGCACGCAGGGCAAGACCAAGCCCCCATGCAGAACCACAGTAGAGCAATGAAGCAGACATCACCTGGTGGTCAATTCTGAGAATGCAATACTTCCGCATTTATAACGCTACTAGTACTACACATGCTTCTATCGTCTGCCCCGCCCCAAACGCTAGTGCGTCTGCTCACTAGAGAGAAGGGAAATGTCTAACCTCCACCAAAGAGGCCACCCCACACACAAGACACACTTCAGGCACTGCAAGACAAGAAATACTGTTAAGCACTCATAATAAACCTGGCATGCAGACTATACTAAACCCCAAACGCAGCCTATAACACCCGTGACCAACACACCTGTCGGACTTCAATCTGAACATTGTCTGGTCCATGGTCCAGACGCAGCACGACACCGAACAGCTGAAGGGTGCCGCATGCAGTTCGCATACGAGGCCATTATTCAAGGCACCATGACACTGAACCATCAGAACTAACAGACAAGGCTAGGCCTACGACAGGTGGGGGGGAAAGCAGCCTATCCAAGGGAATCTGGGATTCCCACCGTCAATGCTGTCAATGCACCTATAGGACCCAACACACCACCAGGCAACCACAACAAGCCTGCACCTATAGGACCCAACACACCACCACAACAATGCACCTATAGGACCCAACACACCACCAGGCAACCACAACAATGCACCTATAGGACCCAACACACCACCAGGCAACCACAACAATGCACCTATAGGACCCAACACAATGCTGTCAATGCACCTATAGGACCCAACACACCACCAGGCAACCACAACAATGCACCTATAGGACCCAACACACCACCAGGCAACCACAACAATGCACCTATAGGACCCAACACACCACCAGGCAACCACAACAATGCACCTATAGGACCCAACACAATGCTGTCAATGCACCTATAGGACCCAACACAATGCTGTCAATGCACCTATAGGACCCAACACACCACCAGGCAACCACAACAATGCACCTATAGGACCCAACACAATGCTGTCAATGCACCTATAGGACCCAACACACCACCAGGCAACCACAACAATGCACCTATAGGACCCAACACACCACCAGGCAACCACAACAATGCACCTATAGGACCCAACACACCACCAGGCAACCACAACAATGCACCTATAGGACCCAACACAATGCTGTCAATGCACCTATAGGACCCAACACAATGCTGTCAATGCACCTATAGGATCCAACACAATGCTGTCAATGCACCTATAGGACCCAACACACCACCAGGCAACCACAACAAGCTGTCAATGCACCTATAGGACCCAACACACCACCAGGCAACCACAACAATGCACCTATAGGACCCAACACACCACCAGGCAACCACAACAAGCTGTCAATGCACCTATAGGACCCAACACACCACCAGGCAACCACAACAAGCTGTCAATGCGTCCTATAGGACCCAACACACCACCAGGCAACCACAACAATGCACCTATAGGACCCAACACACCACCAGGCAACCACAACAATGCACCTATAGGACCCAACACACCACCAGGCAACCACAACAAGCTGTCAATGCACCTATAGGACCCAACACACCACCAGGCAACCACAACAATGCACCTATAGGACCCAACACACCACCAGGCAACCACAACAAGCCAGCCAGCTACTCTGATGGCTGGGTGTGGCTCCCTTTTATTCAGTCAGCAGCCAGGTGTCGTCCTGAATATGGGTGATTGGGGTGTCACATGACTATGAAAGCTCAACTCACTACATACGTAGATATAGATATATACATATATATCAATATCAATTCAGTCAATATCTCCAGTTCCATGGAGACACTGCTCTACACCTGGCCTACAGGACACGGCTCCATCATGGAGCAGTGTCCTGTAGGCCAGGTGTTACCTAATCAGCTTAGATGGATGCTGCTACACACCGACATGTTCAGGAGAACATTCTTATTTAGAATAAGAATAAAAACAAAAACAAAACAAAAAACAATTCAATTTATACTTAATTCAGATCATGGTAATTAACCCCCTATAGAGGGTATGCGCGTGACATCATCATCATACCCGGAAGTTATGCTGGTATGCCTATACTATACTGAGTGACAAAAAAAACTACTTTCTGGTCTTGACAGTTGACAGACCATAAATACATCCAAACAGAAAAGTCCTATTTGATTGCATTAAATGACTTTAAACAACATTAAATTCACTTTGTCACTCACTTTGCCACTCGATCTGCCATTCACTTTATGCATGCGCATACCCTCTATACACAAATAAGAAAAATATTTAAGTTTAAAACACAAATACATCAATAAGTAAATCTTGGCAGTTGTATTAAAAAGGCCACTGAGATGGTGAGGGAGGGCATTGATTCCACAGAATCCACACTATAACTAGAAAAAGTGCCCTTCTGGGCACAGGTCTCCACCAGGAGGATAGGAGTGTGAGTGTGATGTTTAAGAGCAAAATGTTTAAGAGCAAAATGTTTAAGAGCAATATAAACGTGTGTGTGCGTGTGCGTACATGTGTGCGTGTGTGAAGGAGAGACTGCTTTTCCTCTCCCCATAGAGCATAATCAGACCTTAAATACTTAGACTAGAAAATACTCAGGCAAAAATACGGAGAAGTTCTGCAGACAGATAGATGGATGAAGAAGCACAGGCATTCAGGCAAGCAGATGAAAGTTGTTCCGGAGTCCCATTTTATTTGCAGAGTTCAATACAGCAATCAGACAGCCATGGGGCCGGAGCCCCATGGATCCTTCCCTCAGCCCCTCGGCCTCCGGACTAACACACACACTTACAAGCATTTACAGTAGACCTTTATACAACTGAAAGACAGAGGGAAATGCAAAGGTGGTCTCAGGTTACCCCACCCCCCTGAAGTCTAAAGTGGTCAAACATTGTCCAAATTGTCTCCATATATGGTCACCAGGAAACAAGCCCAGGAAGAACAGTAGGTGTCCTGGTCTGCTATCAGCAGGCTGATCTATTAGCATACAACCCCCCCGTACCAAATGGTTGGTCAAGCTGAAATTCCTAGCCTCTGTGTCCTGACTTGTTTGCACTGCTGAAAGACAATGTAATGTCATACTACACTAAACAGTTGTTTAAGCTATATTAGTGTTAATTGTGATTTCCATATACATCAGTGGCTTGGCCTGTTGTTGCGCCACCATGAGGCTGATTTGAAAACTCAAAAGTCAAGTGGCATTTCTTCCAAAGCCTAGTGGGAATATGCATGCACAGTTTCACCACAATCGGACGCTGCGTTGAGTAGTTGTGGCGATTTGTACAAAGCGGGATACTCCTGAAAAGTTTAGAAGCCAATCGTAGCCAATGAGGGAGGATTATGAGAAATAACATATGTCGGCCTCCTGGTGGCGCTATAAAGAGCAGATGTGAAAAATTTCAGGCAAAGGTTTTTCCTTGGCCTCTAGGGAGTTGGCATACAAAGTTATCCACA
Organism: Electrona antarctica; assembly: GCF_951216825.1. Classification (NCBI taxonomy): domain Eukaryota; kingdom Metazoa; phylum Chordata; class Actinopteri; order Myctophiformes; family Myctophidae; genus Electrona; species Electrona antarctica. Next base: position 38,517,365 of record NC_136812.1, read on the forward strand.
GATCCGTGCAGTTATGGTAAAAATGCTTTTCTGCCAGTTATAGCACCACCATGAGGCTGAGTTGAAAATGTTCATGTGGCATTTCTTCCTCGGCCTAGTGGGAATGTGCGTGCACAATTTCACGTAAATCACACAATGTGTTCATGATTTGCAGCATTTTGTTTGAAACTGAGCACTCCTGCTTGCTTTGGAAGCCAATCTTAGCCAATCAGGATGGAGTCTGAGAAATCTGAAAGACCTGTTTCGTTGAATGGCTCTAGAGAGACTGTGTACCAATTTGCGTGTTGTTTGGACAAAATCTGTAGGTGTACTGTCCAAAAACTTGTTTTGCACAAAGCGGCCTCCTGGTGGCGCTATAACAGGCCGTTCTGGAGATTTTGGGGCAGAGGTTTATCGTTGGCATCCGGGGAGTGTGTGTGCAAAATTTGGCATCGACCGGGTTAACGGTGCCGGAGATTAGCTGATCACAGACGGACGGACGGACGGACGGACACACGGACGGACGGACGGAGTGCAAAACATACTCTCTCCCCATGCCTTCGGCCTGGTGGAGACAATAAAGTAGCTGAGAAGAAGGCCAGGTCTCCCATGGTGCGGGGCTTGGGCTTGTCATGGCATGCCATGATGGGGGGTTTCAAGTGTGACCGATTTCCCAGCGTACATCCCTTTTTCCCTTTTTCCCCACACACAAATCGCACAGGACGCACATTCACTTTCACTTCGTCCGTATCCGTATATGGAGTAAGTGGCTGGTGGGGGACAGTGGGCTCCAAATGGAGGGGAGGGGTTGCAGCAACCCAGAGCCCAGCAACCTAGAGCTCACTCAGTTTATTTGGCCACACACGCGCGCCTGACAAGCACAGTTCGTTCCTACACTCAGACTCACCTACCTGCCGGCTGCCGCCCCCACAGAACGCCAATTAATGGCTATAAAATACAAGCCCTGGCAGAGATGCATTTTCTGTGTTGTCTTACTTTGTGCAGTCGCTCTCATCATGTGTGTGTGCATTGCCTTGCTGGTCGACAAACGATGTTCCCACGGCACCTTCAGACGCGCTGCTGTAGCTGCAGACTCACAGCGTTGTTCTGAGATTGGCAGGTAAGTTTATTTATTGATTGATTTTGATTAAACAGACTGTAGCCTATAGCTAAAATAACCAAATAAACAAATTAAGTAGGCTAAGTGTAAAACGATATCCATTTTTTTTTTCCATAGGTCTACCGATTTTGGTTAACTGTGTAACAATTTTATAGTCTTTATTTTTTTCATGGCGAGAATGGTTTTTTTCCCTTCATGGCGAAGGTCCATTACGTTATCATTATGGTAGACAAAAATAATTTGTAATTGTATGTGTTCAACAAGCTATAAGCTACGTCTCCAGTTAGTTCGGACAGGATAGGTGGGCTGGGCGTGGGCATCAAGTTAGAGTGGGCACCTTTGGTGACAATTGGTGTGTTAATTGGCTATTTTAAAATGTAAAAAAATAAAATGTTTAAGTAAAGTATAGGTAGGCCTAGCCTGCCATGATTAGAACATGCTTTCTTACAATTGTTTCTACAATTGCTACTAATTGCTACCGGTCCTTAAAAAATCACACCCGTGTGAACTGAGTGGTGTAAGGTCTTATATAGACTGATCAGCTGTGGTCTGACGTAATGTCTGACGTAATGAAATCACACCCGGGTGAACTGGGTGACCGTAGCAACCAGACAGACAGACAGACAGACAGACAGACAGACAGACAGACAGACACGTAAACTAACAAAGCCAGTCGTAGGAGTGGTTTACACCACTCAAAAAACAAGTTGAATGATAAAATGAAGTCTGATAATGATCATGTAGCCTATGTACCGTGCATTCTCTATACATTACTTAAGTTAAGACCATTTTGCAATTTATTTACTTTTTAAAGATGGATTTTTGTAGGCCTACTTTTTCTGTTTTGTAATGTGTCTATGGAGTTAACATTATTTAATAGACCCGGTGTGGTTATAGCCCAATCCCAATCTGCATATTTTTGGTATAAGTAGCCCTTTATGTGGGCCTACATGTTTTCATGGCCATCTCTGCTTGGACTATTAAAGGTATGTTCAGTGATTTCACTTAATTAAAATATCACTTATTTTTGAGTGGTGTAAACCACTCCTACAACTGGCTTTGTTAGTTTACGTGTCTGTTCGTACCCAAAAAAATCACACCCGTGTGAACTGAGTGGTGTAATATAGCCTGTCTGACGTAATGAAATCATGTCTGACGTAATGAAATCATACCCGGGTGAACAGGGTGAACATAGCAACCATGCTCATTTTTCTGCACTAACAAAGCCAGTTGTAGGAGTGGTTTACACCACTCAAAAATCACACGTAATGAAATCACACCCGTGTGAACTGGGTGATCATAGCAACCATGCTCATTTTTGAGTGGTGCAAACCACTCCTACAACTGGCTTTGTTAGTTTACGTGTCTGTTCGTACCAAAAAATGAGCATGGTTGCTATGGTCACCCAGTTCACACGGGTGTGATTTCATTACGTCAGACCTTACGTCAGACCTTACACCACTCAGTTCACACGGGTGTGTTTTTTTGAGTGGTGTAAACCACTCCTACAACTGGCTTTGTTCGTTTTTGAGTGGTGTAAACCACTCCTACAACTGGCTTTGTAAGTTTTTGAGTGGTGTAAACCACTCCTACAACTGGCTTTGTTAGTTTTTGAGTGGTGTAAACCACTCCTACAACTGGCTTTGTTAGTTTGTCTGTCTGTCTGTTCGTACCAAAAAATGAGCATGGTTGCTATTGGTCACCCAGTTCACACGGGTGTGATTTCATTACGTCAGACCACAGCTGATCAGTCTATATAAGACCTCACACCACTCAGTTCACACGGGTGTGATTTTTTTATTTTTTGGTACGGACAGACACGTAAACTAACAAAGCCAGTTGTAGGAGTGGTTTACACCACTCAAAAATGTACCCGTGTCTGTTCGTACCAAAAAATGAGCATGGTTGCTATGGTCACCCAGTTCACACAGGTGTGATTTCATTACGTCAGACATTACGTCAGACCACAGCTGATCAGTCTATATAAGACCTTACACCACTCAGTTCACACGGGTGTGATTTCTTTTTTGTGACACACACACACACACACACACACACACACACACACACACACACACACACACACACACACACACACACACACACACACACAAAACCCAACATGTTTATATTACTCCTAAACATTTTGCCAAACATCACACACACTCCTATCCTCCTGGTGGAGACCTGTGCCCAGAAGGGCACTTTTTCTAGTTGTCAATGCGTTTACTAAACAAACTTTGAACTAAAGGCAAACATTAAACCTGTTAAACCTGCTAGCGCCCCTCAAAAAAGGAATCCATATTAAAACATTAATCAGTTCAGTCTGTGCATCAGACTATTGTTCGGCAGCCTAATTTCTGAGTAATAGCCCTAGTAAGTAAAAACTATTCAAGAAGTGGTAATAATAATGATTAGCCAAGAGGTGGTGGTTAGGTTACACAGGTCCAGGACCACAAGTAAGACAAGTATAAAAGGACATAACAACACAAGTAAAGCCATATGGCGAAATACAATAAATATAAAAGCTGCCCATTATCATGCAACAACAGCTGTGGGGGTGGGTGGTGCTGAGGTGAAAACCAGATATAGCCAATAGCCTACTTAATGAACTGGTGGGTGTGACCACATAAAGCATTATTTATCATGGTCATGTCACTCCATCTTTAACATTTAAAATAGCCAATTTTACACCGAGGTGCCCAGATGTCCGGGTCCCTGGTGCCCCCCTGACTGCCCACCTATCCTTTATCCGTTAGTTCTATTTAAAAATGTTAAACCCCACCTTCTCAGCCCTCTGCCTAGATTTTCAGCAGTATTCTATTTTCTTGTTTCCTGTAGTAAAAAGACTGAAGCAGAGTTAATCTAATGTAATAACATGTCATCAATCTGACCCTGGACATCCTGTTTGTTTCTGATGAACAATGAGAGGAAATGGATGGGGGGGGGGGGGGGGGGGGGGGGTGTACATCTGTCACTGTCCATCTCCTGCCACAGTAGTTTTGCAAGCGACAGATTTTAAAGGGATTATTCCAAATACTGTACATCTCATTGTCAAACCCACGTACAGTAAAGTTGTACTCTAAATTGCAGTCTCTAGCACTTTCGTCTCATACAGTATACTGAGTATAGTATAATTGTTATATCATTAACTCTGCCGGGCAGAGATTATGTTTTTGCCTCTGTGTGAGGTGACTGAGGTGCATCTATTCTACAGTATATAATATAGAATGCACCTCCACATAAAAGCCTGTGTTATCCTTATTTAACACTTATGGATCCATTTGGTTACATTTGTACACTCTCGGAGTAACGGATGTTCCAGTGCAGTCTGCAGTCACAGCAGCTGTGTTCATTCTTTTGCTCTCATAAAGCCCAAAGATCCTCCATGTCATTTGCAATTTCACGTACTGTAGCTACATTTTTGTCCAGCAGCACCAACTCCACTGAGTCTTTTTTTTCCTTCCTGAGCACAGCATATGTTTTGAATTGAGCGTCTGTTCTGCCTCACTTGGCAATGAACTTGGAAGCCAGTTTCTCTCTGTGTCATGTAATCTAGAGCAGTGGTTCTCAATTGTTTTCATGTCAAACTGATATTTGGCCGTGGACCCTATCTGAAAGTGCCAAAGACCACCAGTCGCACCAGAACGACAAAATAAATACAATATATATTCAAAAACTCAACTTTCAAAAATAGCAGATGTACAAGCTTGCAGCGCAGCTGAGCACGAAGTGACTCGCTGTGAGCTTGTACATCTGCTATTCTAGAATAGCCAACATATAAATGGATAAAGAGGTTAAATGATTGTGATGATGTATTAACTAATTTGCTGGGGACCCACTGGAACCAGTGATCTAGATTTTCATGAATTAGGCTAAATTCTCATGATCTTTTCCTGGCCCATGTTCTCATCATTAACACAAGACTGAAGGCTTAATTTTGCTCCTTTCAGAAGTGGTTCTAGAAACTAATTCCACTTGAAGTTCTACAAATCCTTGTCCCTTCATGGTTCCACAGAACTGTAAATAACATGAACTGGATAATATACCAAGGCCAAATTGCTATACAGGCTTCCCCCGGGCCCTCCAATTACACGTTTCTCCAGTCCTCAAATCAATATCACATAGGAAGGTGCACCAAGAAAGAAAAAGAGACATTACTTGAAAAAGATTTTTTTAAATCAAAGGCTGTGACATTACTTGCCCTCCCTCATGCTATTTGCTCTTCCACAGAAGTCAACCAGTTCATTGTTGAGAAGTTCTGGGAGAATAAATGGTGGAACAACAAAAACACAGAATAGCTATAATATAGTCAACATTTTAATTTAGTAACAGAATACATTATTAAAGATTCCATAGATAAAAATGTTATGACATTTTTACTAATTCATAATAATAATAATAATAATAATAATAATAATAATAATAACAATTAAAGTGGTGTTCACAGCAGGTTGTTTCAATGGTAAGAAACTATGGCCCGTATACAAACTAGTGCCGGTGCACCCGGCAGGGAACACTTCCCATAGTTCATCCGGAGCGTGAACACGCGCCACTGCTTTTCGTGAACCTGTCTGTGTTTACAACATTTTGTCAACGGGGGGCAGCAGAGAGCCATAGTCTAGCCTACTCCAGCCTAGAAAGGACTTTCTATGGGGTCCAACACTTAAGTGTGGTTCGGGGACCCCCTGGGATCCTTGATAGGTTTCGATGTGGTCCAACACTGGTTATCAAAGTGTGGTTCGGGGACCCCCATGGGGTCCTTGATGGGTCTCGATGGGGACCAACGCTGGTTATCAAAGTGTGGTTCGGGGACCCCCATGGGGTCCTTGATGGGTCTCGATGGGGTCCAACGCTGGTTATCAAAGTGTGGTTCGGGGACCCCCATGGGGTCCTTGATGGGTCTCGATGGGGTCCAACGCTGGTTATCAAAGTGTGGTTCGGGGACCCCCAGGGGTCCTTGATGGGTCTCGATGGGGTCCAACACTGGTTATCAAAGTGTGGTTCGGTTACCCCATGGGGTCCTTGATGGGTCTCGATGGGGTCCAACGCTGGTTATCAAAGTGTGGTTCGGGGACCCCATGGGGTCCTTGATGGGTCTCGGTGGGGTCCAACGCTGGTTATCAAAGTGTGGTTCGGGGACCCCATGGGGTCCTTGATGGGTCTCGATGGGGTCCAACGCTGGTTATCAAAGTGTGGTACGGGGACCCCCTGGGGTCCTTGATGGGTCTCGATGGGGTCCAACGCTGGTTATCAAAGTGTGGTTCGGGGACCCCATGGGGTCCTTGATGGGTCTCGATGGGGTCCAACGCTGGTTATCAAAGTGTGGTTCGGGGACCCCCTGGGGTCCTTGATGGGTCTCGATGGGGTCCTTCACTGGTTATCAAAGTGTGGTTTGGGGACCCCATGGGGTCCTTAATGGGTCTCGATGGGGTCCAACACTGGTTATCAAAGTGTGGTTCGGGGACCACATGGGGTCCTTGATGGGTCTCGATGAGGTCCAACACTGGTTATCAAAGTGTGGTTCGGGGACCCCATGGGGTCCTTGATGGGTCTCGATGAAGTCCAACACTGGTTATCAAAGTGTGGTTCGGGGACCCCATGGGGTCCTTGATGGGTCTCGATGGGGTGCAACGCTGGTTATCAAAGTGTGGTACGGGGACCCCCTGGGGTCCTTGATGGGTCTCGATGGGGTCCAACGCTGGTTATCAAAGTGTGGTTCGGGGACCCCATGGGGTCCTTGATGGGTCTCGATGGGGTCCAACGCTGGTTATCAAAGTGTGATTCGGGGACCCCCTGGGGTCCTTGATGGGTCTCGATGGGGTCCTTCACTGGTTATCAAAGTGTGGTTCGGGGACCCCCTGGGGTCCTTGATGGGTCTCGATGGGGTCCAACGCTGGTTATCAAAGTGTGGTTCGGGGACCCCATGGGGTCCTTGATGGGTCTCGATGGGGTCCAACGCTGGTTATCAAAGTGTGGTTCGGGGACCCCATGGGGTCCTTGATGGGTCTCGATGGGGTCCTTCACTGGTTATGAAAGTGTGGTTCGGGGACCCCCTGGGGTCCTTGATGGGTCTCGATGGGGTCCAACGCTGGTTATCAAAGTGTGGTTCGGGGACCCCATGGGGTCCTTGATGGGTCTCGATGGGGTCCAACGCTGGTTATCAAAGTGTGGTTCGGGGACCCCATGGGGTCCTTGATGGGTCTCGATGGGGTCCAACACTGGTTAGCAAAGTGTGGTTCGGGGACCCCATGGGGTCCTTGATGGGTCTCGATGGGGTCCAACACTGGTTAGCAAAGTGTGGTTCGGGGACCCCATGGGGTCCTTGATGGGTCTCGATGAGGTCCAACACTGGTTATCAAAGTGTGGTTCGGGGACCCCATGGGGTCCTTGATGGGTCTCGATGGGGTCCAACACTGGTTATCAAAGTGTGGTTCGGGGACACCATGGGGTCCTTGATAGGTCTCGATGAGGTCCAACACTGGTTATCAAAGTGTGGTTCGGGGACCCCATGGGGTCCTTGATGGGTCTCGATGGGGTCCTTCACTGGTTATCAAAGTGTTGTTCGGGGACCCCTTGGGGTCCTTGATAGGTTTCGATGAGGTCCAACACTGGTTATCAAAGTGTGGTCCGGGGACCCCCTGGGGTCCTTGATGGGTCTCGATGGGGTCCTTCACTGGTTATCAAAGTGTGGTTCGGGGACCCCTTGGGGTCCTTGATAGGTTTCGATGAGGTCCAACACTGGTTATCAAAGTGTGGTTCGGGGACCCCTTGGGGTCCTTGATAGGTTTCGATGAGGTCCAACACTGGTTATCAAAGTGTGGTTCGGGGACCCCATGGGTCCTTGATAGGTCTCGATGAGGTCCAACACTGGTTATCAAAGTGTGGTTCGGGGACCCCATGGGGTCCTTGATGGGTCTCGATGGGGTCCTTCACTGGTTATCAAAGTGTGGTTCGGGGACCCCTTGGGGTCCTTGATAGGTTTCGATGAGGTCCAACACTGGTTATCAAAGTGTGGTCCGGGGACCCCCTGGGGTCCTTGATGGGTCTCGATAAGGTCCTTCACTGGTTATCAAAGTGTGGTTCGGGGACCCCTTGGGGTCCTTGATAGGTTTCAATGAGGTCCAACACTGGTTATCAAAGTGTGGTTCGGGGACCCCTTGGGGTCCTTGATAGGTTTCGATGAGGTCCAACACTGGTTATCAAAGTGTGGTTCGGGGACCCCATGGGGTCCTTGATGGGTCTCGATGGGGTCCTTCAATGGTTATCAAAGTGTGGTTTGGGGACCCCCTGGGGTCCTTAATGGGTTTTGGACATCGCTTATTGCGAAATACCTCGCCATGGTAACGCATAATGGAAATATTTTGATAAGCATACCATTCCTGGCTGAGCCACACGTGTTTGCCTGCATGGCAGTCACACAGAAAAAGAATGGTGTACACGGCAGGCTAATAGAAAACAATCCCACCCGTGTGAAGAGAAGCTCTTATCACGGACAAGTCTATTACAGCCATTAAAGTCTAGAAATGTTCATGTAAAACTATTGGCCGTGCACACAGTGGCTATTCCCAAGTGCCTAGTACAGCTTAATGGAGCCTATTAAAGTCTAGTACAGCCTAGTACACCCTATTCTAGCCTATTCCAGCCTGTTCCAGCCTAGTACAGCCATCTAAATACCCCCCCCCCCCCCATCCTAGTCTATTCTCCCACTAGGTTGGACTAGGCTAGACGTGGGTGTACATGGCTGTCCTAGACTCTACTGGGCTCTAATGTTGTTTTTGGCTCAAGTAGACTGTACTAGGCTGTACTAGGGTATATTAGGCTTTACAAAAGCCTAGAAATGTTCCATGTACAACTATTGTCCGTGCACACAAACTCATGTAAAAACTATTGCCTGCTTACGCAGTGGTTAACCTCAAGTGCGTGAACTACATGGCTGACAAGAGCCTGGTACAGCCTAATAGGGCCTATTAGAGTCCAGTACAGCCTAGTACACCGCATTCTAGCATATTCCAGCCTGATCCAGTCTAGTATAGCCTAGTACAACCACCAAAATACCCCTCTCTCCAAGTCTATTCTCCCACTAGGCTGGACTAGGCTCTGCTGGGCTCTAATAGGCTGTTTTTGGCTCTAGTAGACTGTGCTAGGCTGTACTAGGGTCTATTAGGCTGTACGAGGCAGTAAAGTACTATACCTAGAAATGTTCATGTAAAACTATTGGCCGTGCACACTAACTCCTGTAAAAACTATTGCCCGTGTACACAGTGGTTATTCCCAAGTGCAAGGAAATACAGGGCTGACAAGAGCCTAGTACAGCCTAGTACACCCTATTCTAGCCTATTCCAGCCTGATCCAGCCTAGTATAGCCTAGTACAGCCATCTAAATACCCCTCTCTCCAAGTCTATTCTCCCACTAGGTTGGACTAGGCTAGACGTGGGTGTACATGGCTGTACTAGACTCTACAAGGCTCTAATAGGCTGTTTTTGACTCTAGTAGACTGTGCTAGGCTGTACTAGGGTATATTAGGCTTTACAAGGCAGTAAAGTACAAAAGCCTAGAAATGTTCCATGTACAACTATTGTCCGAGCACACAAACTCATGTAAAAACTATTGCCTGTGTACGCAGTTGTTAACCTCAAGTGCGTGGAACTACAGGGCTTACAAGAGCCTGATACAGCCTAATAGGGCCAATTAGAGTCCAGTGCAGTCTAGTACACTGCATTCTAGCCTATTCCAGCCTGATCCAGCCTAGTATAGCCTAGTACAGCCACCAAAATCCCCCCTCTCCAAGTCTATTCTCTCACTAGGCTGGACTAGGCTAGATGTGGGTGTACATGACTGTCCTAGACTCTACTGGGCTCGAATATGCTGTTTTTGGCTCTAGTAGACTGTACTAGGGTCTATTAGGCTGTACGAGGCAGTAGAGTACTATATCCTAGAAATGTTCATGTAAAACTATTGGCCATGCACACACACTCCTGTAAAAACTATTGCCCGTGTACACAGTGGTTATTCCCAAGTGTGAGGAACTACAGGGCTGACAAGAGCCTAGTACAGCCTAATGGAGCCTATTAGAGTCTAGTACAGCGTAGTACACCCTAGTCTAGCCGGATCAAGCGTAGTATAGCCTAGTACAGCCATATAACTTCCCCCCCTCTCCTAGTCTATTCTCCACACTAGGCTAGACGTGGGTATACTAGGCTGTACTAGACTACTGGGCTCTAATAGGCTGTATTCAGCTCTAGTAGGCTGGACTAGGCTCTATTAGGCTGTACGAGACATTACTGTACTATAGCCTATTGGCCGTGCACACAAACATATGTAAAAACTATTTCCCGTGTACACAGTGGTTCATTTCAAGTGTGAGGAGCTACAGGGCTGACAAGAGCCTAGTACAGCCTATTAGAGTCCAGTACAGCGTAGTACACCCTAGTCTAGCCTATTCCAGCAGGATCAAGCATAGTATAGCCTAATACAGCCTGTACTAGGCTCTATTAGGCTGTAGGAGACATTACTGTACTATAGCCTATGTAAAACTATTGGCCGTGCACCCAAACTCATGTAAAAACTATGGCCTGTGTACACAGTGGTTCATCTCAAGCGTGAGGACCTACAGGGCTGACAAGAGCCTACTACAGCCTAATGGAGCCTATTATAGTCCAGTACAGCCTAGTAGACCCTATTCTAGCCTTTCCCAACCAGATCCAGCCTAGTATAGCCATCTAACTGTGCGTGCATGCGTGCGTGTGTGCGTGTGTGCGTGCGTGCGTGCGTGCGTGCGTGTTAAATATAGTCTAGTACAGCCGTACACCCTAGTCTAGTAGTCTAGCCTATTCCAGCTGGAGAAACACCACAAAAGGCTTTGGTCAGGCTCTGCCAGTGGACCTAATTAGCCTAAGTCCCCTCACCTGTAGAATTCCCAGCCTCTGCCTCAGCCAATTGATTGCCATGGCAACCCCACACCTGCCTGATTGATTACTTAACCAGTACACTTTTCACAGTCAGTTTTCACTAGACACAGGCAGACAGGCAGATACAGAGATCTCCATATACATTATGAGTCCAATAAGTACAAGTAGTTCTCAAATGTTTTATTTGTAAGCACCCCCTTAACTCTGAGAGGGTACGAATGGAACCAAATGGACGCTTACAGGTGTAAGGGCAAAGCTACTATACTCCTCGCACGCACGCACGCACGCACGCGCACACGCACACACACACACACACACACACACACACACACACACGTTCAAAACTATTGGCCGTGCACACAAACTCATGTAAAATCTATTGCCTGTGTACACAGTGGTTAATTTCAAGTGTGAGGAGCTACAGGGCTGACAAGAGCCTAGTACAGCCTATTAGAGTCCAGTACAGCGTAGTACACCCTAGTCTAGCCTATTCCAGCAGGATCAAGCATAGTATAGCCTAATACAGCCTGTACTAGGCTCTATTAGGCTGTAGGAGACATTACTGTACTATAGCCTATGTAAAACTATTGGCCGTGCACCCAAACTCATGTAAAAACTATGGCCTGTGTACACAGTGGTTCATCTCAAGCGTGAGGACCTACAGGGCTGACAAGAGCCTAGTACAGCCTAATGGAGCCTAGTATAGTCCAGTACAGCCTAGTAGACCCTATTCTAGCCTTTCCCAACCAGATCCAGCCTAGTATAGCCATCTAACTGTGCGTGCGTGCGTGCATGCGTGCGTGTGTGCGTGCGTGTAAAATATAGTCTAGTACAGCCGTACACCCTAGTCTAGTAGTCTAGCCTATTCCAGCTGGAGAAACACCACAAAAGGCTTTGGTCAGGCTCTGCCAGTGGACCTAATTAGCCTAAGTCCCATCACCTGTAGAATTCCCAGCCTCTGCCTCAGCCAATTGATTGCCATGGCAACCCCACACCTGCCTGATTGATTACTTAACCAGTACACTTTTCACAGTCAGTTTTCACTAGACACAGGCAGACAGGCAGATACAGAGATCTCCATATACATTATAAGTCCAATAAGTACAAGTGGTTCTCAAATGTTTTATTTGTAAGCACCCCCTTAACTCTGAGAGGGTACAAATGGAATCAAATGGACGCTTACAGGTGTAAGGGTCCATTTGGTTCCATTTGTACACTCTCAGAGTTGCAGAACTATTATGATCCTAAGTAGATCCAACTACTCTTTATGTGTTTCTGGTAATATTATTGTCCGCTCATTTTGTATGTCCGTGGCAAAATAATTAAATTGACAAAAATGTACTGTACACCACAGCATGTCGATGACCCCTGAACATGTACCTTCATCAGAGTGGAGAATACAAGTATAAATCAAGTTGAGCAAAGCTACTCTACTCCTCGCACGCACGCACGCACGCACACACACACAGTTAATGAAGGATCGTCAAGGGTCTACTAGGGTACTTTACTGCCTCGTACAGCCTAATAGACCCTAGTACAGCCTAGCACAGTCTACTAGAACCGAAAACAGCCTATTAGAGCCTAGTAGTCTAGTACAGCCATGTACACCCACGTCTAGCCTAGTCCAGCCTAGTGGGAGAATAGACTTGGAGAGTGGGGTATTTGTGTCTGTACTAGGCTATACTAGGTTGGATCAGGCTAGAATGGGGTGTACTAGGCTGTGCTAGACTCTAATAGCCTCTATTAGGCTGTACTAGGCTCTTGTCAGCCCTGTAGTTCCTCGCACTTGGGAATAACCACTGTGTACACGGGCAATAGTTTTTACAGGAGTTTGTGTGCACGGCCAATAGTATAACAATCAGGCCTATTGGCGTATAAGTCTGAGTTATATAAAATAAAATAAATAAATAAAGGTCCTGTACCTGCGACAGTAAATCTAGATACTGGAAATGAACAGTAGTATAGAGCACAAGGAAAACGCAAAACTATTTCCCTTTAGGTGAAATGGCTGGTCTTTATAATATTTACAGATCGAATCAAACCAAAATCATACAAACTGGGCAATCAATCCCTTCAAAATGTAAATTAAATGTTCCAGTCCCTTCAAATTATCCCCTGCAATGTCCCTTTAAAGGTGCCCCCAAAGTCAGTGTTCCAAAAGTAATCCCGAAAAAAGTAATCAGAGTATCCAGATTAATCCAACTGCTGTAGATCCTCTTCTGTTCAATTTAGACAGTCCAAAAAATGTACAAAACAAAAAGGCAAAGCCTTGCTTACCGGAAAAATGAAAAAGTATCTGCTGCTCACCCCACCTTTAAGTCGGGCGTGGTCCGCTGGGTCCTTTGTTCACCAGCTCTGTTTGTTTGACAGAGCTCCAAGCCTCAGAAGCTGGCCTACCAAACTTTATTTCCTTCCCTTGGCAAAGTTCTTCGGTCAGACCGGCATTTTCTGCGTTTTACCTCTGAATTGGCATAGTATTGGCCTTTAAAAGAGTGTGTTTGGCAAAGAAAACTAGCAACACCAAACTCTCTCCTTACTGCCCAAAATGGAACCCAGGCTCGGCGCCTCACTTCCTGGTCTTTTATAGTTTCCTGGCAATATTTCTCACACACATTTCCCCACAGCTCCCCTTGTGATCAAACCTTGTCATAACAGAAAATTGATGACCATGGTTCAATTTCACACAACAAATTATATTGTATATCCGTACACTACATTTCAGTGTTAAATATTCAACCTTGGTTTAACAAACATATTCCCCTGTTATCCCCCAGTATGTTTAATTTTCTTTCATACTCATACCAGGCCAGGAAATACATTGTTTCACATTTCACATTTTATGTGGCAGTGTCACAATAGTTTTAGATGAACATTTCTAGGTATAGTACTTTACAGCCTCGTACAGCCTAATAGACCCTAGTACAGCCTAGCACGGTCTACTAGTGCTGAAAACAGCCTATTAGAGCCCAGTAGAGTCTAGTACAGCCATGTACACCCACGTCTAGCCTAGTCCAACCTAGTGGGAGAATAGACTAGGGGAGAGGGGTATTTAGATGGCTATACTAGGATATACTAGGCTGGATCAGGCTGGAAAGGGCTAGAATAGGGTGTACTAGGCTGTACTAGGCTCTTGTCAGCCCTGTAGTTCCTCACACTTGAAATAACCACTGTGTACACAGGCAATAGTTTTTACAGGAGTTTGTGTGCACGGCCAATAGTTTTACATGAACATTTCTACGCTATAGTACTGTACTGCCTCGTACAGCCTAATATACCCTAGTACAGCCTAGCACAGTCTACTAGAGCCGAAAACAGCCTATTAGAGGCCAGTAGAGTCTAGTATAGCCTTGTACACACACGTCCTGCCTAGTCCAGCCTAGTGGGAGAATAGACTTGGAGAGGGGGGTATTTTGGTGGCTGTACTAGGCTATACTAGGTTGGATCAGGCTGGAAAAGGCTAGAATGGGGTGTACTAGGCTGTGCTAGACTCTAATAGCCTCTATTAGGCTGTACTAGGCTCTTGTCAGCCCTGTAGTTCCTCGCACTTGGGAATAACCACTGTGTACTGTAGTAGAGTCTAGTACAGCCTTGTACACCCACGTTTAGCTTAATCCAGCCTAGTGGGAGAATAGACTAGGAGGGGGGGTATTTAGATGGCTGTACTAGGCTATACTAGGCTACATCAGGCTGGAATAGGCTAGAATAGGGTGTACTAGACTCTTGTCCGCCCTGCAGTTCCTCGCACTTGAAATAACCACTGTGTACATGGGCAATAGTTTTTACAGGAGTTAGTGTGCACGGCCAATAGTTTTACATGAACATTTCTAGGCTATAGTACTTTACTGCCTCGTACAGCCTAATAGAGCCTAGTACAGTCTGCTAGAGCCGGAAACAGCCTATTGGAGCCCAGTAGAGTCTAGTACAGCCTTGTACACCCACGTTTAGCTTAGTCCAGCCTAGTGGGAGAATAGACATGGAGAGAGGGGTATTTAGATGGCTGTACTAGGCTATACTAGGCTGGATCAGGCTGGAATAGGCTAGAATAGGGTGTACTAGGCTGTACTAGGCTCTTGTCAGCCCTGTATTTCCTTGCACTTGGGAATAACCACTGTGTACACGGGAAATAGTTTTTACAGGAGTTAGTGTGCACGGCCAATAGTTTTAGATGAACATTTCTAGGTATAGTACTTTACAGCCTCGTACAGCCTAATAGACCCTAGTACAGCCTAGCACGGTCTACTAGAGCTGAAAACAGCCTATTAGAGCCCAGTAGAGTCTAGTACAGCCATGTACACCCACGTCTAGCCTAGTCCAACCTAGTGGGAGAATAGACTAGGGGAGAGGGGTATTTAGATGGCTATACTAGGATATACTAGGCTGGATCAGGCTGGAAAGGGCTAGAATAGGGTGTACTAGGCTGTACTAGGCTCTTGTCAGCCCTGTAGTTCCTCGCACTTGAAATAACCACTGTGTACACGGGCAATAGTTTTTACATGAGTTTGTGTGCACGGCCAATAGTTTTACATGAACATTTCTACGCTATAGTACTGTACTGCCTCATACAGCCTAATATACCCTAGTACAGCCTAGCACAGTCTACTAGAGCCGAAAACAGCCTATTAGAGGCCAGTAGAGTCCAGTACAGCCTTGTACACCCACGTTTAGCTTAGTCCAGCCTAGTGGGAGAATAGACTTGGAGAGAGGGGTATTTAGATGGCTGTACTAGGCTATACTAGGCTGGATCAGGCTGGAATAGGCTAGAATAGGGTGTACTAGGCTGTACTAGGCTCTTGTCAGCCCTGTATTTCCTTGCACCTGGGAATAACCACTGTGTACACGGGAAATAGTTTTTACAGGAGTTAGTGTGCACGGCCAATAGTTTTAGATGAACATTTCTAGGTATAGTACTTTACAGCCTCGTACAGCCTAATAGACCCTAGTACAGCCTAGCATGGTCTACTAGAGCTGAAAACAGCCTATTAGAGCCCAGTAGAGTCTAGTACAGCCATGTACAACCACGTCTAGCCTAGTCCAACCTAGTGGGAGAATAGACTAGGGGAGAGGGGTATTTAGATGGCTATACTAGGATATACTAGGCTGGATCAGGCTGGAAAGGGCTAGAATAGGGTGTACTAGGCTGTACTAGGCTCTTGTCAGCCCTGTAGTTCCTCGCACTTGAAATAACCACTGTGTACACGGGCAATAGTTTTTACAGGAGTTTGTGTGCACGGCCAATAGTTTTACATGAACATTTCTACGCTATAGTACTGTACTGCCTCGTACAGCCTAATATACCCTAGTACAGCCTAGCACAGTCTACTAGAGCCGAAAACAGCCTATTAGAGGCCAGTATAGTCTAGTATAGCCTTGTACACACACGTCCTGCCTAGTCCAGCCTAGTGGGAGAATAGACTTGGAGAGGGGGGTATTTTGGTGGCTGTACTAGGCTATACTAGGTTAGATCAGGCTGGAAAAGGCTATAATGGGGTGTACTAGGCTGTGCTAGACTCTAATAGCCTCTATTAGGCTGTACTAGGCTCTTGTCAGCCCTGTAGTTCCTCGCACTTGGTACTGTGTACACGGGCAATAGTTTTTACAGGACTTTGTGTGCACGGCCAATAGTTTTACATGAACATTTCTAGGCTATAGTACTTTACTGCCTCGTACAGCCTAATAGAGCCTAGTACAGTCTGCTAGAGCCGGAAACAGCCTATTGGAGCCCAGTAGAGTCTAGTACAGCCTTGTACACCCACGTTTAGCTTAATCCAGCCTAGTGGGAGAATAGACTAGGAGGGGGGGGGGGGGGGGGGGTATTTAGATGGCTGTACTAGGCTATACTAGGCTACATCAGGCTGGAATAGGCTAGAATAGGGTGTACTAGACTTTTGTCAGCCCTGCAGTTCCTCGCACTTGAAATAACCACTGTGTACACGGGCAATAGTTTTTACAGGAGTTTGTGTGCACGGCCAATAGTTTTACATGAACATTTCTAGGCTATAGTACTTTACTGCCTCGTACAGCCTAATAGAGCCTAGTACAGTCTGCTAGAGCCGAAAACAGCCTATTGGAGCCCAGTAGAGTCTAGTACAGCCTTGTACACCCAAGTTTAGCTTAGTCCAGCCTAGTGGGAGAATAGACTTGGAGAGAGGGGTATTGAGATGGCTGTACTAGGCTATACTAGGTTGGATCGGGCTGGAAAGGGCTAGAATAGGGTGTACTAGGCTGTACTAGACTCTTGTCAGCCCTGTAGTTCCTCGCACTTGAAATAACCACTGTGTACACGGGCAATAGTTTTTACAGGAGTTTGTGTGCACGGCCAATAGTTTTACATGAACATTTCTAGGCTATAGTACTTTACTGCCTCGTACAGCCTAATAGACCCTAGTACAGCCTAGCACAGTCTACTAGAGCCGAAAACAGCCTATTAGAGGCCAGTAGGGTCTGGTACAGCCATGTACACCCACGTCTAGCCTAGTCCAGCCTAGTGGGAGAATATACTAGGAGAGGGGGGTATTTTGGTGGCTGTACTAGATTATACTAGGTTGGATCAGGCTGGAAATGGCTAGAATGGGGTGTACTAGGCTGTGCTAGACTCTAATAGCCTCTATTAGGCTGTACTAGGCTCTTGTCAGCCCTGTAGTTCCTCGCACTTGGGAATAACCACTGTGTACACGGGCAATAGTTTTGACAGGAGTTTGTGTGCACGGCCAATAGTTTTACATGAACATTTCTACGCTATAGTACTTTACTGCCTCGTACAGCCTAATAGAGCCTAGTACAGTCTGCTAGAGCCGGAAACAGCCTATTGGAGCCCAGTAGAGTCTAGTACAGCCTTGTACACCCACGTTTAGCTTAATCCAGCCTAGTGGGAGAATAGACTAGGAGGGGGGGTATTTAGATGGCTGTACTAGGCTATACTAGGCTACATCAGGCTGGAATAGGCTAGAATAGGTTGTACTAGACTCTTGTCAGCCCTGCAGTTCCTCGCACTTGAAATAACCACTGTGTACACGGGCAATAGTTTTTACAGGAGTTTGTGTGCACGGCCAATAGTTTTACATGAACATTTCTAGGATATAGTACTTTACTGCCTCGTACAGCCTAATAGAGCCTAGTACAGTCTGCTAGAGCCGAAAACAGCCTATTGGAGCCCAGTAGAGTCTAGTACAGCCTTGTACACACAAGTTTAGCTTAGTCCAGCCTAGTGGGAGAATAGACTTGGAGAGAGGGGTATTTAGATGGCTGTACTAGGCTATACTAGGTTGGATCGGGCTGGAAAGGGCTAGAATAGGGTGTACTAGGCTGTACTAGACTCTTGTCAGCCCTGTAGTTCCTCGCACTTGAAATAACCACTGTGTACACGGGCAATAGTTTTTACAGGAGTTTGTGTGCACGGCCAATAGTTTTACATGAACATTTCTAGGCTATAGTACTTTACTGCCTCGTACAGCCTAATAGACCCTAGTACAGCCTAGCACAGTCTACTAGAGCCGAAAACAGCCTATTAGAGGCCAGTAGGGTCTGGTACAGCCATGTACACCCACGTCTAGCCTAGTCCAGCCTAGTGGGAGAATAGACTAGGAGGGGGGGTATTTAGATGGCTATACTAAGCTATACTAGGCTGGATCAGGCTGGAATAGGCTAGAATAGGGTGTACTAGGCTGTACTGGACTCTAATAGACTCTATTAAGCTGTACAATAGGCTCTTGTGAGTCCTGAACCTTTTCGCACTTGGGAATAACCACTGTGTACACAGGCAATAGTTTTTACATGTGTGTGCACGACCAATAGTTTACCAATAGACCAACAAAATATGCTGGACTAGGCTGAACTAGGCTGGACTAGGCTGCTCTGCTCTGCGTGCGTGCGTGCGTGCGTGCGTGCGTGCGTGCGTGCGTGCGTGCGTGCGGGTCCACGGGAGGTCACTATATCAGAAACACTGTTTCCCATAGCATACTGTGGCCCTACAGGACATTACTGTACTATAGTCTATGTAAAACTATTGGCCGTGCACCCAAACTCATGTAAAAACTATGGCCTGTGTACACACTACAGTGGTTCATCTCAAGCGTGAGGACCTACAGGGCTGACAAGAGCCTAGTAGACCCTATTCTAGCCTTTCCCAGGCTGGACTAGGCTGCTCTAGGCTGGACTAGGCTTCTCAAATCTGGACTAGGCTGGACTAGGCTGGTCTAGGCTGGACTAGGCTGGCCTAGGCTGCACTAGGCTGCACTAGGCTGTACACTACAGTGGTTCATCTCAAGCGTGAGGACCTACAGGGCTGACAAGAGCCTAGTAGACCCTATTCTAGCCTTTCCCAGGCTGGACTAGGCTGCTCTAGGCTGGACTAGGCTTCTCAAATCTGGACTAGGCTGGACTAGGCTGGTCTAGGCTGGACTAGGCTGGCCTAGGCTGCACTAGGCTGCACTAGGCTGTACACTACAGTGGTTCATCTCAAGCGTGAGGACCTACAGGGCTGACAAGAGCCTAGTAGACCCTATTCTAGCCTTTCCCAGGCTGGACTAGGCTGCTCTAGGCTGGACTAGGCTTCTCAAGTCTGGACTAGGCTGGACTAGGCTGGTCTAGGCTGGACTAGGCTGCACTAGGCTGGACTAGGCTGTACTAGGGTGGACTAGGCTGTACTATGGCCTGTGTACACACTACAGTGGTTCATCTCAAGCGTGAGGACCTACAGGGCTGACAAGAGCCTAGTAGACCCTATTCTAGCCTTTCCCAGGCTGGACTAGGCTGCTCTAGGCTGGACTAGGCTTCTCAAGTCTGGACTAGGCTGGACTAGGCTGGTCTAGGCTGGACTAGGCTGCACTAGGCTGGACTAGGCTGTACTAGGGTGGACTAGGCTGTACTAGGCTGGACTAGGCTGGTCTAGGCTGCACTAGGCTGCACTAGGCTGTACTAGGGTGGACTAGGCTGTACTAAGATGGACTAGGCTGTACTAGGCTGCACTAGGCTGTACTAGGCTGTACTAGGCGGGAGGTCACTATATCAGAAACACTGTTTCCCATAGCATACTGTGGCCCTACAGGACATTACTGTACTATAGTCTATGTAAAACTATTGGCCGTGCACCCAAACTCATGTAAAAACTATGGCCTGTGTACACACTACAGTGGTTCATCTCAAGCGTGAGGACCTACATGGCTGACAAGAGCCTAGTAGACCCTATTCTAGCCTTTCCCAGGCTGGACTAGGCTGCTCTAGGCTGGACTAGGCTTCTCAAGTCTGGACTAGGCTGGACTAGGCTGGTCTAGGCTGGACTAGGCTGCACTAGGCTGGACTAGGCTGTACTAGGGTGGACTAGGCTGTACTATGGCCTGTGTACACACTACAGTGGTTCATCTCAAGCGTGAGGACCTACAGGGCTGACAAGAGCCTAGTAGACCCTATTCTAGCCTTTCCCAGGCTGGACTAGGCTGCTCTAGGCTGGACTAGGCTTCTCAAGTCTGGACTAGGCTGGACTAGGCTGGCCTAGGCTGGACTAGGCTGCACTAGGCTGGACTAGGCTGTACTAGGGTGGACTAGGCTGTACTAGGCTGGACTAGGCTGGCCTAGGCTGCACTAGGCTGCACTAGGCTGTACTAGGGTGGACTAGGCTGTACTAAGATGGACTAGGCTGTACTAGGCTGCACTAGGCTGTACTAGGCTGTACTAGGCGGGAGGTCACTATATCAGAAACACTGTTTCCCATAGCATACTGTGGCCCTACAGGACATTACTGTACTATAGTCTATGTAAAACTATTGGCCGTGCACCCAAACTCATGTAAAAACTATGGCCTGTGTACACACTACAGTGGTTCATCTCAAGCGTGAGGACCTACAGGGCTGACAAGAGCCTAGTAGACCCTATTCTAGCCTTTCCCAGGCTGGACTAGGCTGCTCTAGACTGGACTAGGCTTCTCAAGTCTGGACTAGGCTGGACTAGGCTGGTCTAGGCTGGACTAGGCTGCACTAGGCTGGACTAGGCTGTACTAGGCTGCACTAGGCTGTACTAGGGTGGACTAGGCTGTACTAAGATGGACTAGGCTGTACTAGGCTGCACTAGGCTGTACTAGGCTGTACTAGGCTGGACTAGGCTGGACTAGGATGTACTAGGCTGGACTAGGCTGTACGAGACATTACTGTACTATAGCCTATGTAAAACTATTGGCCGTGCACCCAAACTCATGTAAAAACTATGGCCTGTGTACACAGTGGTTCATCTCAAGCGTGAGGACCTACAGGGTTGACAAGAGCCTAGTACAGCCTAGTAGACCCTATTCTAGCCTTTCCCAGCCAGATCCAGCCTAGTATAGCCATCTAACTGTGCGTGCGTGCGTGCATGCATGCGTGCGTGCGTGCGTGCGTGCGTGCGTGCGTGCGTGCGTGCGTGCGTGCATGCGTGCGTGCGTGCGTGCGTGCGTGCGTGCGTGCGTGAGGGTCCACGGGAGGTCACTATACCAGAAACACTGTTTCCCATAGCATACTGTGGACCTACAGGACATTACTGTACTATAGTCTATGTAAAACTATTGGCCGTGCACCCAAACTCATGTAAAAACTATGGCCTTTGTACACACTACAGTGGTTCATCTGAAGCGTGAGGACCTACAGGGCTGACAAGAGCCTAGTAGACCCTATTCTAGCCTTTCCCAGCCAGATCCAGCCTAGTATAGCCATCTAACTGTGCGTGCGTGCGTGCGTGCGTGCGTGCGTGCGTGCGTGCGGGTCCACGGGAGGTCACTATATCAGAAACACTGTTTCCCATAGCATACTGTGGCCCTACAGGACATTACTGTACTATAGTCTATGTAAAACTATTGGCCGTGCACCCAAACTCATGTAAAAACTATGGCCTGTGTACACACTACAGTGGTTCATCTCAAGCGTGAGGACCTACAGGGCTGACAAGAGCCTAGTAGACCCTATTCTAGCCTTTCCCAGCCAGATCCAGGGTCCACGGGAGGTCACTATATCAGAAACACTGTTTCCCATAGCATACTGTGGGAGGTGTACACAGAGCACTGTTCTAATAGTTTTTGCCACCCTGTGGAATTATGCTTGAACTGCAAGATAGGGCCCTAAAAATGTATTAATAATAAACAAAGAGAAACAAATCAGTGTGGGTCATCCGTTGGACTGATGGGCGAACAAGTGGTGTCCACGCGAAGAGTCGGGCCCAGAGGACATGTAGAGTCCCCCCCCTGAATTTTCACGCCCCCATGGGCCGCACGGTGGGGACCGGAAATTTGGCCTGGTGCACTGGCCATAGTCACTATGTTTCATGCACACAAAACTTGATAAATGTAATAATAATAATAATAATAATAATAATAATAATAATAATAATAATAATAATGATAATAATAATAATAATAATAATAATAATAATAATAATATTACTTATTATTATTAAAGGACCAAGCAGTCCTGAAAGGACTTGGTCCTTTTTTGGAATTGCTATTTATTTTCTTCCGCCAAAAATAGCAGTTCTGGCTGAACCGTGCAGTCGGTTTTCGCGAAATTTGGAGATATGGTAGAGGGCCATGCCAAACGGTGAGGATGCAAAGCCCACAACCATTGGCCAAAGGGTGGCGCTATATTGAAAATGCAAACTTTGACCAGGCATAGCTCATGAACCGTTTGACCGTCGGCATTGAAACCTCGACACACATATGCGTCTCCTCATGCCGAACAAGTTCCGCGCTGTTACTTTTGACCTCTGACCTCTAGATCACCCGCCATTTTGAATTATATGAAAATCAATTAAAATGCATCTCCTCCCAGGATCTTTGATCAAAATGCACGAAAACTTCTACACGTGAACGTTGGACCTATACGAACATGGGAAAGTATAGTACGTTTTTTTAAGTGAAAAAATTAAGGTTTTATGAGCCAATGAAAATTGCCGGAATTGTAATTTATTTTCTTCCGCCAAAAATAGCAGTTCTGGCTGAACTGTGCAGTCGGTTTTCCGAAATTTGGAGATATGGTAGAGGGCCATGCCAAACGGTGAGGATGCGAAGCCCACAACCATTGGCCAAAGGGTGGCGCTATATTGAAAATGCAAACTTTGACCACGCATAGCTCATGAACCGTTTGACCGTCGGCAATGAAACCTCGACACACATATGCGTCTCCTCATGCCGAACAAGTTCCGCGCTGTTACTTTTGACCTCTGACCTCTAGATCACCCGCGATTTTGAATTATATGAAAATCAATTAAAATGCATCTCCTCCCAGGATCATTGATCAAAATGCACGAAAACTTCTACACGTGAACTTTGGACCTATATGGACATGGGAAAGTATAGTACGTTTTGTTGTAAAAGTGAAAGTGAAATTGAAAAAATGAAGGTGAAAGTGAAAAAATTAAGGTTTTATGAGCCAATGAAAATTGCCGTTTTGTGAAATTTTGTCTTTACTTTGTTCTGTTGTAGTGCCTGTGGCTTTGCTGACCTCTGCTGGTCTAAAGTGCCTCACCTGTCAATCACCTGAGATTTCTGGCTGCCACACCCTTAGTCAGCTCTTCTTGATTAGTTGCAGGCTATATAAGTGGACCTGTGGCCAGCAGCTCATTGTCTCCCAAACACCCAAACTGAACAGTTGTGTTTCCTTTTTGTTGCTGTTATTAGTTAAGTTTCAGATTGGCTGGTCGTAAGTATTCTTGTCAATCAGTCACTGTTTTGCAATGCAGGATTTTAAATAAATGTGTAATATCTTTGTAAACTTTTGATCTGACTTTGTGTCCTTTTATGTTAGCCCTTGGTTGAGCCAAGTTTAAAGGGCCGTAACAATGCTAGAAACTGATTTGTTTAGTGAGAAACATTTAAAAAGAACTTGATCAAATCAGGTTCTTTACTCATGAATTGATAGATTATTTGATGTTGTACAACAGTGATTTTGAAACAAAGACTGATTTGGACACCTGGCCTTTCAGTTCAGGTTTTTTGTGTCCTGAAAGGATTCCCTTGCATGGATGGTTCTGGTACCGGATGGTACCCAGACCTGGCTAGCCGACCCGGAACTCTGAACCCCCCCTTCACCCACAAATGTGGTAATCTGGTTCTCCAAATTGGAGAAAGAGACTGCTTTCCCTGAACTGAATAGGAACTGAACTGGGACTTTTCAAGTCAACAACTTAAAGTGGGCCCCATTTGTTTGTTTTTCATAAATGTTCAAAGCTGTTTATTTTCTCTGAAGTTTAAT
>NC_136812.1:38544080-38764080 GCF_951216825.1 Electrona antarctica
GGTTAGCTGACACAGAAACTCAGTTGATCCAATAAACACATGTTTCTAATTATTTTGCTTTTTCAGAGATATGCTGCTACAGGGAGGCTCAGCAGTAGATGGCGCCATTGCAGCTCTTCTGTGCACATCTTTAGTGAATCCCCAGAGCATGGGGCTTGGGGGCGGCTCCATATTCACTATAAAGGATAAGACAGGTGGGTGTTAGCCTGGAACTCACCTATGCTTTTTATGGCATAGGCAGCTCCCGGCAGGATCCGCCGGGAGAAACTTATATTAATATTAATATTAATATTAATTCATATTAAATATATATATATATATTTGCGCGTTACAGACATTACACATTATATTAATCAACAACTGTGCTTGACTCCAAAGCCACCGCTCACTTCACATTATGGTGTGATTTTGTACTAATTTTACCCTTACCCAACACAGTGGACAGTATGGCAGCCATTTTGCTCTTACATCATAGCCTACGCGGTGAGTGTGAACTTGAAGTAAGAGCAAAACAGCTGCTGTAAGAATATGGTCAATTGCCATTTGTAATCATTAACTAGATTATCATATCTATATCTATTGCTATAGGTGCAGTAAAAGTCTTCAACTCCAGAGAGACTGTCCCACAGTCATTCAAGGCTAATCTGCTTAAAGATTGCCCGACCAGCATGACACT
The DNA here is from genome assembly GCF_951216825.1 of Electrona antarctica. Classification (NCBI taxonomy): domain Eukaryota; kingdom Metazoa; phylum Chordata; class Actinopteri; order Myctophiformes; family Myctophidae; genus Electrona; species Electrona antarctica. Next base: position 38,544,757 of record NC_136812.1, read on the forward strand.
TACCACAGGTAGGAATAGTGGTTTGCTATACTCATAAATGAAAATGATGTATAAATATGCAAACATAAAATAAATGTATTTGTATAGTTCGTACATTTTGTCTATCTAAAAACACAATTGTCTACTGTAATTGTGGTTGCCAGTATATAATGGGAAGTGTTTAACAGACGTGTTGTCTTCAATAATGACAGATATACACACATTAGAAAGAAATATTGCCCTGCAGTTACTTAAGAAGGTAGAGCTTTATTAATCCCACAGGAAATTCGGTTTCTGCTTCACCAAGCTGATGACTGAGACACTTACAGAAAAGTGCTTACATATTAGGTCCCACCCCCTCATAAAAAGAAGAACATATAGTGTAATTTATATTGTAACGGGCAAGTGGAATAAATGCAGGCACACGTGTTAGGTGCTTGGCCCTAACATTATTGTGAATATAGTATATTTGAACTTTTTTCCCCTAGTTTATTTGTCAGAAATGTAAACAGCACGTGGTACAGTAAGACATTATGCTAAACATATAGGTTTGCAACAGCATGGTTGGAGTTGTGGAGAATGTCATCATATCCTTCATTTAAAGGCATATTTCTCTTTCAAATAAAATAAAATAAACATGAAAACCTTTTTCATTTATTTTTTATATATATATTTTTTTATTTGAAAGTTAAATATCCCTTTAAGAATCTTTTTTTCCAAGAGTGATCGGGGCAAGAGAGCAGTATGAAACACTATTACATAAACAATAAACAAACCATACAAAACAATACATCACACATACAAGTGAACACAATAGCCAGTTAAAATGCAAACCATGGATCAATAACTAATGGTTATTGATCCACCAGTTGCGGGAGTTGACTAATCTTTATTAGCTATTTAAATAGATCAATGTTCCCCCAGCGTGTTAACTTTAAGTAAAAGACAAGCTCTGACATCATGCTGAGTCTACAAGCCCTTGACCTTAATATTCACATGGTGGCCATATGTCTTACTTGGGGGGAAACCAAAGCCCCTTTGAGCAACTTTCCCTGTTGTTTATTATTACTCATAAAATTCCTACAAGGGTTCAATCGCTGTTCTCTGTCAAAAGCTTCAGAGGTTTGTTTCACAACCGTAGTTCCAGTCTCCAGAAACTAAAGCCATGGTTCACTGGCCGTCAGGACAACAGGCCTGTTGCCCTGACCTCTGCACTCACCAAGACCTCTGAGAGTCCTCCGCTGGTCAATCTCAGAGGCATCATTTGCTCAAATCCCTGAAGGTTGTCAAAGGGCACAGCTGGTCTGTGGATGCATCAAAATGGGACAGTCACAGTAACATGATTTATTATCAAGTGCCTTGACTGCCTGGAGAGCAGTTTTGTGGGGTTAAGTCCACAAACTTAAGTTTCTTAAGGGAGCACTTCACCCATGTTCAGGATCTATCTTCATATGATTGGTTCTTCTCACTAATGCTCGCTATAAGGTGGCACCATTCACATCTACTCACTGTGTCTCAGGAGGGCTGTGGACAGTTCACAAACCTTCCTATCAGTCAGTGACGACATCGGTAGGTTCGGTCATTTCAAACATGTCTAACTTGTTAATTAATTGCAAGAAAAAGGGCTTCTATTTCAGCCTGCTAATTTTCCAGGAAGAGAGAGGCTGTAGTTTCTATTTGCTTGGAAATCCCCATCCCTTATTGGTAGGGCACGTTTCTGAAATGTCCATAGCCCATCAATGAGACGTAACGCACCATCAAGGCTGACCATCAAAGATTGTCAAAGATAGTTGGTCATCATCAGTTTCAATCTGACGGGGCACCATACTATTACTGAACTGAATAAAAACAAAATAAAAAAATGAAACATTCTTAAACAATAAAATCATACTGAAACTAGTAAGCCCACTTGGGAATTGTACTGAATCTAAACAGAATTTAAAAGAAATGTAAAAACGAAAATAAAACTGAAAGTACAAATCTGTATATCATTGATCAGCACTGGACGAGAGAGAGAGAGAGAGAGAGAGAGAGAGAGAGAGTCTGACTGACTGACTGACCGATGCCTTGAACATGAATGGAAACACTTCCAATTGTAGTATATGATTTCTTTCTCTTTTCTCCGTTCTTTATTATGGCATGCACTATAGGCAGCCAGTGGATTGGTGTTCCTGGAGAGCTCCGGGGTTATGAGGAAGTTCATAAACGCTATGGGAAGCTGCGCTGGTCCCAGTTGTTTGAACCCACCATTAAGCTGGCCAGGGAGGGGTTCTCTATGCCACCCCTTTTGGCCGGCGTCCTGAAACATCGGCTAATAGAACCAGTTGTGAAGAACTCCTCTCTGTGGTAGAGTATTTCTCCATGTGTGATGATCTTGCATTTCATAATGTAATAGCAAAGTGCAAGTTTGCCAAAGCCTTTAAAAAGATGTTGACAAAGAAAGAAAGCCAGCTGTGATTAATTTGTCATTCAGGTCTCTATATGCAGCACACAAATGGCCCTATTAAGCAAGTGGAATCTAATTACATATAATTTTACAGTTTTTAAGACGTGGGGGCGGGTGCAATGTCATATTACAATTATGGGCCAGGTAAGAAGCGCTTTCGACACCCCGTGGTGTGAGCAAAACGGCCTTGAATTAGTCATGGGAGTGTTTAAGGGAGTTTTGAGGCTTACCCAATGAACATGTCCGTACTATTCTCTTTACGACACCAGCTGATGATGCGCCCTTTTCGGCAAGTGGTATTACATTTCTGCAGACTGGCACCATAGACATGACATGACTTTGTCACATTTGGGTTAATTATTCATATTGCACTGCATGCTGTCACCTTTATGCCTCCAAAGAACAGATCCACAAGCTGTCACAGCCATGATGTGCATAGCTTGTAGGCCTATGTCTCTATTTTGTTAAGTAACTTGCAGTTTTCACTGGAAAGTCATTACAGCGGCGCAGCCATATGCTAAGGGAGGGAGATATACGCACATCGTCACTTAATTTGTTTCTGTTCTAAGCATGAAAAACAGCTGTAAAAATCTTTATTCTAGTTCATTTGATTCATAAATGAATAACTAAGACTTTGAAATGGCACCTACCTATACCTTTCAGATCGGAATGGAACTGCGAGTAGATACGCAGCATTGGCTGGCAAATTGGCAATCCATGCGTAATGTTCCCAGAATCGTCTAACCCCCGAACATACAAGTTCGTTTGATATTGTTTAATTCGATAAAAATAGAACCATGTACCATACAGCGAATGAAAGCAAGATTCCTAAGGAATATGGGGATTTTTACATTTTAAAAAACGGTTGAGAAATGAGAGAACCATGAGTGTTTATAATATCAAATATTATAAGAATAATATGAAAGACAAACGGGCTGTGAAGAGCTCAGCTCACCATCCCGACAAGGAGGAAATATAGCCTATAGTGCATGCACGTATATGCACTGACTGTTGCACACACGCTCTTTATTTGTTTCTATTGAAAAACACCAGTAAAATAACGTTTATTTTATTTTATTTCATTCAAGTCACGACGAAGGAATGAGTTGAAATGCCATACGTGCGCCATGCGTATTGCTGCGGCCCCAATGTTATGGTCTTCGCTCGTAGCATATTATTGAAGAAGAATTGAGTCGGGTGTGATACAGCGTATGAAAGCAAACCTCCCAATGAGTATGGAGATGTTTTAATTTCTAAAAAAGGTTGAGAAATGAGCGATATGTGACCCTTTATAATCTCAACGAGAAAGCCAGAAAACTCGCTGTTGCCATGTGTCATAGAAACAAGTAAATAGGTCTATAAACATACTCCCAAAAGAATCGCATATAACAGGGGTCTACAACCTATTTTAAATGAAGTGCCATGTTTTTATTTTCTAGATAGTGAGTCTGCCATATCAAGATTCCTTTTAATGACACCACATTAAAATTTCCAGCATATTTTGATTGTCCACAAATATAAAGTTCTTCCTTCTTTTTACATATTTTCTTGCACATTGTTAGAATGATCATTATAAATATATATCCCCCTGCAGTCAGAGTTCATTGTTTTAATGAATGAATGTGATGCATTGTGAGCTGGTAGATCTGCTATTTTCAAAAGTAATCTTTGAAAAAAGTGACAATTGTGGAATATTTTTGAAAAATGTTATTGAAACATTTAAAAACACAAATCTGTCATGGGGGTCACTGGCTTAGTTGGGCAAATGCATTAATCTGTGGGTCCTTGACATGGGAATGTCGCTGTGTGAGGATCACTGGTTTAAACAACATTAGGAGAAAAGCCCAAATAAGCACTTTAGAAACAAGAAAAGCAACCACAACTACCAATATTTACAAGCATCTTTGCAGAAAAAGAAGCCGCTTATAATAAACAGACATGGCAACACTCCAGCAGCACTCCAGAGCCGCTCAAGTGTAAAATGAAACAGTGCTTTTTGCTTTTAAGACGTGGTCAGACCCAGGCGGAATCGGTATGCGCTGAGTGTTTTTAGGTCAAGGGGCTTAATAGCAAATTAGCGCAAAGCGAAAATAATTAACATATGGACACTCCCCCAATGCTAAATTATGCAGGAACGTGGTATTCCATATGAGTGAGCGCTCACCACGGCTTCCATAATACGAAAAGGCGCAGAGCGAGGGCGAAATCTGTATTACCGCATGGGTTTTTCGTCTTGCTTAATAGGGCTCTTTTAAAGTGTAGGTTTTTCCTGAAGTCTCGAAGCGATTTACATGAATGATTTCCACATACCTGAAGAACTTTTTAGATTCAAATCAAATGAGCTGTCTAGAAAACGTGGATGTAATGCATTTTAAAATATATTATAAACAGGTCCCTATATCACTGCCTTTCTAAAGAGACACAATGTGAGTGTCTTGTTGAGAGTAGCACATTTCACTACAGTAAATGGTCTGCATTTCTATAGTCAAAGTGCTTTACATTCACACACCGACAGCAGAGCAGAGGCAACCATGCACATAGTCATGTGCATTGTATTGCTGTTGCATGTGGATTCTGTTTATGGTTTATTTTCTATAATAAGTATTTTGCTCTCTGACTCTGTGGATGTTCTTTTCCAGTGAGTTGTTCTGTAACAAGAACAAGACGGTTATGAATGCACGGGATATTTTAAAGTTCCCTAAGCTGGCAGAAACCATGGAAACCATAGCAGAGCAAGGGGCTGATGCCTTCTACACTGGGAAGATAGGACTCGACTTGATCCAAGACATTAAAGAGGCAGGTGAGATGTCAGCAGGGTGCTATACTACTGATGTTTTGGGGGGGATCAATGCATCGGTTGACCGAATGGGACAGGTTTCTGTCCCATTGGGACAGGTTTCTGACATTTCTAGGAATGTCGAACTTGTCATCTCCTCACATTGGAGATCTCCGCCTACTGATACAATTCAATTCACTAATAGTCCACTTGCCTTGTGAACATTTTGAGTACCCTAAAGCTTTATGTTAGAAATGTTGAGTAGGCCTATGGGTCCCCAGCATTTAGAAACTGCCGGATGCTAACTTGCATATGTTGGGCCATTTTCATAATTAGCATAATAAGCTGGGGTACCCTTTACAACCTATATAAGGCAACATTTTCAAAATGTCTTTATGCTTTAAGTAGCATGTGACAACTAGGGGTTTTTCATGATTCTGAAACATACAAATCTGAATGAATCTTACTTATACGAGATTATACTATTATATGTCCTATGCCGATCAGTTGTATGGTCGGCATAGAGTTATCTAGTTATCTAGTTAGACTAGTTGAGCCCTATTAAGCAAGACGAAAAACCCATGCGGTAATACAGATTTCGCCCTCGCTCTGCGCCTTTTCGTATTATGGAAGCCGTGGTGAGCGCTCACTCATATGGAATACCACGTTCCTGCATAATTTAGCATTGGGGGAGTGTCCATATGTTAATTATTTTCGCTTTGCGCTAATTTGCTATTAAGCCCCTTGACCTAAAAACACTCAGCGCATACCGATTCCGCCTGGGTCTGACCACGTCTTAAAAGCAAAAAGCACTGTTTCATTTTACACTTGAGCGGCTCTGGAGTGCTGCTGGAGTGTTGCCATGTCTGTTTATTATAAGCGGCTTCTTTTTCTGCAAAGATGCTTGTAAATATTGGTAGTTGTGGTTGCTTTTCTTGTTTCTAAAGTGCTTATTTGGGCTTTTCTCCTAATGTTGTTTAAACCAGTGATCCTCACACAGCGACATTCCCATGTCAAGGACCCAAAGATTAATGCATTTGCCCAACTAAGCCAGTGACCCCCATGACAGATTTGTGTTTTTAAATGTTTCAATAACATTTTTCAAAAATATTCCACAATTGTCACTTTTTTCAAAGATTACTTTTGAAAATAGCAGATCTACCAGCTCACAATGCATCACATTCATTCATTAAAACAATGAACTCTGACTGCAGGGGGATATATATTTATAATGATCATTCTAACAATGTGCAAGAAAATATGTAAAAAGAAGGAAGAACTTTATATTTGTGGACAATCAAAATATGCTGGAAATTTTAATGTGGTGTCATTAAAAGGAATCTTGATATGGCAGACTCACTATCTAGAAAATAAAAACATGGCACTTCATTTAAAATAGGTTGTAGACCCCTGTTATATGCGATTCTTTTGGGAGTATGTTTATAGACCTATTTACTTGTTTCTATGACACATGGCAACAGCGAGTTTTCTGGCTTTCTCGTTGAGATTATAAAGGGTCATATATCGCTCATTTCTCAACCTTTTTTAGAAATTAAAACATCTCCATACTCATTGGGAGGTTTGCTTTCATACGCTGTATCACACCCGACTCAATTCTTCTTCAATAATATGCTACGAGCGAAGACCATAACATTGGGGCCGCAGCAATACGCATGGCGCACGTATGGCATTTCAACTCATTCCTTCGTCGTGACTCGAATGAAATAAAATAAAATAAACGTTATTTTACTGGTGTTTTTCAATAGAAACAAATAAAGAGCGTGTGTGCAACAGTCAGTGCATATACGTGCATGCACTATAGGCTATATTTCCTCCTTGTCGGGATGGTGAGCTGAGCTCTTCACAGCCCGTTTGTCTTTCATATTATTCTTATAATATTTGATATTATAAACACTCATGGTTCTCTCATTTCTCAACCGTTTTTTAAAATGTAAAAATCCCCATATTCCTTAGGAATCTTGCTTTCATTCGCTGTATGGTACATGGTTCTATTTTTATCGAATTAAACAATATCAAACGAACTTGTATGTTCGGGGGTTAGACGATTCTGGGAACATTACGCATGGATTGCCAATTTGCCAGCCAATGCTGCGTATCTACTCGCAGTTCCATTCCGATCTGAAAGGTATAGGTAGGTGCCATTTCAAAGTCTTAGTTATTCATTTATGAATCAAATGAACTAGAATAAAGATTTTTACAGCTGTTTTTCATGCTTAGAACAGAAACAAATTATGTGACGATGTGCGTATATCTCCCTCCCTTAGCATATGGCTGCGCCGCTGTAATGACTTTCCAATGAAAACTGCAAGTTACTTAACAAAATAGAGACATAGGCCTACAAGCTATGCACATCATGGCTGTGACAGCTTGTGGATCTGTTCTTTGGAGGCATAAAGGTGACAGCATGCAGTGCAATATGAATAATTAACCCAAATGTGACAAAGTCATGTCATGTCTATGGCGCCAGTCTGCAGAAATGTAATACCACTTGCCGAAAAGGGCGCATCATCAGCTGGTGTCGTAAAGAGAATAGTACGGACATGTTCATTGGGTAAGCCTCAAAACTCCCTTAAACACTCCCATGACTAATTCAAGGCCGTTTTGCTCACACCACGGGGTGTCGAAAGCGCTTCTTACCTGGCCCATAATTGTAATATGACATTGCACCCGCCCCCACGTCTTAAAAACTGTAAAATTATATGTAATTAGATTCCACTTGCTTAATAGGGCCCGTTATCTCTTATATGAGAAGACACGTCAACAGTTGGCATCTTACCTATTATTCCTCCTGATTTCTGCTAGGTGGGAGTATGACATTGGAGGATCTTAGTTCTTTCCGGGTTCGAATACAGGATGCATGGACAATTCCTTTGGAAAATGGCTTAATGCACATCCCTCCACCTCCTGCTGGGGGAGCCTTGCTCGCCTTCATTCTCAAGCTCATGGAAGGTCTGTTTAACTCTTCAATAGACCCTGCGTAGTCCAGTGACTGTGGCAATCACAGTGCAGAATGTTACACCTGATTGATTTTGATTGAATACTTTATTAGTCAAAAATGTAAATGGCACAGCGGTACAGTAAATCATTTAGGCTAAAAGGATAACACAAAACGTCCTAACCCACCAACTGCCTCTTCTACTATATTTGCTGTCCGTTTTATGAAGCATACTGTACAATGTTATTGTTCAAAGTTTTATTTGTAATCAGTCATTCTATTCCATTTATTTCAGTGACAGTATTGACAGTTGTCTGAAATCCTTTCACTTAGGGTTCCACCTATCACCAAAATCCTTAATTGGTGATGAGAAGATCCAAACATACCAGCGTTACATTGAGGCAGCTAAATTTGCTAACGGGCAAAGGAAGAGTATTTATGATCCTATCTTCAATTCTGGAAAGGTGCGGAACAGAAATGATTTACTTACACTTAACTTATTTCACATTACGTCTCTTATTAGTCTCAAGTAGCCAGGGGAAATTTAAATGCAATATATGGGCTATAACATGGGGGAAAACAGTATACTTAACAAGGCCCTTGCACTGCTTTAAACAACAATAGTTTCCTAATAATAATATATATCGTTTTTTCATTGATTGAATACTTTATTAACAGTTTGCATGGACAAGCATAGGGAAGTACAGTACAAGGTCTGCTAAAATGATAAACCCAAGAAAGCCCAAGAAATGTATGAATGAATGTCCCAAGAAGTATCTCTGATCATCATGGCTACGCAAGACTACATCTCTATTAGAAACAGTAAGATGACACAGTACTAGCTCATCCTGGCATTATGTATTCACAGAATGCAACTCGTTTGATTGATCCAGACTTCATTGACCACATCAGGACAATGATATCCACAGACCGTACACACGATGACTCGTACTACAATATACAGCCTTCCTCTGACCGTATGGGAACCACACATGTGTCTGTCCTGGCTGAGGATGGTTCCGCTGTGTCTGTCACAAGTACTATTAATCAAATGTGAGTTGAAAGCATCAGCTAAAGCAGGGGTCCACAACCTTTTTTGCACTGAGGACCCTTTCCATGTAGTCTATATATTTCCGCAGACAACCAGTTGGGAGGGATTTGGGTTGCAGATTGAAACGACCGAGATAGATATAAGCACTGAGGTCAGGTGGGCAAGTTTAGCATACTGAAACTGACTGTATGCAGTTTCAGTATGCTAAAAGTTCATGGGTGAACATCTGCAAACAATAGTACACATGGCCAGTAGTAGCTGCTCTGCTGTGAATCTATTTAAAGGTTCAATAGTTAACATTCAGCCACTAGATGATGCTCCTTCACAGCAAACTGTAGCAATCTTGCATTTGAAAACATTGTAATTTGATATATTTGAACAATATATTTAGTCTAAAAAAGTACCTTACCCACATGCACATAGATAGTGTGACCGTCAGGCATCAGCTTATAGAGCTAAACAAAAGCAATACTTTTATTCTGAACATTTCTTAAAAGCTCTGTGGATGTATTATTTCATAAACATCTTTTTTCAACACATTATACACATGAGAATATCATCTTTAATGTATTCAGTTACAAAATAATCAATTCTGATGCTTTCTAATATTACATTGTTATGTTATTTTATAGTTTTGGCTCCGCCATTTATTCTCCCAGAACTGGCATAATTCTGAACAATGAACTGGTTGACTTCTGTGGGAGAGCAGATGGCATGAGGGCAGGTAATGCCACAGCATTTTAAAATTGTCTTTTTATCGTTTTGTGTTTTTCTCCTTGTTTTTTGATGTAGGCGAATGTTTTTTCTTTTGCATTAGGCGAACAGCCACCTTCCTCAATGGCTCCAGTGATATTTGACTCGAGGACTGGAGAAACTCTTGTAATTGGAGGGTCCGGGGGAAGCATGATAACTACAGCAATGGCCTTGGTAAGTCAGTTATGTACCTAATTTAATATTCCTAATATATTACATTATAAAATGAATGAAAGTTAAGTACCGGTATTTAAAAAAGTATATTAAAGGTGTATGTAAAAAAAAAAAAAAAGCGCTTTACAAGATTAGTTCCGGAAACAGAGACAGACCTCTTATACACAGCTATAGTCTCCTGCAGAACCACAGTTTAAAATAATTACAAATACAGAATTATTTTAGATTTTAGATTATTTGATTGCCTCCTATTCAGTCTTTTTAAACATTTGCATTTCATGATTATGATAACAGTCTGATCACAATATCAATATCTGTGAGATGTATTTGTGAAACTCTTTTTTTTCTCCAGTCTATAATGAATCACCTGTGGTTGGGGATGAATCTTAAAGATTCCATTGATGACAGAATTGTATATGTTGATGCCAAAAACAACTTGAGGTTTGAGGATGGCTTTGATAAGGTAATCTGTTTTTATTATTATTATTATTTATTATTATTATTAACTGTCTAGCATTGGTGATTGGTGAATGACTTACAAATACATTGTAGCCTACTCTGGTTGTTTAATAAGATAAGATAAACCCAGATTATCCAGTTCAACTTGGTGCTAGGACCTTCTGGTCATCTTGTGTGTGTGTGTGTGTGTGTGTGTGTGTGTGTGTGTGTGTGCAAGCGTGTGCGCGCGCGTGTGTGTGTGTTTCTTCTTAGGTGGTGATAGAGGGGCTGAAAGCTCTTGGACACAAAGTGAAGGATTTGAATTACGCCTTCAATGTAGTCAATGCAGTTTCACGGAAAGGTGGCTGCATCACAGCGATATCAGATTCCAGGAAGTTGGGCCACGCAGCTGGATACTGACACCGAATTCGTGCAACAAGACTTCAAAGCATCTTTACGAACACTGATCACATGCAATATGTTCTATCATACAGCATCAAAGGCTGAAAGGTTTTGTGCTGTAGACCCAAGAGGCCATCATTATTCTGTAGGCCGGAGAGGCCATCATCTTTGTACTGGACCCTGCACTCAAGACTTATTTTATGTTAAGCCTTGTACAATGACATGTGCCTCACCAGAAACCTTGTATGTCCAAAACTGTTACTTTCCAGTGGTCACGTTACTTTCCAGTGGTCACAAGATCGTGTTGCGACACATAACACGTCAAAACATAGCAGATCTACAGTACAAACCTAATGCGTCGCATCACAACACATTGTGAGCTTGTAGATCTCCGCTACTTTTTCATGATACTTTACATAGTACAGTATGGAATTAATTTGTGAAAAATATGGAGATACAAGTCTTCTGCTCAACAGCGAGAAATATGTTGTTTGGAATAAAATGGCAGGCAGGCGGACGGATGGACGGACGGATGGCTGGACCAACATGGCTGATTGTTTTTAGTGCCGCTGGCAGGGCAGCTAGATATTTTTACTGGTTACTGTAGTACTACTTTGTGAATGAAATGTGAATGCTTTTATTGTCTTATTTTGTAGCTACTTTGGTTAATAACTCTTATGTACATTTTTCTGTTTGCATTATGTCAAAATTATTTTAAGATAATTCTACAGTTTTCACAAAGATTGATTTTGAGAATACATCCCTGGTATGAAGAAGACAATAAAATGTAAAATCCAGACATGTATTTATTGCGTGTGAGATTCAGTGCTTCACTAAATCAAAAACAACATACTAAACATGCCTTCCAATTTTCTCAAGTCATGATTAATTTTGTTTTTCAGAAAAATGCAGCAGTCTGCAAGGACCTTTAGGGCAGGCCATGGTTTGTGTTGTGTGTGACGTCAGACCAGAAATTGGTTAGGCTACATAAGGTGGTGTGTGGTGTAAATGCTTTCAGACACTGACTTCAACCAAACCATACGGGCAACATAGGTAAAGTGTGAAATCGTGAGAACTTGGAAGAACTTGGAGAGATAGAGGAGAGGAGTGCGAGATACCAAGACCCTTTGAAAGAGAACCCGTTGTTGTCAAGTGTGTCTGAACCCTACAAAAATGCGTGAGTGCATCTCCATCCACATTGGACAGGCTGGGGTCCAAGTTGGCAATGCCTGCTGGGAGCTCTATTGTCTGGAGCATGGGATCCAGCCCAATGGACAAATGCCCAGTGACAAGACCATTGGAGGAGGAGACGATTCTTTCAACACTTTCTTTGTTGAAACTGGGGCTGGAAAGTATGTACCAAGATTAGTTTTTGTAGATCTGGAGCCTACTGTCATTGATGAGGTGCGCACTGGGACCTACAGACAATTGTTCCATCCTGAGCAGTTGATCAGTGGCAAAGAGGATGCTGCCAACAACTATGCCCGTGGACACTACACCATTGGCAAGGAGGTCATTGACCTGGTGATGGATAGGATCCGCAAACTGACTGATCAGTGTACTGGTCTTCAGGGTTTCCTGATCTTCCGCAGCTTTGGAGGTGGAACTGGTGCTGGTTTCACCTCCTTGCTGATGGAACGCCTGTCTGTTGACTACGGCAACAAGTCCAAGCTGGAGTTCTCCATCTACCCAGCTCCTCAGGTGTCCACTGCAGTGGTGGAGCCTTACAACTCCATTCTGACCACCCACACCACCCTAGAGCACTCCGACTGTTCCTTCATGGTGGATAATGAGGCCATCTATGATATCTGCCGTAGGAACCTTGATATTGAGCGTCCTACCTACACCAACCTCAACAGGCTCATTGGTCAAGTTGTGTCCTCCATCACAGCCTCCCTTCGTTTTGATGGTGCTCTTAATGTTGATCTGACAGAGTTCCAGACCAACTTGGTGCCATATCCCCGTATCCATTTCCCCATGGTTTCCTATGCCCCTGTCATCTCTGCTGAGAAGGCTTATCACGAGCAGCTCACAGTCGCGGAAATCACCAATGCCTGCTTTGAACCGGTCAATCAGATGGTAAAATGTGACCCTCGCCACGGCAAGTACATGGCCTGCTGCCTTCTATTCCGTGGTGATGTGGTGCCCAAAGATGTCAATGCTTCCATCAGCACCATCAAGGCAAACCGTAAAATTATGTTTGTTGACTGGTGCCCAACTGGTTTCAAAGTTGGCATCAACTACCAGCCTCCCACCATAGTACCTGGTGGAGATCTGGCCAAGGTCCAGAGGGCTGTGTGCATGTTGAGCAACACCACTGCTATTGCCGAGGCCTGGGCTCGGCTTGACCACAAGTTTGATCTGATGTACGCCAAGCGTGCTTTTGTGCATTGGTACGTAGGTGAGGGTATGGAGGAAGGAGAGTTCTCTGAGGCCAGAGAGGACATGGCAGCCCTAGAGAAGGATTATGAGGAAGTTGGAATGGACTCCACTGAGGGTGATGTAGAGGATGAAGGAGAAGAGGATTAGTCATTTAAAAGGACTTCGTATTGATAGACCCTGAATGGGAAATTGTGCATTACTGTAGCGCATTCTTCAAAGCGCTTTGCAATGTTCATAATTCAGTATGAAGCAAAAAAAACTAAACTAAAACTAAACTAAATATTTCACAGTTTCATTCACCATGCATCAACCTTACATTTTGAATGCAACGGAGGTTAAAGCATGAAAAAATCTGGACTGATCCAGTGTTTTTGGGAATGAATGAGTAAACAAATAAATAAACAAACCAAACATCAAAATAATGTGAGTTGCTCTACTAGAGCCAGCCCACTAAATATTTACAAAAAAACAAATCAAAAGGGGGTCCGTGCCCCCAAGAGGTCCTCAGAGTCACTGCATGGCTGCTAAATCATTGTTTCGGGAACATAAAACTATCTATATATCTGTATAGGTGTGTGTGTGTGTGTGTGTGTGTGTGTGTGTGTGTGTGTGTGTGTGTGTGTGTGTGTGTGTGTGTGTGTGTGTTCCCAAACATGAATCATAGAAAAAATAATAAATAAAATGAACAGACTCAGTCATTTCCCCTTAAAAGGTTTTTGCTGAATTGTCAGAAGTTAAGGACTTATTCATGAAAACTCAAACTATCTTTTGCCAAGATAAGAAGAGGCCTTTACAAACACATCTCTTCTATTCTCTGTTCTGCTGTGGGAGAAGGAGAACACACTGCTCTACTTTGCCATCTTAGGTTTGATGACTTTCATGCGGAACAGTGTTGAACAGTTATGAATATTCTGGAGTCTTTCCATTCTAAAGAAAAAGAAAAAAAGAAAAGAAAATCACACAGCTACCTTCAAAATTCAGTGATGATGTCTCAAAATGTGCATATTTTGTAGAAATCATTTTTGATCTGAACAAACACCCCAAAAAATCCCCCTAATATCAATTACTCACCCTATGAAGCCTTAAATTCAAGATTTTTTGTCACATTCCTGATCCAATATGGTAATATTTATTTTTAATTAATTTAATTAATTGAAATAATTGATAAACTCCAAAACAGCTTTCATTGTAATCAGTGGGATGCGATGCCTATTTCTGATAAGTGATCATTTTAAATATAGTATTACTCTTGTTAAGACTTTCCTTCAATTAATTAGATTATTAAATAAACAATAATAATAATAATAATAAATAAAAATAGGAGAACAAACACTCAGGAGGACAAGTGTGCACTTTTTCTTTTTTTTTAACCCCCCAATTTAGTCATTATGCCAATTAATTGATTCCTTATCTGCATTGTCACTGCTGTTGTATCCTACTGGCTCATATGCCAGTGAGGAGCCCCCACCGGGAGGACAAAGCCTCTATCCTTCTCCTCCCACAGCCCGCCCAACACTCCGTGCTGACAGGTGCCGGCCCAGCCTGTAGGAGTACGTGCAGTGACAAATATGACCCATGCACTCCTCCGAATGAACTCAGGGCAATTGTATAGATGCTTAACGAAGTTGAATGCAATGCGGTGGATGCGAATGCCCAAACTCCACAGTGGTGGGCACTGGGCAGCTACTTATACCACTGTGCCACCCAAGTGCCTGTGTGTGTGCTTTTCCAAGAATAGAATTTTGGTATTAATCAATTCATTTGGTTGGTTTTCATATGTATGACAAATATACCTGACAATACCTATACCGAGAAACAGACAAAGTCTACGTAGTACGTACTGTATGTGCAGCAGATTTTGCCAGCTTGTCTATCAGGACTCACACACCTATGCAAGTTGGTGTCATTAAGCAACGGTTTGTGTTGTGTGTGATGTCAGAGACCACAACTCGGTCAACCTACATAAGGTCTGTTGTAGCATGAAAATAGACATTAATTTGAGTTCTACCACAATAGGTTAATATAGAGCAAGGGTGAGGAGAGATATTACATTAGGAGACAGACAAGCAAGCACCTGACAATTTCATACAAGTATGCGTGAGTGCATCTCCATCCACGTCGGACAGGCCGGTGTCCAAGTCGGTAATGCCTGTTGGGAGCTACATTGCCTGGAGCATGGGATCCAGCCCAATGGGCAAATGCCCAGTGACAAGACCATTGGAGGAGGAGACGATTCTTTCAACACTTTCTTTTACGAGACTGGGGCTGGGAAGTATGTCCCCAGGGCTGTTTTCTTAGACCTGGAGCCCACTGTCATTGATGAGGTACGCACTGGGACCTACAAAGAGTTGTTCCATCCTGAGCAGCTGATAACTGGCAAAGAGGATGCTGCCAACAACTATGCCCGTGGACACTACACCATTGGAAAGGAGGTCATTGACCTGGTGTCAGACAGGATCCGTCTTATTGCTGATGGGTGTACTGGTCTTCAGGGTTTCCTGATCTTCCGCAGCTTTGGAGGTGGAACTGGATCTGGTTTCACCTCCTTGCTGATGGAGCGTATGTCTGTTGACTACGGCAAGAAATCCAAGCTCGAGTTCTCCATCTATCCAGCTCCTCAGCTGTCCACTGCAGTGGTGGAGCCTTACAACTCCATTCTGACCACCCACACCACCCTAGAGCACTCTGACTGCACTGTCATGCTGGATAATGAGGCCATCTATGATATCTGCCGTAGGAACCTTGATATTGAGAATCCTACCTACACCAACCTCAACAGGCTCATTGGTCAAGTCGTGTCTTCCATCACAGCTGCCCTTCGTTTTGATGGATCTCTTAATGTTGATCTGACAGAGTTCCAGACCAACTTGGTGCCATATCCCCGTATCCATTTCCCCATGGTTTCCTATGCCCCTGTCATCTCTGCCGAGAAGGCTTATCACGAGCAGCTCACAGTTGCAGAAATCACAAATGCCTGCTTTGAGCCAATCAATCAGATGGTAAAATGTGACCCTCGCCACGGTAAGTACATGGCCTGCTGCATGCTATACCGTGGTGATGTGGTGCCCAAAGATGTCAATGCTGCCATCAGCACCATCAAGGGCAACCGTAAAATTCTGTTTGTTGACTGGTGCCCAACTGGTTTCAAAGTTGGCATCAACTACCAACCCCCCACTGTAGTACCTGGTGGAGATCTGGCCAAGGTCCAGAGGTCTGTGTGCATGTTGAGCAACACCACTGCTATTGCCGAGGCCTGGGCTCGGCTTGACCACAAGTTTGATCTGATGTACGCCAAGCGTGCTTTTGTGCATTGGTACGTAGGTGAGGGTATGGAGGAAGGAGAGTTCTCTGAGGCCAGAGAGGACATGGCAGCCCTAGAGAAGGATTTTGAGGAAGTTGGACTTGAGTCCATCGATGTTGGAGAAGATGATGAAGGAGAAGGAGACGAGACTTAAAGTCAAATTAGTAAATGACTTCCTATTGATAGACCGATTATGAGAGGTGACAGACCACCAGTTAAGCAGGCAAAGACCTGCAGTTAATTTCTCTGTCATTGCTCTGCCCAGGATCCCTTGCATATATTACAAGTTAATATGTACGTGTGTGTGCATATATAACTCAGTTTATGGTGTTATTTGCCTCTCCATGACTTTCCAGTATAATAAAGTTAGAAAAGGTTAATATTTCAAAATGTATAACAATTCACAAAGTTTGTACTGATTAAATTAATAAAAGTAAATAATAATATTATAATAAATAGTGGAAACAAAATATGAATGGTCTCTCTCAGAGTCAGTCCACTAAATATTTACAAAAAACAAACGATAACAGAATGTTGTTCGTATCGTTTAGTCAAAGTAATATCTATACCTACAGTAGGTAACATTTTAAATTATATTTGATTATACTCTTTTTTATTTTATATTGTTAATTAATAACAGAATATACCCAACACAATAAGGTATGTTTGTAACCTCTTTTAGAGAGGCCCTCTATAAGAGTCCGTCAAAAGGACAATAACAAACTATAAGTATATATACCCATAGTATATAACTCAGTTTTAGTTTTTTGTTAGTTTTTTTTAGTCTTACTTGATAACCCCTTTTAATAATATATTTGGCTTACTTATACCGAGCTGGCCTTTTATTATCATTATCATTTTTTTATTATTATTGGATGGATTGTTACAGGCACATAATGGTCTTATGGATGTCATCCTTCCCCTTGTCGTGCAGGCTGGTATTTATTATTTCTAGACCTCACTTTATCCTGCCACGTCATTTCTGTTCTTTACAGACTAGATTGTCACATCTTCAGTTAAATGGGCCCCGATCAGGCACTTTTATCTGTGTACATCAATGGCAAAGCTGTCATTCGTATCACTATTTTGTTATTTTTCTGCCTCAATACAGTGCTTTAGTCATGGGGTATGAGAGGCCTGGTTAATTTGATAGCATTCTTTTTATATACTCCATTATCTGTTTATTCTATCTGTTGCGATCAACAGATGTTAATATTGTTGCCATATTCATTTTTCAATCATAATTTAAAATATATGCTATACAGAGGGAGCTAGGGGTTCATGGGTGTTTGGGTAGCATCACATTTTTCTTCCTAGTGGGAATGACATGTCTTGCTTAGGCTTGTACCTCCTTTATGGAGGTAATGCCAGGTTGAGGGTGAAGACGTGAATGTTTTTTTTTGAGCGACGCTAGCCCCTCCTATATACAGCTTTTGACCCCACACATCTCAATATTTGCCATTGACAATGAAAGGAGAAATTAGGTCAAATGTCCGCCAAATATGATGTAAATTTGTGGCAACAGGCAACAGGCATTCTGATTGTCCAGTATGAGATGGTGCATGATGATGTACCATAATAAGAGCGTCTGAGTGCCCCTCACTTCACACAGGTGTGATTTTTTTTATCGTGACCCTCGCCACGGTAAGTACATGGCCTGCTGCATGCTATACCGTGGTGATGTGGTGCCCAAAGATGTCAATGCTGCCATCAGCACCATCAAGGGCAACCGTAAAATTCTGTTTGTTGACTGGTGCCCAACTGGTTTCAAAGTTGGCATCAACTACCAACCCCCCACTGTAGTACCTGGTGGAGATCTGGCCAAGGTCCAGAGGGCTGTGTGCATGTTGAGCAACACCACTGCTATTGCCGAGGCCTGGGCTCGGCTTGACCACAAGTTTGATCTGATGTACGCCAAGCGTGCTTTTGTGCATTGGTACGTAGGTGAGGGTATGGAGGAAGGAGAGTTATCTGAGGCCAGAGAGGACATGGCAGCCCTAGAGAAGGATTATGAGGAAGTTGGACTTGAATCCATCGATGTTGGAGAAGATGATGAAGGAGAAGGAGACGAGACTTAAAGTCAAATTAGTAAATGACTTCCTATTGATAGACCGATTATGAGAGGTGACAGACCACCAGTTAAGCAGGCAAAGACCAGTTAATTTCTCTCTCATTGCTCTGCCCAGGATCCCTTGCATATATTGCAAGTTAATATGTACGTGTGTGTGCATATATAACTCAGTTTATGGTGTTATTTGCCTCTCCATGACTCCAGTATAATAAAGTTAGAAAAGGTTAATATTTCAAAATGTACAACAATTCACAAAGTTTGATTGCAACCTAGGTGAAAGTATAAAGGAGTTAGAATAAATTAATAAAAGTAAATAATAATATTATAATAAATAGTGGAAACAAAATATGAATGGTCTCTCTCAGAGTCAGTCCACTAAATATTTACAAAAAACAAACGATAACAGAATGTTGTTCGTATCGTTTAGTCAAAGTAATATCTATACCTACAGTAGGTAACATTTTAAATTATATTTGATTATACTCTTTTTTATTTTATATTGTTAATTAATAACAGAATATACCCAACACAATAAGGTATGTTTGTAACCTCTTTTAGAGAGGCCCTCTATAAGAGTCCCTCAAAAGGACAATAACAAACTATACAGTATATATACCCATAGTATATAACTCAGTTTTTGTTTTTTGTTAGTTTTTTTTAGTCTTAGTTGATAACCCCTTTTAATAATATATTTGGCTTACCTATACTGAGCTGGCCTTTTATTATCATCATTATCATTTTATTATTATTATTATTATTTGCTTTTAAATGGATTGTTACAGGCACATAATGGTCTTATGGATGTCATCCTTCCCCTTGTCGTGCAGGCTGGTATTTATTATTTATAGACCTCACTTTATCCTGCCATGTCATTTCTGTTCTTTACAGACTAGATTGTCACATCTTCAGGTAAATGGGATTATCGTCAGCAGCAGACAGCGAGGCGATGTAACGGACAGCAGCAGAGAGGCAGCAACAGCAGCACAAGTTGCACAACAGCACAGCCAGGATCGAGGCAAATAAGCAGGTATAGGCAGAGAAGTTTAAATCGCCCGCCCTGATCAGGTAGTGCATGTGACTGGTCACCTGATCAGGTAGTGCATGTGACTGGTCACCTGATCAGGTAGTGCATGTGACTGGTCACCTGATCAGGTAGTGCATGTGACTGGTCACCTGATCAGGTAGTGCATGTGACTGGTCACCTGATCAGGTAGTGCATGTGACGGGTCACCTGATCAGGTAGGCGTGCTGCCTTCAAGGACAGTCTAAGAAGGATAAGACGCGAAGACCGTACGGGCGACGCCATGTTGCTTTGGAAGGAAAGAAACATGCGCAGTTGAGACCAAGGAAGCTGAACGCGGAAGTGTTGGCTGCATATAGCCCATTGCGCATGTTTCTTTCCTTCCAAAGCAACATGGCGTCGCCCGTACGGTCTTCGCGTCTTATCCTTCTTAGACTGTCCTTGGCTGCCTTGAGCTTGAGTTGTCTGCCTGAACTAGCTATAAATGCAGGATATGCATCATTATTATTTAACAGATAATATTAGCATTTTTGATTGATTGATTGATTGATTTATTAACAGTTTGCAGAATTACAGTACATTTCAAGTACAACTCAATACAAAAACTGTTAACTGTGAGTGGACGACACCATAAAGCATTACACTTGTTTACAATAGGTCCACCATTTTCAATTCATCAATAGCATTGTTAGTTATACTTAGTTTTTTTTATATGCACTATGAGTGAAATGGGAATTTTGCAGATAGAAAATGTGCATTCCCTGCAGTTTTTTGTTATCCTTTTGTCATGGAGATGAAAGCAACTGAATATGTATTTGAATGGAAAGATTGTAAATTTTTAAATGTTTATTGACAAGATACAAAAACAAAGAAATATGATGGAGAAAGAAAAAGGTTGCCTGTCTCTTTTCCCCTACCGCACTCTCCCTACTAAATTCTGATTAAAAAGTAATACAGTATCTTGGCCAAATTATTGGCAAACTGTCTAGACAATACCCTGAATCAAGTAATTAATTTTGATCAAACAAACAGACTTTATGAGGAGTGGACACCTTTTCTTCAATATTAGGCGTCTGATTAACATTTTATACTCACCGCCTTCTGAGGAATGCGAGAGGTGGTGGTCTCACTAGACTTGGATAAAGCTTTTGACCACGTCAAGTATAAGACTATCTCACAAGTCTACTGGAGATCTTTGATTTCTGTCCTGGACTCCTGGATTGAAATCCTCTATTTAGTCCCAATTGACCTTTTGCAGACCACGTCCATCTTGCCATTGACAGCCCATTCATCCAAACAGAATTAAATTGTATTAAAAAGTGTTTGTTTCATAGAAATCCACAGTAGATATGTTATGAGCCTACTTCCTGTCAAGACGATCCTTGCAGGTGATTTCTTTTCTAAGTGTTGGAGTTTGCACATAATGCAGGAGGCAGCAAGACGTTGCTTTACTGATAACGAGCACTTCCAAACTCTGACACTTAGAAAAATAATCATCTGCAAGGAATTTCTTTTTTTTATAAACTTTATTTTACAGTTTTTCATATGACATGTACACATACAAAATACAATAAAAAACATACAAACATACTGTATATACCCCCCTGAGCCTAAGGGCCTAAGGGCCGCCCTTAGGCCGCCCTTAGGCTCAAAAAACAAAAACAGAACAAAGAAAGTGGTGGAACAAAGCAGTGAGATACAGGTCAAAACAAGTTAAGACAGGGACATCTACATTTTCAGACAACAGTACCCTAGTCAGACATAGTCCGGAACAGTTTAATGAAAGGAAAAGTCTTCGACAAAATCTACAAAGGGACTTCAAGCCAGGACAACGTTTTTTTGGGCTCTGTCCACTCTATACCTGAGGCAGGAATGATAGAACTTCTTTTAGCCATTGTTGAAAAGAAGGTGCCTTATCCAATTTCCAATTAAGGAGGATTAGGCTACGGGATAATTGGGAGGCAATTGCCAAAGTATTTGCTTGTGGAGATGTGTTTGTACAGCTTGGGGGAATTATGCCAGAAATGATGGTGTGGAAAGAAGGGGTTATTACTGTTCCACAGTCCACACATATGAGAGAATACGTCAAATATTACTGCACGCAACATTCTGGTGTAGCACCCGTCAAGAGACAAGCAGGGTTGGCTTCAGGGTCCAGCATTCACTGCTGTATAGAAGAACAGACTCCACCGTTGCGTAGAAGAAGCTGAGTTTGATTTGACGGGGGTGGTTGGAGTACACTGGTCATGCCATTCAGGGCCCTCCATGCAAGTGCCTTCCTCACTTTGAGGTCTTGCTCGGTTGAGTTGACCCATGAGCCCAGGTACTTGAAGTCCTTGACTTCCTTCAGCACAGTGTCTCCTGTTGTAGTCAGAGGTGGATGTTCCGGTGAGATGTTATAGGTGATAACCTCAGGAGTTCCTGCATGTGCTTATTCCACGTTGTCGGAGAGCAGGCTGATGTCGTCCGCATAGTCCAAGTCTGTCAGGACTGGGCCATAGGCCTTAAAGGGGCATTCCACTAATTTTCAACATTTTACTATGTCATTAATATACCTTAGAGCTGTTGTGTGGAAATAATACAAAAAAAAAGTCCCCCCACTCTGTGTTTCCTAGAACTGGAGATCTGAAAAAAATCATTAACATGGTGAAACACATCTTGATGATGTCATCAAGATGTGTTTCACCATGTTAATGATTTTTGAGTGGTGTAAACCACTCCTACAACTGGCTTTGTTAGTCTGTCTGTCTGTGCAGAAAAAATGAGCATGGTTGCTACGGTCACCCAGTTCACCCGGGTGTGATTTCATTACGTCAGACATTACGTCAGACCACAGCTGATCAGGCTATATAAGACCTTACACCACTCAGTTCACACGGGTGTGATTTTTTTCATACTTACAGTTCTAGGAAACACAGCATAAAATGTTGAAAATGGGTGGTTTTCCCCTTTAAGGACCTTCACCATCGTGCCTGTGGATCGAGTCAAATGCCTTTTTGAAGTAGATGAAACAGTACAACAGTCAAGTTGTCCTTTTTCACCTACTCTCTTTTTCACCTACTCTATCATTCTCCTTATAGTGCCAATATCTGTGCTATGGTAGTTCTCTCCTCTCAAAAGCCATTTTGGTTCTCCCTCAGGTGAGGGACGATTGCCCTTGCAATTGAACCACTAGCAATTAAACTTTGTCTATTATTTATTTTCAGGAATTCATCATGGTGGGATGGTGCAAAAAGTATGCTGATGACATTTTTAAGGGGCGCTAGCCCCTTCTATAAACAGCTTTTGTCCCCACACGTCTCAAGATTTGCCATTGACAATGAAAGGGGAATTCCGCTCAAATGTCTGCTAAATCTTGTTCCTGCCCGTCTCAATATTTGCCATTGACAATGAACGGAGAAATTACATCAGAATTCCGCTAAATATGACGTAAATTAAACATCAAAACATTAAACGCCATTGACACAAGGGAAAATATACGTCATGTAAACGAGCAACAGCCAACCAATCACAGACAACAGGCATTCTGATTGGCCAGTATGAGATGATTCATGATGATGTATGATGATAAGAGCTGATAATTCCGCTAAATAGGCCTATGACGTAAATTAAACATCAAAACATTAAACGCAAATCGGCTAACCAATCACATGTTGGTGGGAGCGCTTGGCCAATAATGGCCCACCTTATGTACCTTATGTAGCAATCAACTGACTGTGCAAATCAGCATTGTCTGGCAATGGTTTGTGTTGTGTATGACATCGGACAACAGCTCAATCAGTCTACATAATGTGCACAGCAACCTCACTATCATCACATCACTAAATGTAGAGGAACAATCAGCCATAGAGTCAAGGAAACAACACAGAGATATATTAGGTGACATAGTGATCGAGAGACCGAGACAGAAGAGACTGAGACTGACGGACAGAAAGAACCCAGTTGGAAGAGGATCTGTACCGGTCAAGCGTGACCGAATCATACAAAGATGCGTGAGTGCATCTCCATCCACATCGGACAGGCTGGTGTCCAAGTTGGCAATGCCTGCTGGGAGCTCTATTGTCTGGAGCATGGGATCCAGCCCAATGGACAAATGCCCACTGACAAGACCATTGGAGGAGGAGACGATTCTTTCAACACTTTCTTCATTGAGACTGGGGCTGGAAAATACGTCCCCAGATCTGTTTTTGTAGATCTGGAGCCTACTGTCATTGATGAGGTGCGCAGTGGGACCTACAGACAATTGTTTCATCCTGAGCAGTTGATCAGTGGCAAAGAGGATGCTGCCAACAACTATGCTCGTGGACACTACACCACTGGCAAGGAGATCATTGACCTGGTGTCGGACAGGATCCGCAAACTGTCTGATCAGTGTACTGGTCTTCAGGGTTTCCTGATCTTCCGCAGTTTTGGAGGTGGAACTGGTGCTGGTTTCACCTCCTTGCTGATGGAACGCCTGTCTGTTGACTACGGCAAGAAGTCCAAGCTGGAGTTCTCCATCTACCCAGCTCCTCAGGTGTCCACTGCAGTGGTGGAGCCTTACAACTCCATTCTGACCACCCACACCACCTTAGAGCACTCCGACTGTTCCTTCATGGTGGATAATGAGGCCATCTATGATATCTGCCGTAGGAACCTTGATATTGAGCGTCCTACCTACACCAACCTCAATAGGCTTGTTAGTCAGGTTGTGTCCTCCATTACAGCCTCTCTTCGTTTTGATGGTGCTCTTAATGTTGATCTGACAGAGTTCCAGACCAACTTGGTGCCATATCCCCGTATCCATTTCCCCATGGTTTCCTATGCCCCTGTCATCTCTGCTGAGAAGGCTTATCACGAGCAGCTCACAGTTGCAGAAATCACCAATGCCTGCTTTGAACCGGTCAATCAGATGGTAAAATGTGACCCTCGCCACGGCAAGTACATGGCCTGCTGCCTTCTATACCGTGGTGATGTGGTGCCCAAAGATGTCAATGCTGCCATCAGCACCATCAAGGCAAACCGTAAAATCCAGTTTGTTGACTGGTGCCCAACTGGTTTCAAAGTTGGCATCAACTACCAGCCCCCCACCGTAGTACCTGGTGGAGATCTGGCCAAGGTCCAGAGGGCTGTGTGCATGTTGAGCAACACCACTGCTATTGCCGAGGCCTGGGCTCGGCTTGACCACAAGTTTGATCTGATGTACGCCAAGCGTGCTTTTGTGCATTGGTACGTAGGTGAGGGTATGGAGGAGGGAGAGTTCTCTGAGGCCAGAGAGGACATGGCAGCCCTAGAGAAGGATTATGAGGAAGTTGGAATGGACTCCCAAGAGGGTGATGGAGAGAATGATGGAGAAGAGGATTAAGACATTTTAGCTGTAAAATAGAATTACTTCCTATTGACAGACCCGCCTAGATCATTATGTTACACCAGTTCCTGACAGCTAGTGAGTAAGCGAACTGGCACCAGAACTGTGCGCAAAACTGTCCCCACATAAAAGTGTCACCTGGCATATACGTATGAGACTAGTCCAACCATTCAAATGAACTAGCAAGTTTAAACAACAAATGAGTACGTCTACATCTAATTGATAAATGTAACTAATGAGAGTAGAGGGAATACCTCTGCTTCATCATGCAACAACGCGGGTGTTCCCACACACATACACAGCTATCTCCTTTAAATATGTGAGATACAGTAAGTACAGTATAAGTGCATCAGAAGCTATACAGTAAGTGAGGTCACAGTTAAACAAGATACTGTGTTGTCCCCACTCTTAATAAAGATGTTGTATAAATTTCCCATCATCCATATCTATATTCCAGGAACATATGCCCAAAGCAGTGTGCATATCTCAACCAATAAAAACAGTTTGGGATGGAGAACACAGCCACAAAAACTCACTCAACTAGAGAAGATGGATCTTACCTAAAATACATAAATGCAGTACTAATTGTGCATAGGAAAAAATGCATAATGTACATTAAATTCCAACCAAACATAACATACTGTCTTATTGTATCTGAAAAAGAATCAAGATGGGTTTAGCCACTAACTCTAACAAGCAGTGAAATATTTGTGGCATAAACTATTAACAAGTGCAATACAATATAAAACAATAATAATTATTATAATAAGATAATACTGGACTGTATTGAAATAAAATAAAAAACAAAATAAAAATAAGAAATACAAATTTAAAAATGTAAAACAAAAAAGATAATACACATAACCCCTCTTTAAAAACATCTTAGCAGCAATCGGGATGTGCATTGTGTAATGTGCAGAAGGGGATTATTATTATATAATACAATGCGCCGTGAGGTAAGGTATATGCATATATGCATTAAGTATGCATATATACATTAGTGCAAGTAACAGTCTGGCCAAAATGTACATGGATATTTGCAGACGAGTCCTTTTTTTTTAATCTTCCAGGCTGTGCATACACATCAATCACTTTTCAGTCTGAGTCGTGGGAGCTTCATAATCCTCTTAGCCCTACCCAAGCACCCACTGTCATAAGTGTCCAACAGGGACGGGAGGGAGCTCCCTGTGGAGTGCTCGGCCAACCACATCACTCACAGTTCCTGGGAGCGGAGCCCTATTCCCATACCAAGGTGATGGCCCCCGTCAGGAATGCACTGGGTTGTGTATTGAGTTTAAGGATTTCATCACCTTCTGTGCATGAGACCTTGAATTTCCTCAGCTGCCTGAGGTGGTGGAGAATGCTGTCTCACCTTAAGTTCTTTGCCTCGGCCTCTGTGTGCATTCTCAAAGTCAGGGCTTCTGTGATGTGCATCCCGAGGTACTTGAAGCTGCTCACTTTCTCTACTGGTGCCCTGTTGATCAGGCACCTCTGCCTTTGCCACTGACGTTCAGGACAATGGCTTTAACCATAACAACAGCACAACGCCATGACTAGACTGGTACTGTTCCTGAAGAAACATCGGGCATACTGTGATGTCATATAGATGTACAGATATGGAGTTCTTTACCTCTCCATTGACTTCCTGTATTAAATTAATTGTAAAAAGTTCAATATTAAGAAATGTATAAAACATTTAAAAAACAAATCCTGTGACTCCCAGAGAATAAATAGATATAAAATAAATATATTATCAATAGTGGAAATGAGTGGCCGCTCTCCTAGAGCAAGCACACTATTATATTTATTAAAAAATATATATATTAATAACAGAATCTAATACTGTATCCTACAAAGAGTATATTATTGTTTATAACAGAATACTATACTATGTTAAAATGTATGCTTTTTTAAACTGCACATTAACCACTACTCCTGCTTTTTTAAACTGCACATTGAATGTCCACAAGAATACAAGAAAATGTGAATGTTTCTGCACCTATTTTTTTGTACCAAATGAATATCAACAACAATTCATCAACGTTAACATTTCTGTCTCTTTTTTTCTATAGCAGGATAGTATTTCTATAGCAGGATAGTACCAGGGTTTTTTTCTGGAGTGCGTTGAGTGTAACACGTAGCCTACCCGCCCTTTGCCAGGGGAGAAAACATTAATAAACATCAACGTACCACCGTTATGCAGACCCTGAATTAAGGAATGGAATGTCCTTCAAGATGGTGGGAATCAATCACCTTGATCAAATGCAGGGCGGCATAAAAATGAGTAATGGGATTTGGCCATGGTCCCCCGGACGATGGACTTGATTGACCCCATGACCTTTTTTCTATAGTGCCACCCACCCTCGGGCCAAAATGTCAACTTTGTAAACAACATTTCTCATAATCTAATAGGAAGATTGCAAAATCCAAGGAGCAGCTGCAGACATCTCAAAAATCATGTTTTGAGAGTTTATTTTTGTCACTCACTAATACAAGTTCAAGCAACGTAATGTTGGTGTGACTGTGTAACAACAGCAATACATTATGCAACACGATAATAATAATAATAATAATAATAAAGATAATACTTATACTATATATATATATATATAAAATATATATATATTTATATATATATGAAAATTAAGTGCTATTTACTTCAATGAAAGCAGAAATATTCATAATCAATGTTCATTTTATTGTGTTAGTAGCCTATATAATATGTATAGCTTACTCAAATTGTTTACAGGTAGGCTACATTATATGAATTTGCCAAAAGTAACAATTTGATGGCAAATTTTAATATATATATATATATATATATATATATATATATATATATATATATATGAGACGAAAAAGGACTCCTGCACATCCAACAAGACCCGTGGGAGGTGCAAGTCTAGTTAGCAGGCATAGACATCAAAAAGGGAAAAACCTTCCAAGGAAGGGACTGCACACTCCAGGGAACAAAGACGGACAACTTACTGCATCAACTTATTTATTAGCACGACGCGTTTCGCCGTGAGCTTCGTCAGGTGCTATCACCTGACGAAGCTCACGGCGAAACGCGTCGTGCTATATATATATATATATATATATATATATATGCTGCTACAAAACTGCCAAGAACTGTTGTTCACTTATCGGCATCTCTGTACAGTTTCAAAATCTCATCAACCATAAAGTCATCTTATCTAATCTCCTATGGGTTCCCCAATTTTAAAATAGCTTAGTGAAAATGAATTCATTCAACAATGAATTAATTTAGTAGTGGTTTATTCAAGAGGAACTAATACATTGATCCATTTGAATGAATGTTAGCAGTCCTAACTTGTGGCTCCACTGCTCGGCTTTGACGATGGAACCTTTGATTCATTTGAAGCATTATTGACTTTAAATGACTTCTGAATTTGACACCCACAAAAGCGTAAAAGACAGGGTTGAGACAGCAATGGGAGAATGCAATGAGTCGGCATACATAGAAGGCATAATCAAGCCGAATGCTTACTTCACAATCCTTGAAAGGTGGCAGTGAGTAGTCGTCAGCGAGCATCTTAAGAAATATAACCACATTGTACGGTATCCAGCCAAAGAAAAACACAGCCACAATGCAAAATATCAGCTTTACAGTTTTGTTCTTCATGTGGGACTTTGTCCTTGAAATTCTTCCCAGTATTTGAATGTAGCAGAATGCCATCACTACAAATGCGGCAAGGAAAAAAATATTCTGCTGGTAAGTGCCTACCCTGTTCCACAGGGAGTCCCCAAATTCACATCCCAATGAGACTTCCTTTTTGTGGTGGACTTTGATGACAGAACTAAAGAGCAGGGAAGGCATAGCTGCTCCAATGCTGACCACCCACAGTACGGCAGACACAGTGGCGCCATAGCTGACCCTCTTCCGTGTGCCATGGTTCGACAGGGGATGGACCACGGCCAGATAGCGGTGGATGGTCATGACAGTCAGGAACAATACACTGCTGTAAAACCCGGTGAAGAAGATGAAGGTCACGATATTACAGAGTTTCTCTGCAAGGACCCAGCCCCAGATGTGGTAGATGGCCCAGAAGGGGAGGCCAGCAGTAAACACCAGGTCAGAGATAGCCAGGTTGAGTATAAAGATGTTGGTGAGGGACTTGAGGTTTTCATACAATGCCAGGATTACAAGGACTAGAGAGTTGCCCAGGACGCTCAGGGTAATCACAATGGAGAAGAAGACTGGGATAACAATGGAACCAAATTTAACCACTCCACCTTTATCACAGACCTCATCTTCATAGGTTTCATCGTATTCGTCATATTCCTCACTTTCATTCAAAGGCGCATTCATGGCTAGCTGGAATCTGGAAAAGAAACCTGGAAAACCAAATGTGTTGTTGATAGGCCTATGTTTATTTAGTAATTTATAGAGTACATATTTATTATGAATTGCTATAGGCATTTTCCCATTGACGGACAAAAATGGGAATTCCCATTTAAATTATTTTTTAATTTATTTAACAAATTCAAAAAAAGCGCAGCTTAAAATAATTGTCCCATTTAAACCCTAAAGTATATAGCCTATACATTTGACTGGGAAAATGGAACTGGAACACCGTAAAATTGAAGCTGATAAATGACCTTTGTAGAGTTCTCTTATATAATATCCTCTAGCTTTCATCACATCAATAATCAATACAGGTTTTTGTGTGAAGTAATAACAACAACAACAATAACAACAACAATAATACTATTAAGTATTAAGTATTATTATTATCATAAATGTTATAAGGCATTTATCAAAACAACCTTTACAAAGTGCTTTACACAAAACTGAAGAATATGTTAAATAAAATCAGCAACAAAAATAAATAAATAAGCAATAAGTAATTTCAGTTTTGATTCTTTAGTCATTCACATGTAGGCTAAGGAACACATTTTTACTGGATTTTATTTCAACTCATGTTGAAAAAAAGCTTACCTGTTATGTTGACTGGTTGCAGCCTTCTGTTGGATGTGATAGCTTCTCTTCACTTATGCTGTCTCAACCGTAACTTGGTTTCTGTTCCTATTTATTTGGATCATTGGATCACACCATACAAGGTAGCACTCTTCCTGTGGTCCACACAACAACATAGAAACATGCAACAAATCTTGTTTGTGTGTGTGTGTGTATATATATATATATATATATATATATATATATATATATATATATACTGTAGGTCATGTGTGTGTGCGTGTGTGTAGGCTAAACACAAACATTGAAGACGAAGGTGACTATGCAAATTCCCATTGGCCCGCAATGATGATTATGATGTATGACATAGAGTCACTTCACACGGGTGTGATTTTTATTATGTAAATTAAATAACTATTACAAACGTCTCTCACACTCTTTTTCGCTCGCACGCACACGCACGCACGCACACACGCACGCACGCACGCACGCACGCACGCACGCACACACACACTTAACTGTGGACCCCCATCTGAAAAATATAAGAGTTAAATTATTGTTAAACATCTACATTACATAATTTACAAGAACAGCATGTAGATTAGAAGAAATGTTATTTCGATCAACGTTTGCCAACGTCTGATGTCCACATCAATACAGCATGGCATTTTGGACAAAATCATATCTTATCCATATCTTTAGTTTTGGGTCTGAGGGGCTAAATTTCATCAAATGGTGGTCCGTGGCTCAAATGCCGAATAAATAATGGACCTTGATATGAAAAGGGTTGAAAACCACTATTGAAAACTATATTGTGTCCAAAATAAAGTCACCTCAGGAGCCTGTAAGTCACATACATTGTTCAAATTAATTGAGAAACCTGTGAACATTCCCACCTCAGAAGATCACACTTCTTGAGAAAGCATGGTGTTTCTTTCTTTCTGTGACGTCTGCTCTCGGCAGGTTAGCTAATTAGCTAGTTCCACTGCTCTTACACCTTCACGGAACTAGCAGGGTTGAGGAGATGACTAGTGAAAGTAAATTGGGCATCACACTGTGATGGTGTGGAGCAGACTCCATGTTTCATCTGCAGGAGCAGGAAGAAGAGTAGCTACTACTCATTTTTGTTATCAGAGCCCAGCTACAAAAAACTTTTATGCTTCAATTATGATCTAATTTGACATTGTTTTGCAACATAGTCTACTTGCCAGAATGTGAACCCAGACGTTTTGAGTAGCCTACCCTACGTTTTTATGTTAGAAATGTTGAGTAGGCCTAGCTTTTAGAAACTGCCAGATGCTAACTTGCATATGTTGGGCAATTTTCACAATTAGCATAATAAGCTGGGGTACCATTAACATCCAATATAAGGCAACATTTTCAAATTTGCATTATGCTTTAAGTATAGCATGTGACGGGTCAAACTAGGGGTTTTCAATGATTCTGAATCCATTCCAAGCATACGTTTTGCACAAAAAACACTCCTTGGGCTAAATCTGGCCATAGCCAGTTTTGGTACCCCAGCTTATTATGCTAATTATGAAAATTGCCCAACATGCAAGATGAGATCAGAAAAGATTATTCTGGCTACTTTAAAAGTGTAAGAAATCAACTTAGAATATTTTAAAACCTACAAAACAACCCTAATATTATGAAAATTGGACATAAATTGTCTGGCATACTATAAAGGTCATCCCTTTATAGTATGCCAGACAATTTATGTCCAATTTTCATTCGGGTCGGACATTTTGAACCCCATCATTATAAAAGCCAAAACAGCAAATTTGACATTCCATTTAAGCAAAGAAATCCTACGGAAGTACACCTTGTACCACACTAATACCTTAGAGCCGGAGGTCTGAATTAAAAAAAAATCAGACCTCCAGTTCTATAGGAAACACAGAATGGGGGGGACTTTTTTTTAATTATTTCCACACAACAGCTGTATATTAATAAAATGTTGAAAATGAGTGGAATGCCCCTTTAAAGGACCACTTCACAACTTTTCAACCTATCTTCATATAATAGGTCCTCACTAATAATCATGAAAACATGGCGCAATTTTTTTCTATTCAGTCTGTGTCTCAGAGGAGGGCTGTGGACAGAAACCGTCCTCCAGTGATCATCATCGATGGGGAATACACGCTAATAGAAACTGCAGGCTTTCTAGTCCTGAAAAGTTGGAAGCCATCGTTCTCACGATAATGAAAATCTAAACATTTTTGTAAAAATCTCTGCCTAATGATGACATGATGATGTCACTGGAGGACGGTTTCTAAACTGCCCACAGCCCTCCTATGAGCCACAGACTGAGTAGAAAAAAATCGTGCCATTTTATCATGATTATTATAGTGAGGACCTATTATATGAAGATATGTTGAAAAGTGGTGAAGTGGTCCTTTAAACGAGACAAGCTATGCTTTGAACTTGAAGTACTTTTGCCATTATGGTCACATGACGCAACTGTTTACAGCACTGCAACAACTACCAAACTATGTTGATTTCTTTGCCCCGCCTCCCAACAATGTGCCTCTCGCTATTGGCCGTAGCTCTACATGTCGCTACGTGACTGGCTGGTTCCAAAGCCAGCAAGATTGTATGCACATGTAAACTATCCGGATCGATGGCCAGCCTGTGTTGTCTTTAAAAAGTATGTCAAAGTTGTTTTCTTTTATTTTGTAAATAATGAACATTATGTGTACAAAGAAAATAAATTACGTCGCTGCACCGACGTAAGTTTCTATAGGAAACACAGAATGGGGGGGACTTTTTTTTAATTATTTCCACACAACAGCTGTATATTAATAAAATGTTGAAAATGAGTGGAATGCCCCTTTAAAGGACCACTTCACAACTTTTCAACCTATCTTCATATAATAGGTCCTCACTAATAATCATGAAAACATGGCGCAATTTTTTTCTATTCAGTCTGTGTCTCAGAGGAGGGCTGTGGACAGAAACCGTCCTCCAGTGATCATCATCGATGGGGAATACACGCTAATAGAAACTGCAGGCTTTCTAGTCCTGAAAAGTTGGAAGCCATCGTTCTCACGATAATGAAAATCTAAACATTTTTGTAAAAAATCTCTGCCTAATGATGACATGATGATGTCACTGGAGGACGGTTTCTAAACTGCCCACAGCCCTCCTATGAGCCACAGACTGAGTAGAAAAAAATCGTGCCATTTTATCATGATTATTATAGTGAGGACCTATTATATGAAGATATGTTGAAAAGTGGTGAAGTGGTCCTTTAAACGAGACAAGCTATGCTTTGAACTTGAAGTACTTTTGCCATTATGGTCACATGACGCAACTGTTTACAGCACTGCAACAACTACCAAACTATGTTGATTTCTTTGCCCCGCCTCCCAACAATGTGCCTCTCGCTATTGGCCGTAGCTCTACATGTCGCTACGTGACTGGCTGGTTCCAAAGCCAGCAAGATTGTATGCACATGTAAACTATCCGGATCGATGGCCAGCCTGTGTTGTCTTTAAAAAGTATGTCAAAGTTGTTTTCTTTTATTTTGTAAATAATGAACATTATGTGTACAAAGAAAATAAATTACGTCGCTGCACCGTAGCTAATATTCCATAACACCTCAATGGCATGATTCAACGTGTCAAATTATCATGCCGTGTAATAACATTGGTACAAGAAGTACTTGTCTTTAATGATAGTGTTATAGACAGCTTCGACAACAACTTCATATTTAGCAACAATCAACATTGTTGTGATCGCACGTAGCCTACATAACACATTTCGAATGTCATTTGTATTTGTTATTTTTCTCTTATTTGTAATGGGAATGGAGATTATGGAGTCAATGGACCATTGGAAATGGAATGTAACCAAGCAAGCTGCAATCAGCTGTCCAGTCCACGTTCCTAACGTTGCCATTTCAGGCTCACGTTGTAGTCACTGTTGACTGTTGTGGCTGTCAAACACGGGACAGCTCGTTCTCCTCTCCTTTAGTGTGGTACGACCCTCTATGGGTACGACCTAAGGGTACGACGGCGACCCGTACGAGGTCGAGGTGTACTTCCGTAGGATTATTTTGGCTTTTTTTGTTTGTTGCTGTTTTGGCTTTTATAGGGACCAAACTGTCAGAAAATGATGGGGTTCAAATTTTCCCGACACCCACCCCTTTTCTGGGGGGGGGGGGGGTCATCTATTTTGGGACCTCTCATTAATGTCCGATTTTCATAATTTTAGAGTTGATTTTTTACACTTTTAAAGTATAGCCAGAATAACCCCCCAGACTCATCTCAGAAGTCTGAGACTCCGAGTCATTATACATTCCTCGCTCTGCTCCTGTTCCAGAACAATGTGAAATTAGATAATAATTGAAGCATAAAAGTTTTTGTAGCTGGGCTTTGATAAGAAAAACGAGTAGTAGCTAATACCAGGGGTCTATCACATTACACAGCATCCAGGACCAGTTTTGGCCCTATTCTTGCACCCATTTCTGTGATTTGCTACCTATTTTGAATAATATTAGAAATGTTGTGTATGTTTTTATGTATCTTGGGTTTATGTATTGTACTTTGATGGTTTATTAGTATTCTCAGTATAAAATTGTGTGTTACACAGTTATAGTGTTGTAGTCGAGTCCACCTAAAGCGAGTCCAAGTCAAGACCAAGTCCGAGGTGGGCGAGTCTGAGTCAACACCGAGTGTGGGAGTGGGTCGAGACCGAGACCAGATATATTTTTTATTTATTGTCTCCACCAGGCCGAAGGCATTGGGAGAGAGTATGTTTTGCACTCCGTCCGTGTGTCCTTCCTTCCTTCCGTCCGTCCGTCCTTCCGTCCGTCCGTTATCAGCTAATCTCCGGCACCGTTGGCCCGATTTATGCCAAACTGTGCACACACACTCCCTGGATGCCAACGACGAACCTCTGCCCCAAATATTCCTCAACGGCCTGTTATAGCGCCACCATGAGGCCGATTTAGGCAAAACACATTTCTGTAGATAACTCGTACACATTTTATCACACAATTCGGTATACACTATCTCCATAGTCATGTGATCAACACAGATCTGCACAATTTCCCATCTTCCATCCTGATTGGCTAAGATTGGCTTCCAAAGCTCACATGATTGGTCCGTTTCGAACAAAATGCCACAAATCACAAACACAGTGTCCAATTTCCATCAAATTATACACGCACACTTCCACTAGGCCGAGGACGACATGCCACTATTTCTTTCCCAAATCAGCCTCAGGGTGGCGCTATAACAGGCCAATTCCTGTTTTTACCTATAACTGCATCGACAACTTATGTATACGCACTCCCTAGAGGCCATGGAAAAACATTTTCCCTGCATCCCTCCACATCTGCCGGTTATAGCGCCACCATGATGCCGATTTCTGCAAAACACATTGTTTATGTTAGTCGCACAGATTTCATCCAAATCTCACGCAAATCAGTACACATGATCTCTGTAGTCATGTGATCAAGACGAGCCTGTTGGATTTCTCAGATTCTACACTGATTAGCTAAGATTGCCTTCCAAAGTTTTCAGGAGTAGCCCGTTTTGTACAAAATGCTGCACATGTCCTGCTCATCCAGAATTCTATCCTCAGAGATGCTATGAGTGATCTGGCTCTGCATTTCCTCAACAAAATGAAGAAAATTGTTGCAAGAAACAAAAAAACATGTTTATATTACTCCTAAACATTTTGCCAAACATCACACACACTCCTATCCTCCTGGTGGAGACCTGTGCCCAGAAGGGCACTTTTTCTAGTTTATTTTGTTTCCACAGGTACAGAAAACAATCTTGATCTGAAACACTGCTATTATATTTTACTGACAAAATGTGGTATACTACAGCCTGGCCAGTTCTATTATGCCTGGCCTACTACAATTAACTCCAAACTATCCAAAACTTGACCACAAGAGCAGACAGGTGCGTCAGATGCACTCTGGGCGTTAACAAGACAGCTGTCTATAAACCTAGACCCTCCAGAACAATGCGGGCAAACATCCTTGAAAAACCTAACGATCAGTTATTATTTCATTAATTGTCCTTAAATATTATGTAAATATAAAATAAATATACCATAATCCCACCCAGTGGTGGACAGTAGCTTATTTACTAAAATACTGTACTTAATTACATCTTATGACTATTTTTCAACAACCATTATAAGTAGCATGTGACATGTCAAACTAGAGGGTTTTCATGATTTTGAATCCATTCCAAGCATTCATTTTGCACGAAAAACACTCCTTGGGCTAAAAACGGCCATAGCTGTCATCACAAATGTGATGAGGTCAGCACATTTGGGCACGGGTTCATAATCATGAAAACCCCCTAATTTGGCCATAGACCCTTTAGTCTGGCCATAACCACTTGCCCAAATGTGCCTAAATGTGCTGACCTCATCACATTTGTGATGACAGCTATGGCCGTTTTTCATTTTGCCTTATAATGGTTGTTGATGTACCCCAACTTTCAGCAGCTGTCAAAAATTCCCCTAGGGTGGTTGAATAGAAACCAATGGGCCCCTGTAGTAACTCTGAGGACCCCCTAGGGGTCATGGCCCCCCTGTGGAAGACCCCTTTTGTTATCAGAGCCCAGCTACAAATACTTTTATGCTTCAATTATGATCTAATGTGACATTATTCTGGAGCAGGAGCAGAGCGAGGAATGTAATGAGAACTGAGATGGACTTTATAGAACCAAGATCTGCAAAAAAATCTATTTTGCCACAAAAATCCTACATGAGTTTATTCTATAGGAGTTTTTCTGACGCCTCGTACTACTTCTCAGAGTCAGACAGTGTTGTCTAGCTACTTTATAGCCAGAATTATCAGGGCATAATGTGGCTTCTCCCTTGGAGAATATACGGCCGGATCTATGGATAGATATGTATTGTGTTTTTTTTATGCTATGACTGTTGATTAATTTAATACGTGGAACACAATGGAAAAAGTCCCCAGGACTTTTTTGTGTTATCCTTTTAGCCCAAATATCTCGTGCTGTTTACATTTCTGACTAATAAAGTATTCAATCAATCCATCAATCAAAGCTCATTAGAATAAAAAAACATTGAATGGATATTCATGGTCATAAATTGTAGTTGGCATCATCGTTAGCCACCTGAAATAACAGACCACATATCATGGCAGTTACCTGAAATAACAGACCACATATCATGGCAGTTACCTGAAATAACAGACCACATATCATGGCAGTAACCTGAAATAACAGACCACATATCATGGCAGTAACCTGAAATAACAGACCACATATCATGGCAGTTACCTGAAATAACAGACCACATATCATGGCAGTTACCTGAAATAACAGACCACATATCATGGCAGTTACCTGAAATAACAGACCACATATCATGGCAGTTACCTGAAATAACAGACCACATATCATGGCAGTTACCTGAAATAACAGACCACATATCATGGCAGTTACCTGAAATAACAGACCACATATCATGGCAGTTAACTGAAATAACAGACCACATATCATGGCAGTTACCTGAAATAACAGACCACATATCATGGCAGTTACCTGAAATAACAGACCACATATCATGGCAGTTAGCTGAAATAACAGACCACATATCATGGCTGCATCTGTGTGTCCCGTTTGTTCTCAATTTCCCATTTAGGAAATGGCTACTTCTGTTCTATCTGTGCAGTCTGTGTTCTATTATGACACGCCTAGGGATTCTGATTAGGTTAAAGTGGTTAATGAATAAAACACCATTGTCATACATTTTACACCCATCCCCTCTTCCATGTTGCTGAGCCAAACTGCAAAACACAATCATTTAAACATATATCGTGTTTAAAATATATTCCATAAAATATTATTCGATTCATTGCATCGTCAAATCGATCCATACCAATACTGATATTGCAGTACAACTTTCCAGTACGATTACCTGATTTATTAGTCCAAGTGATGCATATACATTTAGTTCAAACAACTAAAATATAGATGTAACATTAGACCCTTTTGAATGCTTCTCCAAAGCTTCACATTTAAACAAAAATATTATCAAATAAAATGTGTGTGTGTGTGTGTGTGTGTGTGTGTGTGTGTGTGTGTGTGTGTGTGTGTGTGTGTGTGTGTCCGTGTGCGTGTACTGTAAGAAAGGGATGGACCTTCAATAAGAAATGGACTGCACACTGCACACGCACGCACACACACACGCGTTAACGTGTGATAGTGTGAATGAACATTCACTCTAGTCTTTTGTTCCCAAC
Organism: Electrona antarctica; assembly: GCF_951216825.1. Classification (NCBI taxonomy): domain Eukaryota; kingdom Metazoa; phylum Chordata; class Actinopteri; order Myctophiformes; family Myctophidae; genus Electrona; species Electrona antarctica. The sequence goes on from NC_136812.1 coordinate 38,583,041, forward strand.
TGTTTCTGATTCTCTGATTCAGCAGATTGGGTGTGACCCCGTGACCTCCCCGTTGCTACGGAGAGAGGGTGGTGGGGCCATGGCTACTGGGGCTGCGGTCGGGGAGAACCAGCTCCAGAGGATTATCAGAGATCTGCATGGTACGCTAACTTTATGTGTTTGCCTGCGTACGTACAACAATGTGCGCGTGTGAATGGGCTGCCAGTGGACAATTGTTGGCTGACATGGTGTGACAGAAGAGTGGGGAGAGTAAGATCAGAAATGTATGTGCAATGAGCTTAGTCCAAGTGTCTATCCTGAGAGTAATATCCTGTTCTCCAAACAACCTGAAGTCTTCTTAAACCCCTCTGTGGAACTTGTGGATCCATACATCTCTGTCGCTGGATCTCTGGAGTCCAGGGCACAGTAAGGGTGTGGTGGGAAGAGAGAGTGGCAACATGCAGGGAGACAGGGAGTTCCTGCTGAGGGTCCACCCTTCGCGGGTGTCCTTCCAGTTTTTACGATGGATTCGAGGCAAGTGGCTCATGTACAGACCAATCAATACTAGGCAAGGGCTGATGGAGGATAATAAGTGACAACATGGTCAGTCCTGGCCGGGGTATCTGTGTGTATTAGGTGTGTTGGTAAGAGGTACATTTTTCACAATGCCTGCAAGCTACTTCTTTTTCACTTATTGGATGAAAATGTGCCTGAGATTGAGAATAATTTGTCCCACTGTTTCATTTTTTATATACACTGTTTTATATATACTGTATATACCATGTACTTATAATGGGAGATAACCATTTCTCGTTTCCATCCGCTTATTGATCACATTCCTGTTATTGTTTCTACTATTCCTTACCCGTTCGAATATATGAACACCAAATGATGTACAGTGTGGCTAATGCGATTTAATAGATCATATTATCGATGTATGTATTTTGAGGTGTACTGTACTCAGTCTTGGGCTGTGGGAGGGAGTTAAGGGATGACTTTGGGAAGTTGGGATGGGCACAACACACAAAATTAATGTTATTATTAGGCAGGTAGTCCGCGGACCCCCGAGTGGTCCACGAATGAGGCGGCATGAGGTAACTGAATTCGATAGGCAACCAACTGTGGTGTAATGCAACGTACCCGTACCCGGATGTGTGTAGTCTATGGCAGTCTACGGCGCGCAGTGGAATTCTATAGGTTAGTAAGTGTGGTGTAGCAGAATTAGTTGTTGATAACATGATGGCGATGTTGCACAGAAAGCTGTGGCCCATTAAAGTAGTTACTTTCTTCCCGTCATGCATCTGTATGAATTTCACTGCGTGACACGCGCGTCACGTGATCTGCGGCAGCCAATCCCAATCGGTGGACAGAATTGGCGGCACAAGGCTAATAGGTTATACTGGAGAAAATGAAGTAAATGAAGATAGTGCACGCACATGTTTGGTGCTTGAGGCCAGAGCATTGAGGCCAGAGCACAGCACAATGTTGTGCGAGGGGCGTGGAGGCGCGCCGAGTTAGATACAGATGGCTAGCTATTCTAATTGACTTCTTATGAGAAATGCAACAGTGACTCAAAGCCTGTCCCTTAACTATTATACGAGTCAGGGGAAAATGACAGACACAAATTTAGCTTATTGGCTGGAGCCTGGAACCCTCTATGCTTTGGTCACATACTGTCTGAACAAAATGATTGTTTATAGAGTTTGTCCTGTTATCAACTGTCACGTGTTGTGTTACTTATCTTCGTACATTTCTCCCTCTGAATCCCAGAGGCAGTTGCAGAGCTCGCAAAGGAGTACAGGGAACATGGGGAGCCAATTACAGATGACAGCATCAACCTACACAAATTCTCTTACAAGCTTGAATATCTGCTACAGGTGAGATTCTGTTTACTGAATTTCTATAGCGCCTTAATCCAAAGCACTTTACAATGTGTGTTACATTCACCCATTCACACACCAGTGGCAGAGGCAACCATGCAAGTCACCAACCTGCTCATTGGTAGCTTTTAGTGGTTCAGTGTCTTGCTCAAGGACACTTCGACATCTTCGCCAGGAGGAGCCGGGGATCGAACCAGGGACTTTCTGGTTCCCAGACAGCTGCGCTACCTCCTGAGCCATATACGATATGATATACAGTATGATATGATATCATATGGTATGTTACGATTTAAATAAAGTGTCATTCTAAAATCAGATATACCGCTTCAAGTATTTATGTTCTCAAAATAAATTCAGAGGCTTTTTGAAATTACTGTACTTAGTAACTTAATTACTTGTTTGCCAAACTGAAAGCACAAACTGGACTCGACTTTTGACGAATATTTAATGATTAACTACAATGTGGACAGCAGTGTTTTATAAAGGAACTCACATGAAGTCTTTATTTATTGATGAAGATTAAAGTACATTTTTAATATGTCATATTCTGTCATATTCTCACAGTATTTCTGCTTTTCAGTTTGATCAGAAGGAGAAGGCCACATTTCTGGGTACCAGGAAAGACTACTGGGATTACTTCTGTGATTGTCTCGCCAAGATAAAAGGAGCCAATGACGGGATCCGCTTTGTCAAGTCCATCTCAGAGGTAAGCACAAGGTTCATATAAGGTCTGTTTTGATACAAGTAAAAAGAAGGGAATGTTATAAAACACCCCAGCACTGTGTCTAATATTCTAGCTCATATGACTCATCAGTGTCCCCCCTTGCTCTCTTTCATTATTTAAATTAATTGATCACTAATACCACAGACACCGAAGCTGTCACGACAAGCCTCATTTGCATAGATGAATTTACTGTATTCTTTATCTTAGGTAATTAACTCATGCTCCTCAATAATTTGGGTTGGGCTGGCTTATTCTTCAATGAAGTTCAAGTAGGATAACATCATAACGCTGAAATGACAACATCTATGCTATGCTATTTCAAGACACCTACTGTTTTAGAAGTAATTATAAGCCTATAGGTCATGATTATATGTTACCTGGACTGAAAGCATTGTGGAACTATTCCTTAGCTGAAGACATCTTTGGGGAAGGGACGAGCTTTCATTCGCTACTCCCTGGTGCATCAGCGACTGGCCGATACACTGCAACAGTGTCTAATGAACCAGAGAGTCACCAGGTAATATTGCTATTATTATTATTATTATTATTATTATTATTATTATTATTATTATTATTATTATTATTATTATTATTATTATTATTATTATTATTATTATTATTATTAGTAGTAGTAGTAGTAGTAGTAGTAGTTGTGACCGCAGTGATTGCGAATGCAGTGATTGCGAACTGTCTGTCTGTCTGTGTGTCACGCTGTGAGTAGTAGTAGTAGTAGTAGCAGCAGCAGTAGTATGAGATGTTCCAATCAGAAATGACCTCGGAGAATAGGTCAAAACCACGGACATAATGGCTATGTTGAAACAAAAACTGTGTGGGCGGGGCCCTGACAATGGTGCACAGCAACCGGAGCGGGTAAAAATGGTGCATTTATATAAAAAAAATCAGACCCGTCTGAAGTGTGTGGTACTGTACTGTACTGTACTGTACTGTACTGTACTGTACTGTACTGTACTGTACTGTACTGTACTGTACTGTACTGTACTGTACTGTACTGTACAAGCTCTACTCCCTGGCCTGTGTGTGTGTCTGTGTCTGTGTGACTTGGTTGTGTGTTAGGCTGCACAACAGTGACACTTGGTGGTGAAAATATGCTATTTCCGTGCTTGGACCCAGGGACACAGTCAGGGACCCAGGGACACAGCCAGGCAGCCAGGGACACACATAGCTGTCTATAGGAGTGGTTGCACCACTCAAAAAAGGAAAATAGCAAGGCAATCTTATAGCGATATCAAACACCTCAAGACGAGCCTTGGCGCGAAATTAATTAATCATGGCGAGTATACTGACACCCTAGGCCAGTGGTTGGCCAGTGGTTCTCAAATGGGGTCTGGGGACCCTCAGGGGTCCTTGAGGGATCCCCGCAGCAAAATTGCTTATCGCATCAAAATCAGTTTAAACACTTTAAACCTATTTCATACATCAACATACAACAATAGACAGCAGGCATCTTGTCTTGATGAGAGTGCCTGTGAATATGAACGGTGTGGATCAAATTAGTGACTTGAAATTATATTCTGTTCTTTGATTTCAGTAACGAGGTGTCCAATGATAATGTAGTGGTTCTAATATGTTTTTTTCTTTTTTTAAATCAAAGATTTGACAGTGCACAATTAAAAAGTAATTGCATCCTAGTTAGCTACAGTAGCAGCTCATTATATTGGTTTACAGCTAATGCAGTTGTTAAAGGTACCTAAATTCAGTATTTCGATATTTGACATTAATTTGATCAGATTTGTTTATTATTTATACGGATCCCCATTAGCTGATGCCTTAAAGGACAACTTTAGTTTTTTTCAACCAAGGTTCATGTTTTAGGTTGTTATTAGAGAAAGTAAAAGATGAGTTTAATTTGTTTTCATTTGCTGCTTTCTTTTGTTTTAGGGATTTTAGCTGTTTTTAACAGGGGGGCGGGGGCATTCGAGCATGGGGCTAAATATGTATTTGTTTTACAAAATGTTATAGCGATTTCTTTTTTTATTAATTACTAGTCCTACTATACCCCAAGAAATTACATCTGGACACAAAAGATCCCAGGATCTATTGAATGTGAAGGTAGCCTACTGGGGGGAAGCCACACTGTGTCATACCTGTAGGCTCAATATGTCAGTTTGAAACAATCAGTAGATCATGTGATCTTTTGTGGCCAGATGTAATTTCTTGGGGTCTAGTAGGACTATAGTAAAAAAGAATCGCTATAAAATTTTGTAAAAAGAAAATCATATTTAGCCTAGCCCCATGCTCGAATGCCCCCGCCCCCTGTCAAAAACAGCTAAAATCCCTAAAACGAAAGAAAGCAGCAAATGAAAAAAAATTAACACTCATCTTTTACTTTCTCTAATAACAACCTAAAACATGAACTAAAGTTGTCCTTTAACGTCAGCTAGTCTACATGGGGTCCAAGACATTAATATACATTAACACAACAACAAAATACATTTTACAAAAGGACAACAGGGATACAACAGTTAAAATGTAAGTAGCCCTAACAAATGTCAAATCAAATAATACAAGATTTCATGTGGGTGGCTTCACAGCGGGATTTGTGTTAGGCCTTTTATTATTACAGTCAAGCCCAAACCACCACATTGTCGTAGGTGTGATGTTTCTCATATTTCTCTTCCACTATTATTTTCCTGGCTACAAATCCTGTTCTCTGAATGTAGCTAACAAAGGGATTTAAGAGCCTGATTTAAAAAGGCCATCTGAAAATGCCCATACCCTTTCCTCCTGTTTTCTGCCTGAGTTTATACAGTAGGCTGTTTATCATACTCCTATGATCATGTAAAAATAAATAATTGTGAATTGTCTCAGAATATCATTGCGTTGGGCTGTTCTGTCACACCTCTGTGTCTTTCCAACACAGTGACTGGTATTATGACTGTTCTGTCACACCTCTGTGTCTTTCCAACACAGTGACTGGTATTATGACTGTTCTGTCACACCTCTGTGTCTTTCCAACACAGTGACTGGTATTATGTTCTGTTCTGTCACACCTCTGTGTCTTTCCAACACAGTGACTGGTATTATGACTGTTCTGTCACACCTCTGTGTCTTTCCAACACAGTGACTGGTATTATGCACGCAGCCCTTTCTTGAAACCCCACCTCAGTGTTGACATCATCAGTCACCTGTATGAGCTCAACGAGGTCCAGTTTGATGTGGCTTCCAGGGGTCATGACCTTGATGCATCCTGGCCCACCTTTGCAAGGTAAGTTGAGGAAGAAATACCAGACAAACCTGCAAATATATTTACACAAATACCAATACTACATGAACCCTAGCATCCATATTCTGGGTATTTATTTCAAAATAGTCAAACCTTTGGCAAAAATAGTAATAATTGTTTTTGGGGGTTTTTATCTGATCAACAGAAGGGCCCTGGGCATGCCAAACTCACCTTCTTACATGTGGAAACCACCCAGTCGAAGTTCCAGCATTAACAGCCTGGCCAGCAACTACTCCCAGGTAACTGATACTTTTCACTTTCACTTGTTTTCACTTGTCATCAACACCTGTTTCACATTCATTCAAGTTCTCATATTTGTACCTGAGAGGCTTCTGCGATTCACCACTGAAGATCACATGCTCCGCATGAAGAAGCAAGCTTATGGGATGGATAATTCTGAGTAATTAAGACTCCCTGTTGTTGTACTGTATTTGTTGTATAATTTACTATTATTAATACAATTATTTCTGCTACAACGTCTGATGGATCCAGAACAAATTAATTATTATAATCTTACGTACCCATGCACAAGATGAAACAATAAATAAACTTTAACCATGAGTCTTGCATTATGACATGATTACATAATGTTAAGTCTATGTTGCAGGTCAATCTCATTCTTCTCTCCCTTCCTTTGCAACCCTCCAGCAGGCACCTGAGTTCCTCTCTAGCCCTGATTATGGCCAGGGCCTTCTGAGCGAGCTCAACGACTCCCTACCAACTTGCGGCGAAGACGTCAGCACCTTGGAAGACCTCCGCTTGGAGCTGGACCAGTCAGAGCTGAGGCAGAGAGAGCTCCTGGACAAGGTGCAGCAGCTGGGGGAGGAGGCGGCAGAACTCAGAGGAGTGGTGGTAGAGCTCCAGAGACAGCTGGATGTGTCTCTGGCCAACCAGGAGGAGCAGCAGGGCTTGCAGGCCGCACTACAAGGTCTGGAAGGGAGGGAGGAGGCTCTCTCCAGAGAACTAGACTCGCTTAGGGCTGCGGAGAGAGCCAGAGAGGCTCAGCAACGCCTGCTCCAGGATAAACTGTCAGTGGCTGAGGGGAAGAACGTAGAGCTACTGGCCAAATTGGATGGCGTGCTAAACGAGAAGGGCCAACAGGCGGCCAGCTACTTTGATTCAGCACAGAAAATACACGAACTGCTGGACAGGTTGAAAGAGGCAGAGAGGGGAAAGATGGAAGCTATTGCCGAGGGGGAGGAGAGGAAAAGGCAGATAGAAAGGCTAGCTGAGGATCTGAGAGTCAAGGAGGCCTCTGTGAAAGAAAGCGAGACCAGACATGCAGCGTTAGTAACCTCTGCATCAACAGAAAAGGTCAGGTTGGAGGCAAGAGTGGACGAACAATGTAGTGCCATTGATAAGCTACAGGGCGCCCTGACTGTAACGGAGAAAGAGGCGAGCAACCTTCAAAGGCAACTGCAGGACATGCAACAAACCCTAGAAGAGAAGGAGAAACAGGTAGAGGAGGTGAAACAAAGAGCACATGATGATAAAGAGCAGATTCGAAAGAATATGGGTGGCTTACAGGAGTCGTTGGAAGAGGAGCTCACTGCCCTGAAAGAGAAACTTAAAAGTAGAGAGACAAAGATGAGCCAGAAAGTCCAGCAGCTTAAAGCCGAGAGGCAGAGCTCGAGTGCAGAGAGGAACAGCCTTTCCACTCGAGTCTCAGTGTTGGAGGTTAGCATCAAGGACCAGGCCAAGAAGACAGAGGACTACAAAACACAGTGCACTAATCTAATGGAGCTCAATGGTAAGCTGCTGACTACCATCAAGAAAAATGAGGAGTTGAAGAAAGAGTTGTCAGAAAGCCGAGCGGCACTTGAGGCTGAATTGGCAGCCCTGAGGGCATCTGAGAAACAGCTGAGAAGCCAGCTGGACGACGCCAAGGTGTCTGTGGATGAGAAAGAGAAGAGGCTACGAGAGGAGAACTGCACCCTTGACGAGAGTCTGCAGAGGGCAGCCATGGCTGCCGAAGCCTCAGGGGCAGAATCGAAGCGGCTGGAGCAGGAGAATCAGGGTCTGAGAGAAGAGCAGGGCACTGTGAAAGCAGCTCTTACCACCATGCAAGCAGAGCTCAGGTCCATCCACGGGCAGATTGGGGAGTTGGAGAAGAGCTTGGGAGCCTCGCGCAAGAGTGAAGCCAGCCTTCAAGACCAGCTCCGGGCCAAGGAGGCCCTGCTGGGGAGCAGAGAGAAAAGCTTGGCTGAGCTCCAGGCTCGAGTGAAAGCTCTGGAGACCAAGGAGAAGGAGCTGCAGATGGACAAGGCTCAGGCGGAGGCAGCTTGTGCTAAACAAACAGAACTGATTGAGAAATTGACCTCTGAAAAAAAGTCAGTGGAAAACTCTCAGCTGGAGCGGAGCACCTCGCAAGCAAAGGAGAGCCAGGAAGTGACATCAAAAGTGTCTGTGTTAGAGAGCCAGCTGGAGGTGAACATGAAAGAAGCATCCAGGTTTCAAGCTGAGGTCCTGGACCTCAGGGTACACCTGCAGAGGTCTCGGGAGGAAAGCCTGAAAACCCAAGCCCAACTGGAAGTGACATTAGCCCAGAGAGATGAGCTTAGGACTCTGACAGAACAGCTTAAAGTCCAGATTGAGGCACTCAACCAGAAGCACATATCTGAGCTGGTTCAGTGTAAGAAGAAAGAAGAGGTGCTGGTTGAAGAGCGTGATAAAGAGGCAGCTGCGCGTGACGGGTTGGCTACCTCTGAAGCTTCCGCCTTAAAGGAGCTCGCCACCCTCAAGGCTGAACATGAGAAGCATGCCGTGGACAACAGCGAAACCCTCCACCGGGCTAACACGGAGATGGCAGAGCTGGGGATGACCATATGTAAGCTGACCGCAGACAAGGAGGAGGCCAGGGAACGCTGGGCTGTGGAGGCCACCAGGATCGAGGAACTGGGCGAGGGCACCACCAAGGAGGCGGAGCGATTGGAAGCTTGCCTGGCAGCCCTGCGCCAGGAGAATGCCAGCCTGAGAGAGGAGCTGGTCCAGATGGAGAACCTTCCAGGTACTCTAATGGAGGTCCAGGAAAAGCTAGAGAAGGCAGAGAGCCAAATGAAGAGCATCCAGGACTCCAGCCGAGAGGAGACAGAGGCTGTCAAGTTCCAGATAAGCTCCGAGAGCATGAGTCATCAGAACCAGATCAAGGTGGGTTTGACGGGAGCCCATTAATACACAGCAAAACTACAAAAATGTGCATTTTCTTCTTAGCCAATCATGATGGAATATGAAAAATCGGACAGGATTTAATCACATCATGAAGAGATGTACCAATTTCTGTGATCATTGAACAAAATCTGTAGGAGTAATATAAGTATATATATATTTATATATATTTATATACCATATATATATATCCCACTAGCCTAGTGGGAATGTACTGTACATACAATGTTTCATGGCAACTGACAATGATTTGAGGCATTTTGTGATGTGAATGAGCCACTCCTGCAAACCTTAGATGCCAATCTTAGTCAATCGGGATGGAACATGAAAGATCACACAGATCCATCTTAATCTGATGGACAGGGGCTAATGCATAGTCTCGGCCACGCCTTTGGCCTGGTGGAGACAATAATCTGTGTTAATTTGACTTGGGTTTTTACTTACAGTTAAATTATCACTCAGGATTTTGCTGTGAACAGTTCAATGTTCAATTGCCAATAACCTGACTTTTCTTTTGGCCTAGTACAGTATTATTCATTGGCTCCTTCAGTTGTTCTTTCTTCACTTTTGTATTTCTGTGTCCAAACAAGAGCATGAATGACCAGCTGGAGCAGGTGAAATCCAAGCTGCAGATCGATCAGGAGATTGTATCCAGCCTGGATGCCAAAGTGTCAGAGCTGGAGGTTTGTATTTTCAAAGCCGATCCTATGACGCATGAACAAATAATGATATTCCTTGTGAAAGAACACCTTTGCCTTTAGAAAAGCCGAATACTGTTCTAAAAATATACAAGCTCAGGAAAATAACATACCCTCCTGGGAGGTTTCTGTCATCTTTCAAGGAAATGGTATAATCAAAAGGAATTACTGTAGATGGGCATCAGGTTGTGTACAATGCGCAAGAGTGAAGCCAGCCTTCAAGACCAGCTCCGGGCCAACGAGGCCCTGCTGGGGAGCAGAGAGCTTTGGAGAACTAGTCTCTCGAGACAGACTGTTGACCCCGTCAAGAGGGTGCTGTTGTTCCTTAATTTTTTGACGATTGGGTAGAAACTGACACAAACAAAAGGGATGTTGCGATAGCATTCCAATTACTGCTCTATATGAATGAAATATTTATTTTCGTGTCATGCCACTTTGGCAACTGACAGTCCAACTGACAGTCCTTCCTGTTCATACATATTTGTACATTATTCGAACAAAAAAAGAAAACAAAACGAAAATAAAAATAAGGACATTTTTAATGTAAATGGCCCTCCTCCTCGTTGACCAGGCCTTTTCAAGGAATGAGGCAAATGAAAAGGCGCTTCAGTCTCTCGAAGTCCTCCAACCATATAAGCTCAGCTGTTGGAGATGAAAGAAAGGCCAGAGTAATTCTAACGACATTCCTTCCATATTGATTAGACAAATGTATTACCATAATGAGCTGAGCTGGCTACATACATGAATTATTGCAAAACTGGTTTTGTGCTCTTGATCAGAAGTGCACAAACCGTTTCAGCAATGGCAGCACATTTTGATCCATTCTCAACCCGATGGGGTTGGGAACAGGGGAAAAAGCAAGAATTTACTGCACACTGCACTTGGAACAAACTGGCAACATGTTTTGACCAATGTGGTCTTCTTTAGCCAGACATCAAAGGCTACTCTTAAAAGTACATAAAAATCACACCCGTGTGAAGTGAGGGGCGATCTTATCATCTAATCTAGGAGGGAATTCTAACTCATGTTGCTATGATTAGGTGATGTAATGATGATCACAGCCTTTGACTTAAAATAAAAGTTAAATATTTAAGAAAGCATAAAACAACAAAATGAAGGTACTTCTGTGACCTGCTCTAGTCTTAATCCATTTACTCATATAACTCCTGATTGTGTTCTAACAGTGCCACGGACCGTGTTCAATATTCAATATATAAGCATGTTCAATATTCATGCTTAAATTAATATCATGTTTTGCTTAAGTTTTCTTTATTCTGTGATAAAGCTCAGTTTATTTAATATTCTATGTGTTTTGATCATTTCTGATTAAGGTCTCTAATGAGCGGTACTCACAGTCGATTGTTGAGAAAGATGCTCACATCACCAAGACAGAGGCTGCAGTTGGTCAGAATGAGCTAGAGATCCAGCAACTGAAAGGCTCCGTCAGCAGGTGTGCTCCAACATTCATGTGTTTTCTTTCCTCAGGCTGACATATGACTCGCATAGTAATAATAATAATAATAATAGCTTGAATTTATATAGCGCCTTTCATGAACCCAAGGACGCTTTACAAAATGTACCAACAACAATCAAAGACTATATGCCATAAGCCTGAGAAAATAAGTGTCTTTTCAAGGCAGCCTTAAAAGAGTCCAGTGTTGGAGCATGGCGAATCTCTATTGGAAGAGAGTTCCACAGGGTGGGGGCTGCCACACTGAACACTCTGTCCCTGAAGGTTCGCTTGACTGCCTTGGGGACAGTACATGTATACATAGTATACAGTACATGTTGAGGTGCTAGACATAAGTCATAAAACAGTATGAGAAAGTAAAGAGAAATGGAGAAATAAAATTGCAGTTCAAAGTTAAATTGGTACTGTACATTGATGGCAGATAAATAAAAATTACAGTGGGCTTGTACTATTCTTGGATTGTATTTCTAATGTCTTGATTATATTTTGTCATAATATTTCTCTTCGTAATCACTCTTTTGTTCAATCCCATTCTTTCGAACTTGCATAGCTTTACTTACTTACTTACTTGTCCCCTTCACCTCCTTCAGTGCTGAAGATGCGCTTGCGGCCATGCAAAAGGTCAGAGAGGAACTGCAACAGAAGGTTGACAAAGCAGAGGCCGACAAACATAACCATGATCTCAAAACGTCCGCTGAGATCGATGACCTCTGCAGAACCAAGAGCATCCTGGAAGAGCGACTCATTGAGCTCATAAAGTATGAAATGTGTCACCTCCCCTCTCACCTGAACACAGGGAAAGTAAATGGATGGATGGATGAGAAAGATATTGCTATTAATTAATTTTTGTGTAGGTGTCTGTGCTGTGTTAGCCTGAAAGAATGCTCTCTATCCAAGGCATAGAGGGGCAGATTCAAACTAGCACTGGAAACAGACGCCGGCTCCCTATTGGTTCACAAACCTATTATGTGCCCGACCTCTTCATTAAAAACAATTTAAAAAATAAAATAAAATAAAACATAAAAGGTTTCTACCCAACAGCAAGTACAAGGAGTAAAAAAGTGGAGGTGGGTGAAGAAAGCTATTCTCAGTGTATGGGTAAATATAAGTAATATAGGACAAGATCAAATAAATACTTTGATGGAGGAGAAAGCATGTGAAAAGTAAGAATAATAGATCCTAAGGCAGAGAAAGACATTCCTCTTTGCTTTACAGTCTTACTGTAACTGGTATTATCTGAATACGTACATCACCCCTCTGTTTATGTTAGTGGCTCACAGTACCCTTGTCCATGAAACAGCAGCATGTTGACTGTGTCAGCTCCGCTCCCATGGGGTGACGGGTGTAGCAATTTAATTTCACTCGCGCTTGTTTACTCTCATTATTTTCTCCTCCTTCATTATCTTCTGTGCAGTTGCTTCCTGAAGGCAAGCGATTGAAGCGAACAAGCAGTGTGTAGAATTAGAATATAGATAGACTATGCGGGGGTGTGTTCTGTCCAGGTTAGCTCAACTGAACATAAACCCCCACGATCTGTTCACCTTCATGCCTTGCTTCTTTTTTTCGGTCTAAATTAAAATAAAGTCACACCCGGGTGAAGTGAGGGGCACTCTTATCATCATACATCACATTCTGGCCACTTTTGGTGTCCTCACTTTTCTGTCCTCACTTTTTATCCTCAATTCCGTGGCTCAGCCAATCAAATCATCGCTATGGGTGGGGTACACACGCGCACACACAAGCTGGGCATAGGAGGGCCCCTCAAAAATATCAAACTAAAAAAAACAATGGGTTGTGGGGGATCAGTAAAGAAATGCAGGTTTGTCCCTGAAGGATCTGCAAGTGTGAATTACCATTTAATATTTAATTATGCTGCAGAATTGTCTCCGTGTGGAGGATAATCAGCTCTTTAATATTTATGGAGAAAGGAATCGCGGGGAGAGAGACAACGTTTCATTACTAGGATCTTCATCAAGGTACCTGATGAAGGGCTGTGTACTGAAACGTTCCTCTATTATTTTTATTTGCAAGTGAAGACATTTTGGTACAGTCACATTTGGTACAATAGTCGGCATACAGTCTTCTCTGACACTCCTGTCAATTTGTGTGTGTGTGTGTGTGTGTGTGTGTGTGTGTGCGTGTGCGTGCGTGCGTGCGTGCGTGCGTGCGTGCGTGCGTGCGTGTGTGTGTGCGTGCTTTCTGTTTGTGTCCTCGATGGTAGGGACAAGGACGCTCTGTGGCAGAAGTCAGATGCGCTGGAGTTCGAGCAGAAGCTGCGTGCTGAGGAGCGCTGGTGGTTGGTAGACAAGGAGGCCACTCACTGCCTTGGCTGCCAAGGCCAGTTCACCTGGTGGCTCCGCAGACACCACTGCAGGTGGGTCCACGGTGGCCCCTGGGTCACTACAGTACAGCAGTGGTTCTCAAACAGTTTAAGGACCCCCGGACCCCACGGACCCCCATCTGAATATATTTGGTGCCAGGGAGGCCTATACAAGATTTTCGTTGTTGAAATGGCTTAAAGAAAATCCAGATTTTTTTCTTTTATTTTTTTTAAGTTTGTTTAATTTTTTTAAATAGCATATCTTTTCAAATAGCTGATGTACAGTATACTATACTGTATGGTTAAAGTGGTTAAACTGATTTGTATGCTATATTAAAGGTCGTATAGACAACTTTTAAGCCAAAATTTAAAATATACTGTATCTATAGTTTTGGCCTTTTCCCCCTCTAGCATCCCCTGTATGGTGATGCTGGGGTGTTTTCCTGCAGGCAGACACTACCGTTGGCTGCCTCTGGGGTGTTTTGAGTTCTAGGTGTTTACAGCCGGGACGTTGGTGTGTGAGGGGGAGGAGGGGGTTAGTGGGGGAGTGAGGCAGAGTTTTAGCCAATAACAGCGCAAGGGTGTGACGGCGTCTTCAACCCCAGTCCCCAGCACAGTTTTATAATGAAAACGCGATTTCCCCACCAAATCTCCTGGTTACATCAATATCGTTCATGTGAAGTGGTTTATTGTCTCCACCAGGCCGAAGGCGTGAATCTCGTTTGTGTCCAAGCATAGGCATGGTCTGGGCATGGTAACGCCCCGCCTGCCTCTGATTGGCCTACCGACACTGCCCGTCTTGACTGTCCTCTGAGATGCGAGGTTACTCGGGTTACTCCGTGGTGGGAAAATAATACAAGAGAATGACAGCTTGGCACGCACGACAGAATGCGAGAATGCAGCCTTGTAACTAACTTGTACATTTTATTTTTGTATAAGAGGCAAACTAATATTGTTTATGCCGGTGTTTATGCCGTTTGCTTTGATGGAATAATTGATTGAACATGTCATGTAGTACATGCACCCAAATCAAATCATATTACGACATGTACACCGTAATATGATTTGGGTGTGTTCTAAATAAAGTGTTTGTGTTGATTGTGTAATTTATTTGTATATGTGTATTTATGTGTAAGTAAACGTGAAACATTGTAGGCCTACTGTAAAAAGGTCTCTTTTCCCTTCACCTTTATCCATTTTAGTATAGTATTAGTTTACTATAATTAGATTAATACACGATAATCACTAACACTAAAATCAAATCATAGTGCAACGTACACGTGTGTTCAATCAATTATTCCATCAAAGCAAACGGCATAAACCATATTAGTTTGCCTCTTCTACAAAGAGGGGCAGTGTCGGTAGGCCAATCAGAGGCAGGCGGGGTGTTACTATGCCTATGCTCGGACGCAAACGAGATTCACGCAGGTCGAAGGCATGTGGAGAGAGTATGTTTTGCACTCTGTCCGTCCATCCGTGTGAGTGTCCGTGTGTCCGTCCGTCTGTGGACAGCTAATCTCCGGCACCATTGGCTTGATCGCAGCCATACTATGCACACACACTCCCTGAATGCCACAGCTGAACCTTTTTCACATTGGCCTCTTATAGCGCCACCAGGAGGCCGCTTTGTGCAAACCAATTTTTTGGACCGTACACCTACAGATTTTGTCCAAACATCACGCAAATTGGTACACAGAGCCATTCAACCAAACGGGTCTTTCAGAATTTTCTCCATCCTGATAAAGTGATAATATTGGCTTCCAAAGTTCGCAGGAGTGCTCAGTTTCAAACAAAATGCCGCAAATCATGAACACATCGTGTGATTTACGTGAAATTGTGCACGCACATTCCCACTAGGCCGAGGAAGAAATGCCACTAGAACATTTTGAACTCAGCCTCATGGTGGTGCTATAACTGGCTGATTACTGTTTTTACATCTAACTGTACGGATCTGTGTAAAACTCCGTATGCACACTCCCTAGAGGTAAACCTTTGCCTGGAATTTTTCACATCTGCTCTTTATAACACCACCAGGAGGCCGACATAGGTAAAACACATTTTCTAATGTTACTCCTTCAGATTTTATCCAAATTTCACGCAAATTGGTACACATGCTCTCCATAGTCATGTGATCAAGACGGGTTTGTTTGATTTAAAATAATCCATCCTGATTGGCTAAGATTGTCTTCTAAAGTTTTCAGTAGCCCGATTTGTACCCGTTTTGTACAAATCACCACAACTCATCAACGCATTGTCCGATTGCGGGGAAACTGTGCATGCATATTCCCACTAGGCTGAGGAAGAAATGCCACTTGACAGTTTTCAAATCAGCGTCATGGTGGCGCTACAACAGGCCAAGTCGCGACACACACACACACACACACACACACACACACACGTTTATATTACTTTTTCCTAGTTTGTGCTTATTTGTTGAAATGGTGGAAGTGAGTCACACCACTATACCAATTCACTATGATGATGAATCAATGATGATAGATCATCCTAATGATTTTGATCATTAAAATGAATAACAGTGGACAAAGTAGTTCACATGAACGATGCTGTAGTAAAAGAAACTTTAATTCACTGTGCCAGGATGTGGAATGTTTCTAGTATTCTATGCATGGGTTGATGTGGTGAATCAGACAGACACATTAAATGTCAATGCAGTATGACAATTTTGACTATTTCGTTAGTTTTATTGTGTTTGTTCATGGCATAAACATTTGCGATGATTGGATCTTCAAGAGCGTAAAAAGTATTTAAACCTGATTATGCAAACGTTGGAGGTGTAGAAAAGTGGAGGAGCATCATTCTGTTGCACTACCCGTACTGTAGCACTACACCCCTGATTATCATTCTGTTACACTACCCGTAGCCCTACACCCCTGATGTGTAATGTAATGAATGTTCAATGTGTTTTCCTGTTCCAGGCTTTGTGGACGTATTTTCTGTTACTACTGCAGTAACAACTTTGTGATGACCAAGCAGAGTGGGAAGAAGGAGCGCTGCTGTGGGGAGTGTTACAGCCAGCACAGTGCCGTGGTGGAGAGGTTCACACCGGCTGAACTGAGTCCTGGAGACATCCAGCCACCTCCCCCCGGGGCTGAGCCACGCTCGCCTCCCCAACCAGCGCCATATAAACCTACTCCAAGGGTGACAGGTCAGAAGACACATGGTGGAACCATGAAAAATCACATTTATAAACATACTCTACAATTTCTTGTGTGTTTTCCAACATGGCTGGCACACACGCTCACTGGCTCATTGGTACGATTTGCTAAAAGCTAAATTGCTAAAAAATACCCATACATACAATAATTTGAAGGTGGGAGAAAATCACTGCAATTTACCCGGTAAGCACAAAGCAGGCATTTTCTCACGTAGCCTCTGATCTTCTTTCAAAGGCAGTTACTGTACAGAGGTATTTTGTGGTAGCTGATAACCCCTTAGCAGAACTGAAAAGACTAGCCCGCAATATGTTACAGGAACAAGGAGAGGAACTGCTCCTGCTGCTGCAGAAGCTCACTCAATAGACGGAAGTGGAAGCTGGTGACATTTTCTGTTTCTGCATGCCACCTGTCGCTGATACCGTTAGTTAGGAGCGAATCCTGGGGAGGCCTTTTCCCCCCAACGGCAGTATTTTGATAATGGCAACTTTGGCAAGCTGTTGAACTTGAGGTTTTTTATTTTAACCCATTTTGGGCGGGAATCCCTTTTGGTGTTTTAAACATGATGTTATAATTTAGCTATTGAAAAATAGCAGATCTACAAGCTCATAGCGCGCCACCGAGTGGCGCGCTACGAGCTTGTAGGTCTGCTATTTTTGAAAAATCGTGAAAATATTTATTTCAGAAAACTGGAGGATTTAGAAGATTTTTTTTTTATTTCGAGGTCAGGCCTAAATGGGTTAAGGCAAACAACCGGCGCTCATACGGTTAAAGCTTTCATTGGTATTTGAACACTAATTACAGTCAAATGTTTTGTTCTTATTGCGTTGGTCAGTTACAGTACATACCGGTATTCCTCTGTTCCCCACATAGTGTCGGACCCCAGCATTAAATCTGATGATGGAGGAGTCTTTGACATAATCACGGAGGAGGAAGTGAATGGAGTCTATGACAGCGACACCATGTCCCAGACCACAGGCGGTTCCCTTGAAGGAGAGCTGGACAGGAGGCCTCCCGAATCGTCAGATATGTGAGTGGGTGACATTGTAGATGCTCAGCTGTCGCAACCATTCATGATTGTGTGCCTGTCAGGAACCACCTGAATTTTGAAAGATGTACAATTGATATTCTCTTGTACTGTTATTCCTTCACACAGCATCAGCAATAACACGTATTGATTATCGTGACTACCCCTGCCCCACCCCCCCACGTCACACACACACTTCAATCACCAACTTACTATGACATTTGTGATGCACGCGCGCACGCACGCACACATGCACACACACACACACACACACACACACGCACGCACGCACGCACGCACGCACGCACACACACACACACACACACACACACACACACACACACACACACACACACACACACACACACTCTCATTGATGTTCAATTTGTTTGCCCTACACTGCTGCAGGTTCCTCCTAACAAATCAATGCACACTGAGTTGACTTTTATAAGGATCTTCCTTGGACAACAGCATCATCATTTGAGCTCATTTTACAGTATACATTTAGACGTTGTTGTTTGACATACTGTACTTTATGATGTGAATAAGATAAAACAGTGCACATCCTCTTGGTACTGAGCCAAACTGTTAAACTAACAGATATCATGAACACAAGAACAAATGTCCTGTCTGCTGTGATTGTGAATAAATTTACCTGGAGCATTACAAAGTGAGTTGCGAGCCCTTGCTTTTGTTCATACTTTATGATGTGACCATGTATTCTTGTTGAGCTGTGCGACAAGAGGCGATCAAGAAATGTATCTAATCCCAATGCCATGCTGGCACAAACAAGTCTACTGTATCAGCTGTTTTTCGTGCGGTAAACGATCATACGACAAAGTATTAAAACATGTACCGTAAGTTGTGTTCCTGAGGATAGTACCAATACATGCTTTGTTGAAGTTTAGGGGAATAGCATAGACATGAGCATAGAAAGACCACAGAGCACACAAGTAAACCAGTCTTAATCCATTGATACCTGGAACGCATCCATGTCACGTTAGCGTTAGCGTTTTAAACATTATGTTATAATTTAGCTATTGAAAAATAGCAGATCTACAAGCTCATAGCGCGCCACCGAGTGGCGCGCTATGAACTTGTAGGTCTGCTATTTTTGAAAAATCGTTAAAATGTGCCTCAAATCTTTCCGAAAATTGTCATGATAGTTTATATATCACAATATGTCTTTTTTGACCCATCAATCATCAGAGGCACAGGAGATCTGACCCCAGATGACCCGGAGGAGCATGTGCTGACCGTGCAAGATTCGGAGATAAACCTTCTCAAGTCCGGAGAAGTCACGTAAGTCAATCATATAGCGTGTCCTTGCACAACCCGTGTAGGCTTTGGTATGACGCGTACACGCTCGTAACACTCTGGTTCGAGTGCGATGAAAAAAAACACAGAAAGAACGGAAATGAACTTTTCAGTTTGACATTCACTCTCAGTGAATGTCAACTATAAGTGAAACCCACTGGTTATAGATTATTTTGCTTTTTTCGTTCAATAACAATCTACAAGTGGTTATGTAAATGGATGCACCAAAGCCATGCATGCACATCTTGTTGCCACAGCACCTCAAAGGCCCTTAAAACAAGGCTCCAGACTTCCCAAAACAAACTGGTCAGGCTACTACTTGGCCTCACTCCCAGAACCCACCTCACCCCTGCCTATTTTGGCAGGCTGGAATTTCTTAGGGTTGACGATAGAGTACAGCATCTTGCAATGGGTCAGGTCTACAAGATTCGATACACCACCAAGATACCCATGTACCTGTCTAGATACTTCCTTAATGTCAACGAAGTCCACAATCACAACACCTTAGGGAGTTCAACAAACCAAGGGCAACCCAGAATCGGTTCATACTGTATGTCTTCCCCTTTTTCTTTTTTTACTTTATATGATGATTTCCTGTTTTTTCATAGAAGTGTACATTTGTACATCTTTAATTGTTATGATGAATTGAAAATGGTGGACCCTGACATAAACAAGTGCTTTTCATGGTTTCGTCCACAAAGTAGCAGTTTTTGTATTGGCTTGTGCTTTCGTTTGAAATGTACCCATTCTACATACTGTGAAATAAAAATTTCAATCAATCAATCAATCTTTAACTGATATCTCCATCCCTAAAGGCTGGCTGTGCCTCTCAGCATTGACGACATTTCTCAGTTTGGCGATGGCTCCAGGGAGCTCTTCGTCAAGTCCAGCTGCTACAGTGTCATAGCCATTGTTGTGAGTGACAGTGGGCCAACCATTAGCTGGATGTTCTCCTCCGAACCCAAGAGCATCTCCTTTAGTGTTGTTTACCGGGAAACCACTGACTCCTCAGTGGAGCAGTCTAAGGTATGTCAATTTACCTACATCCAGATTGAGAGTAATGGCATAATATAATTTATTTTGTATAATTTGTGGTTTCCTCGAACTGTGCTTACCGGTACTCTATAAAATGTTTTCAATCATGAACCCTAGTCTACAAATGAGAGGGTAAATGTTCACTTAAGTATAGTGCAAATGAAAACAATTTAGTGCCTCAAAGAAACTGAGATGAAGGGTAAACATCAAATCTAGCATCTGCTTAAATAGCATGCTTATCTAAATGGCATTCTTAGCATTGTGGTCAAGCAAAAACGAATCAAAAACAAAAACATCTGCATACCTGTATAAATACTTTAGCATCTATCAAAATAGACGAAAAGAAGGCATAGAGGTGTGTATTTACTGTATGTGTCGTGTGATAGCTGCTGGGCATAATTTACTGTATCTTACTGACACAAATATGACAAGATATAAATTAGGCTCAAGGCGTCTAATGTGCACTTCTAGGCAAGACGTGTTTATTTGTATTGCACATTTTATGCACCGGTACACAATTGTAGTTCTTTGTAATTGTTAATATAGTTCTACCGTTACTGTACTGTACTGTACTGTACTGTAGTAGGGGGGAGTGTGTTTTGGGGCCAGCGTTCCGGTTACCGTTAGGGTCCACTGATTACAAGTGCTGTACAGCTCAGTCATGTTTGTAGTTGTTTTTCTCAATCAGAGCTAATCTTTTACATGAGAGACAGCGGCCAGGCAGCGGTGGCCGAACGGTTTGCGGAGCGGTCTTGATACCGGAAGGTCGCCAGTTCGTATCCCCGGACCGGCACATTAAAATTACCACCGCTGAAGTGCCCTTGAGCAAGGCATTGAACCACTACCATGAAATGTTCTATGAGCAGGGCCTGGCTGTAAACAAGTATCTGATGCTTAGTCCAGTTACCCTGGGTAAATATAGTAACTTTGCTTTGCTTTGCTTAGACAATCACAGTTTAATCCAAGATACTGTAGCTAGCACTCATTTGCATGCATGTTGTCATAATATATTGCTGCCCTCCTTTCACCATCCATAAATATAATAGGCACAGTTACATCCTGAGTATTCATTTAATTTGGAGAGTGTAAAAATAGACCATTTGTGGGTGTCTTTGTAAGAAGGATAGACACCCGCACACTGTCTTTGCTTGCTAAATAAAGAAAACGTAAAACAAGTAGTACTTAAGTATACTTAAGGTGAAAATATTTCATATGATTTAGCCACACCTGTAGTTTACCAGAATAACAGATGAGGAACCAGTGATTTCAGGGAAGAGGAAGTGGCCCTATCGATAAACAGGAACCCAAATAAACAAATACATAAATAAACTGGATTCCGAGATTGATAAACCGCTGATTCTATTACATCATCCTTACATCAACATTGTTATTGTGGCTCCTTCCAGAGTAAATGATGTTTGCATATGCCCAAACTGAGCTGGAATGTCATGGGTCCCAGATTTATAAATACCATAGCGGTGCCCGTTGGAGTCTCTACAGCGTTGCCTGTCGGGCACTGGCCTACTTGGAACGATGCAAATTGGAAATGCATTCCCCACCCAGTTATTATGTCTGTGTCCCGTTTATGCCCATATAGTTCTTTGTCAGGCATGCCCAAATATGGAGTCTATGCAGACGTCAGAATGATTTGTGTCAGAACAGTCCAGCTCTAGATGTGGACACTGGGCAGGGGCCCTGTCCAGAGCCCGGGCAGAGGGCTTTTGTGGCGGTTCTGGACAACCGTGGGTCCGACCGACACCGGCCACTGCACTTGTGCATTTGACACACGCGTGTGTCGAATTTGTTACGTGGATTACAGACAGACGTACGTACGACGTACAGAGACTTGGTGCATTTATAGTTAGATGTTTGAATCATGTCCAAAATGTTTAGACTCTAGAGTCTAAACCAGGGGTTCTCAACATTTGTGGCTGGGGAGTTGTGACCCCCAGAAATGCTTTGGCCATGTCTCGCGACCCCAGCTCCGCCCCCCTCCCCACCCCCAATACAAATTGTCCACTACAATAACCTTAATAATAGAGAAAATACATCATAAATAAATATAAAACAATATAATCATTAAGGAAAATGTACTATTTTTTAACAAAAAAGGGGGGGTCTGGGGACCCCCCAAAATAATTTGGTGACCCCCAAAAGGCCAAGGGGTCGCGACCCCCATTTTGAGAACCCCTGTTCTAAACTAAACAATGATAAATATTACTAGGAGGAAGCAATATCATGCATACAGTATTATGGCCCCCCACAGGCAAGCAGTCCACATGGATGTTAATGTATATGTGTGTATGGAACAGGAGTGCTACCTATGGAGCACAGATCTAATTAGCATTCAGTGCATTCACTGATAAAGCAGTGGTTCCCAAACTTGTTTGCTCGAGACCCAAAAGAGAAGTTTGATGTCGCCCCAGGATTATTATTTTGTTTTTTTTACAATGTTTTGAAATAATAATAATTAAAAACAAAATGTAGGAAACAAAGTGTTCTGTTTTATTTTGGGGTTGTTTGCCCCTTGTCTACAATTAAGCACCTGCCCCGTGCTCTAAATCAGTAGTTCTCAAAGTTTTTTGTAATTCAAAACTATTTAAAAAAATGTTCAAAACTATCAGATGTACAAGCTTGCAGCGCGGCACGAAGTGACACGCTGTGAAGCTTGTACTGTATATCTGATATTTTGGAATAAACGCAAATATCTAAAATGACACAGATGCTTTCTCGGTTTTAATGGGTTAAACGGATTGTTCAATTACAAATACTTTATTCTACAAATTGTATTGACCAATTAATATATTAATCAGACCAAGTTCATCTTCTCTTCTCAGGTTTTGATTCCCCTGACCCGGTGTAACTCCCATAAAGAGACCATTCAGGGACAGCTGAAAGTCAGAAAACCTGGGCTCTACACACTTATCTTTGACAACTCCTTCTCACGGTAGGAGACTCTTGACATCTCCTGTCCTTTAGCTGAGAGGCTCGTCATTGCCTACTTGTGGATGTGTGTGCACCTCTTGGACTGGCAGGGGTTGGTTAATAAATTAAACACGTTTGTCCATTCAAGTATGTATGACCATATGTTACAACCCAATATGTCTAGGGGTAATTAAGTGTAACATTTTGACTATACCAGTCAAAATATTTCAATGTGTTCTCTGTGTGAGGTTGTTATATTACCCAGACGTCTCACTGTGCAACTAGAGAAGTTTATGAGTGCATCATGAAATTGGATATTGATTCATGTCAAACACACTATTTTTGTGTGTGTGTGCCTTTTGATTCAATTTCCTGCTGTGTCAGCATCCCTTCTCATTTACACAACTGTAGCTCTTTAATCTGCAACCTTATGATTACAGGTTCATCTCTAAGAAGGTCATGTATCACTTGACAATCGAGAAGCCTGTCATCTACGATGGAAGTGACTTTCCCTGATGCAGGAGTGGAAGTGAAGCCACAACACATGGCAGAGGTTCTGGGGATAAACGTTCCATATGGGGTTAAAGGACAACGTCCACATTATCTTTGTCATTTTCAGTTATTTAATTTGAAATCCCCATTTTTAGCCCTATAGTTTATCTTTACTTAAGCTGATTTTGTCTAAACCTCATTTGCGAAGGTTCCCTACTACATTATTTAATACTAAGATTTTATGTTTCACGGAAGGTTATTTTACTGTTGCATCAGTGAAATGTTAATGGAAAAAAAACCTTCAAGTTTACTGTTCAGCTAGTCACCAAGTAATGGACCCTAACCATCACACTTTTCTTGGCATTTGTTTAATCATGGGACATTTAGTTGTTTCTGATCGTACTACCTGCTTACTTTGACTTTGAAACCTTCTCTCTGTTTTTTCGAGAAGGGAGCACAGCAAGCAACAGCAGTACATGTTGTAATGCTACTGTATACATCTGTGTTGTCAGAAAAACTGTTCTACACCTACAAAAAGTACATATTTTGGAGTGGGAGAGGAAAAACATTTTTTCATCAGCTGTCAATTATATTAAGTACATGTTGGACCTTCAACAGCATGCACCTGACTCAGCGTGACCCAGGGAAGAAACATAAATGTGTAATGTGTTCTTTTCAAGTCGATCAAGGAAAACAAACTCAAATTCCATAATTAATTGCCAGGCACAGAAAATGAAAGCTAGTTCAAAAGGCTTCAGGGTAGAACCGAACGGCAAGATTAATGCACATTATTTCTCAGGAGGGAGAACGGCAAGATTGATGCACATTATTTCTCAGGAGGGAGAGGCCTTGCGTTGTTAGTTTCTCACAGCACTCAGTTGGAACTTAAGCCACATTGTATTTTCTACGGTTGTTTTTGCTTAAACGAAAAAAGACGATATTTGTTATGAAGACGACACATATTTTTTTGTGGACACCATGCAAACAGAAAACAGAGTTTTCAAAAATACGCTGAGTGTAAACACTATGATTGATAACATGCAGAAACTACATGGCTGGCTGTCAATTAACAAGTATTCCAAGTGCCAGTTACCTGCCAGAGGTTACTGTGCAGCAATTGTAAGTTTAACCCTTCTAGTGTCCTCAAAACATTATATCTTATGAATTAAGAATAGCACACAGCACAAGGCGTAAAAGGTATAGTATCAAAGCCTCAGTCATTATTGGCATGCATATTAGATAACCATTTTGTTGTACTCCTAAGTCCTACGGATCCCAATGTGTTTGAATGTGTGCTTTTTAATTTGAAACCTTAACTCTCAAAGCAATAATGAATGATCTTTGGTCATTTTACATGGAGTTGTTTATACACCTAATGAAGCAAGGGCTAAATGCTGCTCTCAGAGATCTGTTTGCATTTCACAAACATTTCTCTTTTTTATTCTTTGATTTAATGTAATTCTGTGCAATTTATATACTAAGCCTCATATTTTTCTCTATAGAATTGCACTTTGTGAGGGTATTATTTTTAAAGAATCATGTTACAAAAATATTTTAAAACAAATCTGTTACTTTTATATGGTATTTGTCAAAGAAAATCACAAAGGTACAGCTTTTCTACATATTGTCTTTGACCGTGACGTGTCAGTGTTGGGGAAGTGAACTCATGTTCCCTAGTAACACTCTTATGGAAAGTGCTAGACCTGTCAAACACAGTGAATATGAATAAAATCTGAGAGCAATAGCTTGTCCCCCATCACCCACAGTATTTACAGTATTTACAAGTGTGTAATTCATTATGACAGCTTTACAAAATGTCTCAGCGCTGTGTGATATCACTCTAGAAATGGCACAAATCACTAATGAGTCATTAGTAATGACTAATGCACCTTCTGACTTGGGGGCACAGGGGCCTGTGCACAGGCATCATTCAATTCAATTCAATTCAATTTTATTAAAGTGTCAAATCACAACAAGTTGTCTCAAGACACTTTACAACCAACAATGATCCACCCAGAGCAAGCAATATTGCGACAATGGTAACGAAAAACTCCCCTTTAGGAAGAAACGTCAGGCAGAGCCCGACTCTAGGGTGGGCGGCCATCTGCCTCGACCGTGTCGGGGGAGAGGGGGGGGGGGGGGGGAGGGGAAGTAGAGGGGGAATAGGAAGAAAGAATAGAAGAGAGATAGACAGGGTGGGCTCAAGGGGGCAGGCAGACTTTCCAACGTTGAAGCTCTGGGTCCTAGTGGTAGGAGGAGGGACTACAGGCGGACCCGTGGATTCATGACCGGGAAACCCCGTGCAGCTGGGCTTTAACGTTGAGCGCTCGGTTGCCCTACGTCACTCAGGACCTCAAAGTTGAGGTCCTGGGAGGGACTTCCGGCAGTCTTCCGGGTGCTTCAAAACGCCACTGAGCAACTTCCACTGACATGAATAGCTGGGGGGGGCGGAGCTTCGCGCCAGTTCAGTCTCTATTATATATATACTCTATGGGTGGGCTCCATGGAGGGGCCTGGTCCATCATGATCATGATGAGCACGCTGAAAAGCAGTGATGAAAAGACAAAGTAACGCATGGGCTACACACAAATACTCAAGTAGGCTATAGGCTACTGTACGCTAGTATAATTTTGAGCTGGTATTTGTACTTTACTTGAGTATTTCCAATACTTTTACTTCTACTGCCTACATCTCAGATTGGATTGGATCATTATTCATTAACCACTTCAGCATATTTGAAAATAGCTGATCTGTTGCAGCTGTCCAGTGCTTGGACACAGAGACACAGACACATAAATTATTGAACACAAACAATAGTGGATGCGCAAACTTGGAAAACTCTACAACAAGTGCTTCAGGATACAGATCACGGGTACAGAAAGCATCGCCTTATGGCGACTCAATTATTGCAGACACTGAACAGAATTTTGCTGATGCCTTAGCTCTCGGCTTGGGCATGCCTGCAATTCCTGACTGTTGAAAAGTCACAGCAGCGTGAACGCGCACCATCGGGACTTGCGCGCCTCTCCACAGTAGTCCCACATAATGTCTATGGAATGGATAGCATTTCATTTACACATGGTACACAGAGCCATCTAATAGAAGAGTTACGAATCCGATAATGAGGGGGCAGAAACCTGGAGATCGGGTTACCTCTCTTAATTACTCTATGGCTCTTGTACATGTCACCATAGGTCAGGGGATCTTAGTATAATCTGATCTGACAGAAGGAATTGACTTTAAAGAAACACGTTTTTTCAGTTTTTTGATGTTTGTTTCTGAACAATATTGTTTCTGATCAAATATTGGTTCACTTTCGTAATATTCTAGCCCACAAAAGAAATCAGGACCATGCTTCAATTTTCGGACCGAACCTTGGTATTTTGACAGTAGGAATTGAATTTAAAAAAACATTTTTTTTCCTGTTGTTTTTATGTTCGTTTCTGATCAAATATTAAATATTGGTTAATTTTTCCAATTTTCTAGCACATACAAAAGATCAGGACAATGCTCCAATTTCTGATTGTATCGACACCTTTTTCCGGGATCTTAGTATAATCTGATCGACAATAGGAATTGAGTGGAATCTGTTTTCTGATGTTTATTTCAGAACAAACATTGGGTCATTTTCCCAATTTTCTAACCCACAAAAAAAAATCAGGAAAACATCATTTGGATTTTACCATTATTTGATTTGGAACTGACAATGGTTTTCACCCCAATACAAAAAACAAAAAATAGGCCCAATATTCAATGTTCTAGCCCATGCACAAACAAATCATCATCATCATTGTCACTTAGGTCACATGGTCTTCAACTCACAATAAAAGCTGTAGTCTTATCAGACAGGACAGGCAGGCAGGCAGGCAGGCAGGCAGGCACAGACAGACAGACAGACAGACAGACAGACAGACAGACACTTAGAACATTGACATGCCGTTTTATACCCCAATGCCATACACTAGGCTATAATAATAATAAGGCTTTCGCCTTTATTTTTATCTAACTATAAATGCATCACGTGTGTGTGTGTGTGCGTGTGTGTGTGTGTGTGTGTGTGTGTGTGTGTGTGTGTGTGTGTGTGTGTGCGCTCGTGCGTGCGTGTGTGTGTGTGTGTGTGTGTGTGTGTGTGTGTGTGTGTGTGTGTGTGTGTGTGTGTGTGTGTGTGCGTAACTCGACAACCCTTTGCCCCACCGACTTCAAATTTGACACAAGCGTTCCACACCACAACAGGGAGTGCATTGCCCAGCCATGTCCAGAAACACCACAAAAGGCTCTGCCAGTGGACCTAAAGAGGCCAAGTCCCCTAACCTGTGCAATTTCCAGCCTCTGCCTCAACCAATTGATTGCCATGGCAACCCCACACCTGCCAATTGATTACTTAACCAGTCCACTTTTCACAGTCAGTTTGCAGCCTTCAGACACAGGCAGACAGACAGATACAGAGATCTCCATGTGGGAAATGGGTGCTATGACAACGGGTATTGCCTACTACAGAGATCTCCATATACAGTATGGGCACAAAAGGGATACAGACAGATAGATAAAACAGGTTCTATGACAACGGGTATTATTAGGTACCCAAGTTGCACCGTTCCCAAGTAGGCCGGTGGCCAGCGGGCACGTACAGGTCTAGTTTTTTGAGGGGCGCTAGCCCCTCCTATACACAGGTGTAATGCTTGTCTTTAGTTCAATGTATGTTTTGTAAACGCCATTGACAATGAAGGGAAAATGTATGTCATAATATTCCATTTATGTCATATTGTCTCTTTATAATTGTTAATGGCTATTAATGTTTGTGTTTGCACCGTTTGTTTTACAACACCATTACATCGCCTATAATCAACATGAGTTAGACTTTAATATATTAGCGCCCCTCACTTTGCACGGGTGTGATTTTCTAATCAGGGATAGGTACAGTATATAGGCAGTAGGCTGACAGGAAATGGGGAGAGAGATGGGGGGGTCCCAGATGGGGGGTCCCGGGGGTGATCATGCTGTAAAGGCCGTCGGGATCGGGAGTCGAACCTGCGGCACACTGCCAGACTGGATTACCAGCCAATAATAATAATTACCAGTAAGATGCCCTGAGGGTGAGAAGGGCAAAGAGCTGCACAGTTAAAAAGCAGGAGTTCAACTATTAATCTATGGTGGTGTCCATGAGGTCAGGTTACTGGCCGGGTCCATATATGCAGATCTAGGTGATCCCGTCTTCTCCATGACACGCGCCATATATGGAGCGTGTATTGAGTGTACAGGGTTTGATGAGGTCAGATCAACATATGGAATGTCAGAACAGGTCAGGTCCATATATGGAGATGTAAGGGTTTGATGAGGTCAGCACAAATATGGAATGAATTGGCCATATATGGAGCGTGTCTTGAGGCATGACGGACGCGAGATGCAGGTTTTCATAGTATAAACTGCGACCTACAGTCGCTATAATAATAAATCAATTTTGTCACCTATACCCTAGACCTAGACCTAGAGTAACCTCTTTTCTGTAAACTTAGAAAATGTGATATCCGATTCCTTGCACCAAACAGCTGCATGGTCACTGGGAAGGGGGATACGGTACGTGTCATTCCCATATCTGCTGCCTGCTTGTACTTGGATGAGAGGGTGCAGGAGGGACCTTGAACTGACCTTTAGCATATGCCTAAGACTGGTCTAAGATACATATGAGCTTAGGGTCAATGAGTACTTCTTCATATATTGACCCATGTCATTTTCGCTTTGAAGAGTGCAAACTGGTTAAGTAATCAATTGGCAGGTGTGGGATTGCCATGGCAATGGCAATCAATTGGTTGAGGCAGAGGCTGGAAATCCTGTGGTGTTTCTGGACAACGGTGCATGCCACCGACTCAAGGCTGGGCACTGCACTCCCTGTTGTGGTGTGGAACGCTTGTGGTAAACGGTGGGGCAAACGGTTGTCGAGTTACGTGCATTACAACCATACACACTGCACACAGACGTGGTGCATTTATAGTTAGATACAAATAAAAGCGAAAGCCGCAAAAAATATATGGATTTTTTTTGTATTATTATTATTATTATTATAGCCTAGTGTATGGCATTGAGGTATAAAACTGCATGTCAATGTTTTAAGCGGCTGTCTGTCTGTCTGTGCCTGTCTGTCTGTCTGCCTGCCTGTCCATTGACTATAGACTACAGCTTTTATTGTGAAGTTGAAAACCATGTGACCTAAGTGACAATGATGATTTGTTTGTGGGCTAGAACATTGAATATTGGGCCTATTTTTTGTATTGGGGTGAAAACCAGTCAGTTCCAAATCAAATAATGGTAAAATCCAAATTATGTTTTCCTGATTTTTTTGTGGGTTGGAAAATTGGGAAAATGACCCAATGTTTGATGTTTGTTCTAGAAAAATATCAGAAAACAGAGAACACTTGTGGTCCACTCAATTCCTATTGTCGATCAGATTATACTAAGATCCCGGCAAAAGGTGTCGATACAATTAGAAATTGGAGCATTGTCCTGATCTTTTATTTTGTATGTGCTAGAAAATTGGAAAAATTAAACAATATTTAATATTTGATCAGAAACAAAATTGTTTTTTTAATTCAATTCCTACTGTTGATCAGATTATGCCAAAATACCAAGGTTCGGTCCGAAAATTGAAGCATGGTCCTGATTTCTTTTGTGGGCTAGAATATTAGAAAAGTTAACCAATATTTGATATTTGTTCAGAAACAAACATCAAAAAACAGAAAAAACGTGTTTCTTTAAAGTCAATTCCTTCTGTCAGATCAGATTATACTAGATCCCCTGACCACCATAGCCATCATAGAGTAAGACAGAGTTACGAAAACTCTGTTCACTTCATGGGGCCAGTCCAATGGCGGCTCTTCTACATAGTCTCATTTTTAAGATCTTAAATGGACTGGCACCTCCACCACTGAAACAATTCATAGGCCGAAGGGACAGTGGTGACAGAGCAACAAGGGCAACTACCAGAGGAGACTGTGAAATGCCAATCAGACGTAGTGTGTTTGGTAAAACAGTCTTCTCTGTTAGAGCCTCCCATCACTGGAACAGTCTCCCCACAGAAGTAAGAGAGACCTCCAACTATCTGACCTTCAAATTCAACCTGAAAAGGTGGCTAAAAACAATTCAAATCTGTAATCATGAGTAACTATCAGCACCATTTAGTATTTCTCACCGGTGTCATTATTCACTTCACTATGTAGTTGTTCTGTCCCCTGTACCATGTTGATCTGTTCCTGTAGTGTATTGTATTGTATTGTGTTTGTGTATGGACAGAGTGTTGGGTGCTAGCACATATGCACACATGGCATCAACGCATGGTGTTGTGTGCTGGCACACTACACTCTGTCTTTCTTTTATCTGTATTGTATTGTGTTTTTGTACGGACAGTGTTGGGTGCTAGCACATTGCACACATGGCATCAACGCATGGTGTTGTGTGCTGGCACACCATACAGTACACTGTCTTTCTTTTATCATTCATTTTTTAAGAGCCTGCCCAGGGACTACAGATGGAAATTAGCTTTGGCTAACTCTGGCCCATTTACATTGAGGTGAAAACTGACATGTTGATTAATGAGCTTTGTCCCAAAAAAAAAGACTTAGGGACAAGTCCTGGACGGGAAGTATTCGGCAGAAATGCATTGGACCCAGGCAACAGCCCAGCTTTAATGATCTTAAATCTCTTAATTTTAGATTGTTTTGTAGTAATAGTACAACATAAACATTACAGAGACTTTAGACGTTACTGTACAATACTTTAAAACAGTTGGCATGTTGCACACGTGCCTAAAATTGCTCTAGTTGGCACAGTCTACAGACCTCCTGACCAGCAAGGCTTTTATGATATTCTTGAGGGATGCTTAGCTGAGGAGGAGGGTGAAGAGAAAATCCTGATGGGCGATCTGAATACAGACGTACAGCGTAAAGAGGCGCCTGTTTTCAAATCATTTAGTATGTTTTGTGATCTGCATAGTATTAGCCAGCTTATTACCCAACCCACTAGAGTGTGTGTTTCTACTCAAACTGTCATTGATCTCATTCTGTCCTCGGACAAATCCAGAATCTCCAAGAAAGGGGTTATTGTATGTGGGCTTAGTGATCATTTTATGATATTCTGTACCCGCAAAATACAAAAACTTAAGACCGGCTGCCACAAAACAGTCATATCAAGGGACCTCAAAACCTACTCTAGTGAGGTCTTTAACCAAGTATTGGAGAGTCTGGATTGGTCCGATGAGCTTAAAAGCACACTTGTCGAAGAAGCTTGGCTTGGCTTCAAAACCAAATATACATCAGTACTGAACAACATGGCTCCTTTGAGAACCACCAGGGGCAAAACCCGCTCGGAACCATGGATGAATTCGGACATACTGGCTGCAATGAAAGCCAGAGACAAAAAATGCTCTGAATTTCTAAAATGCAAGTCAAAGCTAGCCAAGCGCTTCGACAGTGTTCGCCAAGCTCGTTTGAACAACCTAAATACCCAACGAATCAAGCTAAGAAACAGTGTAACTGCCATGACCAAATCAGCTAAAAGTAACTTCATCAATGATAAAGCACAGGAAAACAAAAACAATCCTCGTGAGCTCTGGAAGCTACTAAACAATCAACTATGCTGCGGTCAGAAACTAAAAACCAGGTTTTCAAACATAAACATCAAATCGGACAACACTCTCATCACTGACAACCTTGATGTGGCCAACTACTTGAATATCTTCTTTACAAACATAGCAACAACTCTGGTTAACAAACTGCCCTCCCACTCTGGGCTCTTTGGTATAGAGCACATTACAACCTTCTACAGAAACCTAGGTGTTTGTAAAGACGATTTTAAACTAGTTATGGTAACAACTGATGAGGTAATTAAGAAACTGAGTGCCCTCCAACCCCACAAGGCCACAGGCCATGACAATATTCCCTCCAAATTTCTCAGAGACTCAGCCATCTCTATAGCTCGGTGGCCGAACGGAGGCAGCGGTGGCCGAACGGATAGCGGCGCGGTCTAGATACCGGAAGGTTCCCAGTTCGAACCAGCCGTCCGACACGTTAAAATTACCACCGCTGAAATGCCCTTGAACAAGGCATCAACCACTACAATGAAATGTGTTCTATGAGCAGGGCCTGGCTGGAAACAAGTTCTTGAGCTTAGCCCAGATACCCTGGGTAAATATAGATTTCATTTCATTTCATTTCATTTCCAATCATCACCCACATAGTAAACCTCTCCATCAAACAGGGACAGGTCCCCCAAGATTTCAAACTGGCCAAAGTAACCCCCTTGCACAAGAAAGGGAGTAAATTAGACCCCGGCAACTACCGCCCTATTTCTATTCTTAGCTACATCTCGAAAGTGATGGAAAAAATAGTCTATGAACAGGTTGAAAAGTATCTTGCCACTAATAAATTAATGTACGAGTTCCAATCTGGCTTCAGAATGTCCCACTCCACTGACACATGCCTTCTCTATTTGAGCGACCACATCAAACATGAGGTGGATGCTGGCAAATACTGTGGCATGGTCATGCTGGACCTCCAAAAGGCTTTTGACACCGTGAACCACTCCATACTGGTTAACAAGCTAAAGGCAATTGGTTTCGATAGCACATCAGTGAGCTGGATGCAATCCTACCTGGAGGGGAGAGAACAGATGGTGGAGGTGAATGGAACACTGTCCCCCCCCCCCCCCCTCCCAGTGAGCTGTGGCGTTCCACAAGGGAGCATACTAGGACCTTTACTGTTCCTAATATATGTTAACGACATGTCTTCAGCTTGTGACTGCAACTTGTTCCTGTTCGCAGATGACTCGGCACTGCTAGTCTCGGACAGGAACAAACTGCAGGTTGAAAAGGCCCTCAGCTCTGAACTCGGTAGAATCTGCACCTGGCTCGCTGATAACAAACTATCTTTACACCTGGGAAAAACTGAATCCATTCTCTTTGGCTCTAATAGTAATCTCAGCAAGGCAAATGGCTTCTTGGTTAGAGTGGGTGACAATGTTATCACACGTAAAGATGAAATTACCTACCTAGGTTCCATCCTGGAGGCTAATCTTTCCGGTGATAAAATGGCCACCAACGTAATCAAAAAGGTCAACCATAGAACAAGATTCCTTTACAGGATCTCCTCACTGGTCAACAAAAACACCTTGAAGACCTATAACAGGAGCCCTTGTACAGGGTTTCTTTGACTATGCATGCACCTCCTGGTACCACAGCACCTCAAAGGCCCTTAAAACCAGGCTCCAGACTTCCCAAAACAAACTGGTCAGGCTCCTACTTGACCTCGCCCCCCGAACCCACCTCACCCCTGCCCACTTCGACAGGCTGGAATGGCTTAGGGTCGACGACAGAGTACAGCATCTTGCAATGGGTCTGGTCCACAAGATTCGATACACCACCAAGATACCCATGTACCTGTCTAGATACTTCCTTAATGTTAACGAAGTCCACACCCACAACACCAGAGGGAGTGGAACGAACCATGTACAACCCAGATTCGGCACAAACAAGGGACTAAATTCTTTTCGCTCCTATGCCACCAAAATGTGGAACGCCCTACCAACTGTCATTAAGACATGCGAATCCCTTGACTCCTTCAAAACCGCTCTCAAAGTGCACCTACAGACGGCTGCAATTCGAAACTGGCCCCTGTAAAATCGGAATCCCTCAAACACGAACGCAAGGACAACACAAGAGACGGTCGCGGCCACACAGCCAACTCAAGGTACGGCCACGGAGCCGACTTGGGGACCCAACACAAGAGGCGGTCACGGCCACACAGCCAACTCAAGGTACGGCCACGGAGCCGACTTGGGGACCCAACGCAGCTCCTCCAAGGAAAACAAACAAATTAACGGAGCTGAACGTGAATCCCCCCCACCGCCCACCCCTTTTTTTCCCTCACTGTATATGTTTCTTTTCCCTTTTTACCTCCTTTATGATGAATTCCTGTTCTGTCTATATAGAAGTGTCTATTTGTACGTCTATTTGTACGTCTCTAAATGTTTTTGATGATTTGAACATGGTGGACCCTATTGGAAACAAGTGTAATGCTTAATTGGGTCGTCCACTCACAGTTAACAGCCTTTGTATTGAGTTTGTGCTTGAAATGTACTGTAATTCTGCAAACTGTTAATACATTCTTCAATCAATCAATCAATCAATCAATCTTATTTGCGCCGCCCTCGTTGAAAACAATGTATTTCCAACTCCAGTTTGTCCCCCTTTCAGGCTGCATGAACAGCGCTCGAGCGCTCGGTTTCTGCCCCCCCAATATCGTAACTCTTCTATTAGATGGCTCTGGTAGGCTACAGCTATAGACAGGCAGCAGCACAGTAAGCTCAGCTGTCGCTGAGAGCCCGAGACGCTACCGAGACGCTGACTGGAGATTAGAACAACAACCAAAAAGATGTGCGCTCTTCAAGGAATTCTATTTATCCTATCTTTGACGCCATACGTGAGTGTGTCTCGCTTTATAATTATTAACATTATTAAAATGAATTTTGAGAGCCTGCTTAATTGCAACCTTTAGCCTACTTTATTGCACGTGAGAAGAAAGCAGTTTGATTTGATGATAAAGAAATTGAATAGCAACAGATCGACAAAATGTTTCTCTCAATTCTCTGCAATTCGCAAACAAAGTAACAAACTAAAAGTAGGCTAGACATGCCTTCTAAAAATATATTTTTCGTTATTATAGTCTTTATCCAACTGATGGGTAGGCATAACATACCAGAGTTTTTAAAGGGTGAATTATACTTTATTTTGGAAATTGGAGATCAACTGCATGGTTACTGGTTTGCAATGCACGCGTGCGTGCGCTTTTCCGCGTCCGCGTGGTGGTTTAATTGCGTGCAGCCGTGCACGCTATCCGCTCTTTTTATTTTTTATTTATACCTCCAGTGGAGTCTGTGGAGACTCAGGTAGACTATAAACCAAATAGTTGACTCCAATGAGTCCCATCTTTGAAGACACTATTATATACTATAGTATATAGGCTACCTATACGACAGCAAATGTATCAATCATTGTATGTATCAATCATTCCCTAATTAGCACACTATGACACTAATGGTGTGTAGCTGTAGCCTAGGCGTATATAGCGCTGCATGTTACTTTTAATTCTGTCTAGGCTACTTTACAGGCAATATGTGATGTGATGATGCACCAAGTGACTCAGACGTAGCCTATACTCTGTGAGTTGAAAGTGACCGTGAGTCCGTGACCAAGGGTGCTTGCCTTGACCTATGTTCGGAAATGCGCACCGGGAGCACACTCGCCTATTAATTTGTAGGGTAATTGGCAGTGCGCTCGTGCCAAAAAAATAGTACCAGCCCCGGGCAGGCATTTCAGGAAAGCCACGAATATGAATGCCATGGCCGTCGTTGCCCCTCAGTTTGGCCTTGTACCAGGGGCGGCAGGTTCCTATAACGGCAGTGGGTGCCCCCCGCCCCGCCTCCCTTATTTCCCCCAGATGATCTAACAATGTCATGATTTGACCAATGTATTACCAATCTCGTACACCATTGCTCACGAAAGCAAGATCCTTGACCCAATTACAGCCACTGCATCTTACCTTTTAATTAAAGTAAAAGTAGTCTGAGGAAAAGGAACAGTTCTGTTCCCCGGACATTGTTTTGGGATATTTTGGCTGAGATGGCTCTGTTTGTCAAGTCTCAAGTCATGGCTCTTTACAGACGGGCCGACGGTACACAGACAGCAGCCTCTCCGCTGACTGTGTTAGTGTTGTGTTGCTGCAGGAGACGGAGTGTGAATGAACCGTGCGGTCACTGGAACAAAGCCACCGTATTAGCATTTGAATACCTGTTCTGTGAACACCGTAAAGGTGTGTGCCTACGTGACAAAATGACCAGGGGGAGGGGATCTTCAGCCTTAATCTCAGTGGGTGCTATTTGTCTTATTATTTTTTCAGTGAGTGCCCAAGCCCTCAGGCACTCCCAAAGTTGACGCCGCTGCCTTGTACCCTCATAGAATGGCAAGCGCAGCCACAGTGGCCTCAATGCCCCAGCTGACTTACCACTTTCTCCTCTGTCTCTTTCTTAGAATCCCTGGTGTCACCAGGGATTCTTTCTTGTCAAATTGTAGAGTAAACAGTCTTTTGTTGAGATTCTAAGGGCGGCACTGCGCCCTGAGCGTAGCCTGGCTAATAAACCAGACCGACTCAGCCGTTAGTCTGGCTTATTAGCCAGGCTACCCAGAGCGCACAATGTTCCCGGAGATCCTGAGCTCTAGTTATGATTAGGCTTGATTAACCCCTCTCTATCCGTCCCTCCCCTGCTCCCCATCTTTAAACTAATCCACTTTGATTGGTGCAGGGCATGGATCTGATTGTAAATACCATAATTAATTTATTTCACTGCAGATAGTCTAACATCATCTGGACAAAACCCTTCAAATATAATATATGCAGACCACCAGGAACAAGTAGGCCTATAATAATTTTGATAAATCCAAAGAAATTATATTTAGCTTGGTATTACAGAAAAATAGGGCTGTCACGTCACTTTAAGACAGTAAAAACCTTTGAGAAAACCCAGAATGAAAAGAGACCAAATTAATCAATATTATTACCTTTTACAGTCAAATAGTAAGAATCAGTGTAATATCCCTTTAAAATCCTTTAGCCAACCAGGCAGAAAAACACTTTTGAAAGACCCCATAATTGTGCATTTTTGGTCTTGTTTATTTTAATTATTTATTTAACCAGGCATGGCAAGGCAGGATTGAGAATAATTTGTTATGTACAACTGCAGCTTGGCAAAAGGCAATGCCTCTTGAGCTAATAATAATGAATTGCATTTTTATAGCGCTTTTCCAAGTGCTCAAAGCGCTTTATACAATGGTTCATTCATTCATACATTGGGAGGTGAAGCGGCGAACAGTCAACGCCAGCGTCCTCACTTCCCACATTCACACACCAATGGTGGCAAGCTCACACCGACCGACTCATTGGAGGCAATGTAGGGTTCAGTGTCTTGCCCAAGGACACTTCGACATGTGGACAGGAGGAGCCGGGATTCGAACCGCCGACCCAGGGATCATTGGACAACCTGCTCTACCTCCTGAGCCACAGCCGCCCCTAGTGGGAAAAGGGGCTAAAATAAATCAACACGTTTGTTGATTTGCTTATTTGTGATAACATCCCGTCATGATTCATGCACACATTTGAAACTGTAAAATGTAGCCCCTTGTTCCATGGAAAAATAGATGGCATTATCATGTGCAGAGTGCCCAATCTGATGGCCCCTTTTTGGATAGTTAGCGTTAATGGCATTTCAGCTCTTACACAGAGAACCCTTTTCACTTTTCTATCTGACATCAGACCACTTACCTGGTCCTGGATGTGTAGAGTTGGCCTGCATGCGACTATGCACTGTAGGCTATGTGGTTTCAGAGCTCGCCGCATCCTGACGGACCGCATAATCCCCTCTCTTTATTCCTGTCTCTGTTATACTATATGCTTCATTCATCCCCATGGTACTCTCACCTGTGCCGTCCCTATTCTTTAGAAGGAGGGGGTGGTTTTATGTTGTGTCTGTCTGTCTGTGACTGACTGACTGACTGACTGACAGACATGCTGTAAATATGCACGTGTGTCTGGTTACTTTGCAGAGAGTTGGAAATATGTTGTTGGAAAATGTGGGATTCATTTTTCACTCTGAGCACCAGACAATGGGCTGTCACAGTCACTTCTGTCATTGTGCTGTGGTATCTCCAGCTCACAGTGGCACCTTGGAGAAGAAGGCACACAGAAAACCAATGGTGTATTGATTGTCAGGGAAGTTCTCATTGACTTCCACCTCTGGCCTGTTTTTGAATGAATCCACTGTTGGTATCTGGCTGTGACGTTGTTAGTGTAAAGACTGCTTCACTATTATTCTGGGCTGGTTTCCACAGATTCCATTATTTTGGCATGTGTGTGTTTGTGATTGTGTGTGATACATACTGCAGTCTGTAGTGTATGTGATGCAGATGTTGTGTGTGTGTGTGCGTGTGCGTGTGCGTGTGCGTGTGCGTGCGTGCGTGTGTGCGTGCGTGCGTGCGTGCGTGCAGTGGTTAGAGACACATTAGCATCATGACAGAAGGTTGAGGCGAGTGAATCTCTGCATGCTGATAGCTGAGTTTATAGAACAGCATTTCCAGCACAAACCTGTTCCATAAATATGTTATTCTGTGTATGCCACGGCTGCAGTGGTGTCTGTGCTTTAGACTGGTATTTACATACTGGTCAATAAATATGTTATTCTGTGTATGCCACGGCTGCAGTGGTGTCTGTGCTTTAGACTGGTATTTACATACTGGTCATCTTTCATATCAAGAAGCTATCACAGGCAACAGTAAGCACTCAAATTAGCACTTTCTTCCAAAATGGGTTGATGGGTTTTTTTTATGGATAATTGCGAATTTACCTCAGTTATTATAGGACTATAGCTGTGCAAATATGTTGATGTTATAGAAGCTCCTCCCACTATGGCATCACCCAAGCTATGCCAGTGAGTCGGTGACATGGTGTTAGACATTGGCAGTAAAAAAAAAAAAAAATCAGCAAGAGAAGATCAGCAATTCAGTTTGGTGTTTATAAATTATATGTGTGCTATTTATTCAGTTTGAGAAATCATGATCTTTGGAAAGCATTCGCTGGCAGATCATACAGGGACTAGGGGCTATATCTTGCGCCACCCCTTAACCCTTATCTCTAAACTAATTTGCCATTTTTTACTATTGAAAAAAACCTTTTAAAATAGTTAAAATAGCCGATCTACAAGCTCACAATGTCTCGATGTAGATCGGCTAGTTGAACTATTTTAAATGTTTTTCAAAATAGTAAAAAAAATGGCAAATACGTTTAGGGATAAGGGATAAGGGTGGCGCAAGATGGAGCCCTAGAAGTAATGTCACTCAGACAGATGAGGGAAAAGGAGATAACGCATTGCCCCACAATATTACCTGTAAGATGCCTGAGCTCCATACTGTATATGGAGATCTAAGGGTGGCTGCGGTGGCAGTGTCTTGAGTGTACAGGGTTTGATGAGGGCCCATGTACGGCTGGGCATTAATTTTCAGGCCTGTTGAGAACTCAAGTTTTCGCCGGCTGCCGGGGGCGGCTGCACAAATAACTTTGGGGCAGGCCCGTCTAGAGTTTAAATGGTGTGGGAGGTCTGATACAAATCAGGAAACAGAGACAGCAGAACCAAGGTTTGACACACGGTGGCGCCCTTTGTTATATTGAACAATAAAGAATAAAATGCCACTTTTTGCTCAGAAACAATAATGCATCAACTCTCAAACATGTGGAATGTTATCTTCAGGTAAGGTAGGAGTATCGAGTATAGACATTTCAAATGTGCAACTAACTAAAGAGGGAGAGGGAGTGCGGGGACTTACCATCCAGAGCCAAACACAGGTATACGCTGCCCGTCAGCGTCAAGGTGGACCAGCCAAGTGTCAGGTTCAAGTGTGCTCTATATAGGGCCCGCCTGACTCGCCCTATATAGCTGCTATATATAGCTGGAGTACAGTCTAGGCACATAGACACCGTCTATGATGTGTCCGAGGGCGTGTCTGGTCTGCTTCCGTGTCAGAGGCGGCGGTGTTTGGCTGGTCACCATGGAAACGTACCTGTTTGCCTGGTGGTTTTGTAGCGAGACACCACAATGGACAGGTATCAGTCAAAAGGGAGACATCGAAGAGGAAGGATGGATGGGAAAGGATCAACATATAACAGAACAGGTTCTGACATATATCCATATACTAATATTGATGACATCAGGGATCTCCATATGGGCTTAATTGCGACAGCAGGTCGCATTTACTATGATATGATCCCTGATTTACTGTCATCCCCGATGATGTCATAGTGATGTCACGAGACCTGGGCACAATATATGGGGGCTTTCCCCATGTATGGGGATTTTGAGAGATTCCATAGTTAACTGCGACCTTCGGTCGCAAATACATTTTTGATGACATGTTTTATTTTGTTTCGTAACCATTGTATAATCACATAATTATATGAACTGTTATTATTGGCACTTCAGTGATTCTTACAGCGCCCCCGTTCCTGACAGTGATGGAAAAAGTCCTCACATTTGTTTCTTAAGTAAAAGTATCAATACTGCAATATAGAACTACCGGTACTCTGTTGCAAGTACAAATGTATATAGAGCTGAAGTGGTTAATGTGTATTTCGTAATAATAATAATAAAAAGTAACTAACTAGTAACTAAAGTTTTCAAATAAATGTAGTGGAGGAAAAGTACAATATGCCTCTGAGATGTAGTGGAGTAGAAGTAAAAGTACTATAAATTGGAAATACTGAAGTAAAGTACAAATACCACAAATATTGTACTTAAGTACAGTACTTAAGTACAGACAATTACTGTCGTCATTAATGACTGTAAAGCACACCTCCTTCATGTAATATTTCTTAATCACATTCCAGTAAAGTATTAGTTTGTTAGTAATGTTAGTGATAACTTAAGAATTGTAAGAGAGAGATTGTAACCGAGACTGTTTAAGATGAGGATAGAACTGTCTCTTCAATGAAAATGTGAGAATTTACTCGTATCACACAGTTAGAAGTGACAAAGGATGTGAGGTTTGTTTTACAGTGTTGATCTTTGTCTACTCTCATCTGAAACTACTAACACGATTTTATCATTATGTGAGGCGGATGACTAATTTAAGGAGAAAAAATATATGTTTTTATTTTTTTAATGGGCAGGTGTGTCATTGGCTGTTAAATTCCCACTGCCAGCCCCTCCCCCCTGGGGATTCACTATAGCCTTACTCCAATTTAGTTGATCATCCTCCTGAATTATGAATTGTCTTCTACAATTTACAATTTAGGCATTTAGCAGACGCTCTTAATCCAGAGCGACTTACATTAAGCAAGAACAAAAAGCATGGGAATACATCACATATGTAAAATGCATTTATCGCGAAACATGCGTAAGCTAAGAACGTGACTAGAACATATCTATATAATGACACTATACATATAAACTATAACTAGAACATATCTATATAATGACACTATACATATAAACTATACATATATGCTATACTATGCTGTACATATATACTATGAAGTGCTATGACTACATACAATGCACTTATTGTGCTGTCTACATGACATGCTATAAGTCTGTTTCAAATGCTATATAAGTCTAAGAAGTGCTGTCTAAGGGGGTAGGGTAAGTGCTATGGGCCATGATGGAGTCTGAAAAGGTGGGTTTTCAGACTACGGCGGAAGATCGGGAGTGATGCTGCAGTTCTGATTGCAACGGGAAGTGCATTCCACAGTTTTGGGGCCAGAAGGGAGAAGAGTTTGGGACGTGTGGTGCGTTGTCCCGGTGTTTTTAGTGAGGGTACTTCCAGCTTCCCTGCGTTGGCTGATCTGAGTGCGCGGGAGGGTTTGTAGGGTTCAATCATGCTGGCAAGATATGGGGGAGCCATACCTTTGGTTGCTTTAAATGCCAACATCAGAGTTTTGTATTCTGTGCGGGCAGCGACCGGGAGCCAGTGCAGGGAGCGGAGCAGGGGGGAGACATGTGAGAATTTTGGCTGGTTGAAGACCAAGCGAGCTGCGGCATTTTGGATCAGTTGGAGAGGCTTCAGTGCACATGCCGGTAGGCCAGTAAGGAGAGAGTTACAATAGTCAAGTTTTGACAGGACTGTTGTCTGGATTAGGAGCTGGGATGATTCCTGGGTGAGGAACGATCTAATTCGTCGTATGTTATAGAGTGTGAACCTACAGGATCGAGTGACAGCTGTGATGTGAGTTTTGAACGAGAGCTGACTGTCCAGGACAACACCAAGGTTCCTGGCTGTTGGGACAGACGTTACCAGGGCGTTGTCTACGGAAATAGTTAGCTCCCGCATAGGGCAGGACTTAGCTGGGAAGAAGAGAAGCTCAGTCTTGTCTGGGTTCAGCTTGAGGTGGTTGGAGGACATCCACTGTGAGATGTCAGCCAGGCAAGCAGTGATGCGCTCTTCCACCTGGGTAGAAACAGTTGTGTGTCATCGGCATAACAGTGATAGGATATATTGTGAGCAGAGATGATAGTGCCAAGGGATTTAGTGTACAGTGAGAAAAGGAGGGGACCAAGTACAGATCCCTGTGGGACCCCAGTTTGGAGGGTTCGGGGGGATGATAACAGACCTTTCCAGGAGACCTGGTAGGTCCGGTCGGTGAGGTAGGAGGAGAACCACTTTAGTGCCGTCCCGCCGATGCCTAGATCCGCTAGGGTGTCTAGGAGCAGCTGGTGGTTCACTGTGTCAAATGCTGCTGATAGGTCTAGGAGAATCAGGACTGCAGAGTGGGAAGCAGCCTGGGCAGCATGTAGTGCTTCTGTGACTGCCAGCAGGGCAGTTTCTGTGGAGTGGGCCTTTTTGAATCCGGACTGGTTGGGATCCAGCAGGTTGTTATGTGAGAGATGGAGAGAGAGCTGGTTGGAGACAACACGTTCAATGCTTTTTGATAGAAATGAAAGGAGTGATACCGGTCTGTAGTTCTTGACATCTGAGGGGTCAAGGGTTGGTTCCCGGCCTTGGATTCTTTTCAAAGGAAGATTGAAATGGGACATACACGTATATAATCAAGGACTTGCGTAGCATGTCCTTGCATAGCATGTGTTTGTCAAGAAAATTATTGCTTTTTTTCCTGTCTAGGCCAAATGTCTTTGCCAAAAATAGCCGATCTACAAGCTCTCATGCACAATGCACTGCAGCACGTTGTGAGCTTGTAGATCGTCCATTTTTGGCTAATATTCCCCCCAGAATATGAATGCTGGCATTCAAGTGGTTATTATCCTGCCTCATTTTCATGTCAAAAAGGCTGTCTCTAGTTCAAGCAATTTAATACACTTTATTTTTTTTTCTTTCTCTTTCATCCTTTTACTGCCCTGATGGGTGATGGCTTCCGTCTGCATGTCAAACATTCCTTCCCGCCTTCACCCTCACCCCCAACCCCACCCCCCAAATCCCCTCCACTTATTGATGTCCTGCAGAGAAGATATTTGCTTCAGAACATAGGCGATTTTTGGGGGGACCCAGGGGGCACGTGGCCGCCCCGGTGGCCCAAAGAAAATCTTTTGTCAATTGTAACTTTATACTCATTTATATTTTTCACTTTGTAAAGAACATTGACATGACTCACATGCTGATTGGCTATAGTATGCGCCAAAATGAGTAAATACATCATATAGTGTCTAGAAAATTAAGTACTTACAGTATGTCTTGCATATTTTGTTGTTTATATTCTTTAACTTAGCCATTGAGTTCTCATAGATGTGTACCCAGATATTGTAGGCTATTATTAGCCTACAATATTATTATTATTATTATAAAATAATAATAATTTAAAAAAATCTGTGCCCCCCCTGCTGGGAGAGCCAAAGATAGCCTATGCTGCTGCAGAATGATGACCACAGGTGTCCTGTCCAGCATTCCTGTGTTCAGTGTTCTTTAGTGCTTTATCTCCTCCAATCAATCATAATAGACAACCCTCCTTCCTCAGTTTTCCGAAACGGGATCCTTCTGTCTATCTCAGATAGGGGTAAATGTCAGCAATGTCAGATGCAAATCAGGTTTTCCTATTTCTATTTGATATAGGCAGCCTACTATAGAAAAGGACGTACAGTCTTGAATTATCGCTTTCTGTCTGAGGCCAACCACCACTTTCAGCCTGGTGTCCCTGTTTTGGGCATGTTCACTCCGCGTCATCAGTGCCCACTGCCCATACCCTAGGTGGGGTTGGCGAAAGGGCCTTTCTGTGTGGAGTTTGTATGTTCTCCCTGTGTCCCCTAGGGTAGGTACCCTCACAA
Source organism: Electrona antarctica (assembly GCF_951216825.1). NCBI lineage: Eukaryota > Metazoa > Chordata > Actinopteri > Myctophiformes > Myctophidae > Electrona > Electrona antarctica. The sequence continues at coordinate 38,627,347 of NC_136812.1, forward strand.
TAAACATGCAGTAATACTAGTCTCTGTCCTGCCCCCCCTTTACAAAAATCATGGGATAAGAAAAAAACCCAATATATGTGAATGTGAAAGATTGCACTCAGTAGAGTGCACACCTCTCCATTTGATATCAGTGTTTATGTAATTATAATCTTGCCTTTGATTGTGACATGTCATTTGATGTTTTTGACTCAAAAGTGAATCATCTTCCTCCAGACTTTGTCCAGCTTGCACCCAGAGTGTGAATACATATTTCAACTAGAAAAGGAGGAACGCCACTGTCTTCAGAGGATTGCAGAGCAGGGCAACAGCAGTGCTGAAGCTGGAGGTAGTATCTCTTCTGCTCCATTCCCCTTGCGGTTATAGCTCATATAGATTCAACAGCAGATCCAGTTGTGTTATGATATATTATATAGACACGTTCACATTAAATGCAGTCTGGAGGGGGAATAAATGCTCCATAGTGAATCATAATTGAAGACAGATATTTAGCCAGATTGTCCATGTGGAGAAAAAATGTGCATGGAGGGACCTGTCATTGTGCTTGCAATGAATAAAAAGGACACGGGTAGAATTTAATTTATTTAAAGTTAAAGGGCTTATTTGAAAATTACTTTACTCACTACAAAAACGTATGCACTGGCTCCGATGAAGGCTGACAATATTGTGCGTGCGTGTCATGTGTCATCATACTGATTGCATAGTATACAGTACTGTCCTATAGTGGTTCTCAATGTTTCATGCTGCAATGCCCCCAAATAATCATACCGTATTTGAACTGGGGACTCCCCACCCTGACAAGCACTTGGAATTGTAGGAGTTAAGGCATTACATTACGTTTGACTCAGTTCCCACGGATAAATATTGTGAAAATAGCAGATCTACAAGCTCACAGCGGCTCGCAGAGCGAGTCGTTCGTGAGCTTATATTATAGATCGTCTATTTTCACAATAAGTACCACAGACGAATAACAGTCTAAGTCCACACTATTGATCCATAATGTATAAATGATAGATAAGGGTTCAGGACAACAAGGCCTTTTCGTGGAGGGGTCAGTCTGACATTTGGACTTAGACTGTTTTTCGTCTGTGGTACTCATTATTTCTGCCTCGTTCTTATATTATTTGACTTGACTTGTCCAATGTTTGAACATGTGTTGAGATTGAGGATCACTGCTGTATACTGTACATGTATCGTTAAGGCCTCTTTAGTCTTACTTCTTGATTTACTGGTTTCTCGATACACATTTTATCCCTATACATTATATCCCTTTTTTCCCCCTCCCCATCTCACCTGAAAGGTTGCCCCACCTTTTGGGATGCAGTGCAATGCTGGCCCAATGCCACGGTGGGGGAGACCGTCCTCAAACCCTGTCCTGCTGTCTTCTCTCTCATCGCCGGGAATATTACAGGTGCATTTTTAACCACTTTTACGGCTGGATTTACTATTTTGGGCATGTATATAGTGTAGGCGAGAATTGTCAAAAAGACAACATAAAAATGAGCTCACAATGCATCTCACCACACGCATCTTGAGCCGTTAGATTGTCTGTTCGTCGTACAGTAAACGATCCATCCTATGATAAAGTATACAGTAAGTCACTGATGCTGTGAGGGGCGCTCTTATCATCGTACATCATCATACATCATCTCATTACCAATCAGAATTTGCGTCCTCACCTTCGTCTTCAATGTTTGTGTTAGGCAATGTTTGTGTTTACACAAACACTCAAAACTGTCCATTCATTGTCAATGGCATTTAATGTTTCAAAGTTTGTGTTTGCACACACACTAAAAGCAGGACATATCCAGCTAGCACCCATCAAAATCTGAAAGACCCGTTTTGTTTAATGACTCCTACAGAATTGTCCAAATTCTGAAGGACTAATACGATTTATCTTTTTGAAAAAATGGGGTTCATCTTTGGCATCCAGGGAGTGTGTGTGCACAGTTTTGCTGGGATTGGCCCAACAACAGTGCCGGAGATTAGCTGGTCACAGACAGACACACACACACACACGGACAGGGTGCAAAACATAGTCTCAATAAACACAATAATAATAATCTCATAGAACACCATCACATATTGCAACAACAATGTGGTGGATGATTTAACCATTTCAAACCTCAAAGCCTGCGTTCCACATCACGGTTGACTTGACCTCATGATCCCTGTGATCTTTCACCTCAGGGTCAGTGAGGCGGAACTGCACTCCCAGAGGTTGGTCGGGTCCTTTACCGCCATACCACATCGCCTGCATTGTGGACGACGATGACATTCCCGAGGTGAGATCACTGAAATGTGTTCTCCCCATTTGACCCATCTCTTGGAGCTGTGAGCCGCAGCCAAGGAGCTGTGAGCCGCAGCCAAGGAGCTGTGAGCCGCAGCCAAGGAGCTGTGAGCCGCAGCCAAGGAGCTGTGAGCCGCAGCCAAGGAGCTGTGAGCCGCAGCCAAGGAGCTGTGAGCCGCAGCCAAGGAGCTGTGAGCCGCAGCCAAGGAGCTGTGAGCCGCAGCCAAGGAGCTGTGAGCCGCAGCCAAGGAGCTGTGAGCCGCAGCCGTGCCGTGCTCGGGAATCATTTGATTCGTTGATTTGACCCCCCAATCCAACCCATTGATGCTGAGTGCCAAGCAGGGAGGCATTGGGCCCCATTTTTACAGTCTTTGGTATGACCTGGCCAGGCCAGTTTCAGGGCGGACACTCTAACCACAAGGCCACTGTCTGGTCTAAATCAGTATATTCTCACACTTTCAATATTTATAAAAAGGTGTTTTGATCCACTCTGTCTCGGAATCTGGCATCCATCTTGGATTTCACGCCATTGTAAATGCGCAACAGAACATTGGCCGCTAGGGGTGCGGCCAATGCACTAGTGTAAAGTAACTAAGTACATTTACCACTGCGTTAGATACATTCTGACTCCTATTTGACAATAAGGTTCCCCCTCTTCTCTTGCTTGAAGACGGAACAGTCCTACTTTGCCACGGTGAAACTGATCTACTCTATTGGCTATGGAACCTCCCTGGTTTTCCTCGTCATTGCTGTGCTGATCCTGCTTCTGTTCAGGTATGATGAGTATACTATAAACCGCCATGCATGTATAAACGTAGACACCCACATGATTTTGGTGGGTCCCCAAAAGTGACAATTTCAGATTTATTGAAGGGATATCCCCTTGAGATGCAGCATCCCATTTTAGAGGGGGACCCGCAGGGGTTCTCAACGTTTTTGGCCGGGGACCCCCGAAAATGCTTTGCCAACTTCTCGGGACCCCCGCCCCGCCAACTCCCGACCCCCAATATAAATTGACTGCTACAATAACCTTAATAATAGAGACAATACACCATAAATAAATACTGAAACCAGATATAATCATTAGGGAAGGTGTATGCATGTACTATGTGTACTATATGTAAACTCTTCATTTCCATTTCCAGACATTCAGTTGCATAAAAAAAAAGAAAGAAAACAATTATTTGGGGACCCCCCAAAATAATTTGGCGACCCCCCGAGGGGTCGCGACCCACGGGTTGAGAACCCCTGCCGTAACACACGAACAAGATACATAAAACGTACAGTACACAGATACAGACAATATACAGATACAGCTTGCTCAGCCTCTCCAACCCACCCCACCAACCACCACATCATCAGCTGGAAAAAATCATTAACATGTTAATGATTTCTTTCAGACCTACAGTTCTAGGAAACACAGAATGGGAGGAATTTTTCTAAGGTATATTAATGCCATAGTAAAATGATGAAAATGAGTGGAATGCCCCTTTAAGAACATTGCCTCATTAACACAATGTGCTTAATTATTTATTTGTAACCTATTTTTAGATCATCTGGACCACAAACATTGAGGGAGTATAAACAGTATTGGAATTGATCCATTTGTTCGCCTCTGGACATTCCGTGTACCGATCGACAAGCTGCTAAAGTATTTTTGTGCCAAATACAGGCTTATATTCGTATGTCTGTCTGAACACATTATTATTAAATACAGGCTTATTTTCTTATGTCTGTCTGAACACATTATTATTAAATACAGGCTTATATTCTTATGTCTGTCTGAACCATAGACTGTAGCACATTATTCCAGTGGTCTCTGGGGTATCTCTTTATCTGACGTCCCACAGGAGTGTACTTGTGTTGTGTTGCAGGAAGGGGGGTTGGGGATTCTGAGCAAAGGAGTTTGTTATTTAGTGTTTAGCCTAGGGCCCAGCCGCCCAGGTTAAAAAACAAAACAAGTCATTATTTCATCTTTCAATTACTTCTACTTTATATCTCACTCGTTATTTTTTTTTGAGAGAGAGAGAGAGAGAGAGAGAGAGAGAGAGAGAGAGAGAGAGAGAAACGGTGAGTTAGACACGTGAACGCACTTCTAAATTCGCATAAAAAAGAACAATAAATAGCGATCACAAGACGGCCATCTATCCAGCTATTTATATCAACTCGCTCATTATTATTTTTAAAGTGCGCTGAGAGGCAATGATTGGCCATCCACTCACACAATAGCACCTCCTCTTAAAATCTATAGCTGATGGGGATGGGTAATGATTAGCCATCCATTCACACAATTGCACTCCCTCTTAGGCTTCGTACACACCTTTCGGACACACAGATCTGTCCGACCGACCACTGATTACATTTTTATGATTTGATGCCTCCATGTCCCACAATGCTTTGCGCGATTTGGGCGGTGCTACGACACGCGGAAATAGATGCACATATGTTCAGTGTAGTTTTCTTGACTGCAGCAGCAGCTAGCAGTAGTTTGTCGAGGCCGTTTTTCACACTCAAAGTTCACTTAGAAGGTCCGGACCAAGGACCAAATATTTGCATTTTGATTTTGGTCCGTTTGGTGTTCACACTGGACTTTGTAAAGCGTACCAAATATGTAAACAAATGACACGTGGACATGTTAAGCGAACCAAATAGTGAAAAAAAGAAAAGAGGTCATTTTGCTACGGAGGGAAAAATAACATGAGGGGGTGCGGGAAATCACTGTACAATTTTTGGGCGCAAACTTCAGTCACACAGAGAGAAGAGAACAGCAACATGAATCATGATTGCAGCAACAACTTGAAATTGCATGAATTCTTAATAAGTATTTTATTAGCCAAATAAGACAACAGATGAACAGAGGAGCAGGTGTTTGAACAATAATGTGCTTGCTGCTGGTGCATACAATTCACCGGAGACGTATAGCCTACAACAAAATATCCCCGAATCCCGATAAAAAGGACTTTTCTTCCATGTGTGCACCTTAACCTGATTCGATATAGGCCTATGTTATTTCTGCGCATCAAATCGACGGGCATTTCCATGTCATCTTATGGTTTAAACTTGAAGCCTTGCTGGTCAGTTAAGCTTCAAGTCAGAACAGCTCCGCTGCAGTTGAGTTGACCTATATCACGTCTTTTGCTATAGTGATGTAATCAATTAATCATTTAGGACCACCTGTGTAGCTTATTTAACATTTGCTCCATTGGCTCTTTATGCGTGCGGCCTTGCGCTAGAGCGAGACAGGATGATTTTAAATATTTCTCTGTCTGCGTCTCTCCCATAGAGCTATAAAATATATCGGGTCTCTCCCCCCACATGTGCGCGCGTCATAACTTTGCGTGGTGGCGGTGGCGCATGCTTAAAATAAACAGATCTACAAGCTTACATCGTGTACCAGACTGTAAGTACCATTCGTGTCGATAACTTGTACATCTGTTATATTTGCGCATGTGAACCTCGTACGCTGCCATTACATTTCTACTCTAGGCTACTCATAGACATATATGCGTCTACTATTAAAATCAATAGTGATCCCCGTAAAAAAGACATGCTTTTAGAACTAATTATTAATGCAGCCTCACAACTGCTGAGGCCCAACGGCTATTTTGGCTATCGTCCTGTATTTCTGTATATAGAATAGAACCAGTACCAGACTGGACTCACTCACTGGAGACAGCCGTGCGCAACTTGGACTCTCCAAGTTACGCACGGCCGTAGCCAAAAGAAGACATACAAACAAGCGATATAATAGTCTGTGTCACGTAACTCAGAAGACTACAGCCTAAACCCCACCCAGTGCTGTCAAGAACGGAAGTTCTCTCCTATTAGTTGGCGGTTAAAAACCACCCTTCTGTCCGATCTGAAGTCCCACCCTGTTCGTTGGCTGTTTTGACTACAAGGTGTCCGATGTGTTTGTTGTGCCCTCCGCCCCCACATTGGACAGGTTTGTCCGATCAAACGACGTGACTCCCATTGAAAATGAATTGGAGCAGCAATCAAATAGCAATCAGGCATCGCACACGGACCAAACATTTGTTCTTTAGGTGTGTACGCAGCCTTAGGCCTCATTCACACGTACCAAACACCAATCAAGCAATGTTTGGTCGTTTTTTTGTTTTTTTGGGCCACCACAATGCTTTTCCAATGGGAGTCACATGGTTTGATCAAACATTTGTTGTGTAGGTGTGAACTAGGCCTTAGGCCTAGTTCACACCTACACAACAAATGTTCGGTCCGTGTGTGATGCCTGATTGCTTTTTGATTGCTGCTCCAATTCATTTTCAATGGGAGTCACATGGTTTGACCAAACATTTTTGTTTGATGAGGGGGGAGCATTCAGCAATCAGCGATCAAACACAAATGTTTGATCAAACCATGTGACTCCCATTGGAAAAGCATTGTGGTGGCCCAAAAAAACAAAAAAACGACCAAACATTGCTTGATTGGTGTTTGGTACGTGTGAATGAGGCCTTAGTTAAAATCAGAGATGATGGGGCATCTTATAATGATTAACCTATTCACATGCACCTCCACTTAACATTCTAGTTACATGGAATTTGTTTTACTTTACTTTTTTTAAAAAATATAAACCTATCTTACCCTGAAAAGAACTGTGTCACCTGTACCTTTATATGTTCTCTCCACCTTCCATGTGGTCATGTGAGATTTTAACAACTGCAACTAGCGTCACAAGACGGCCATCTATCCAGCTATTTATATCGACTCGCTCATTATTATTTTTAAAGCGTGCTGAGAGAGAGAGAGAGAGAGAGAGAGAGAGAGAGAGAGAGAGAAGAGGAGGTGCATGCATTTAGAAGGGATGGCCGCTATTATCTCTGCCATTCAGGGGTATAGAATTATTTATATCTTTCTCTACAGAGTCTGGGCGTGGTTTGCACTCTAGCAGTGCTTTGGGGTGTGTAGCGCGCCAAGCAATGCCGTGGGCTCCCAAATCACACAGAGACTTCAGTGCTCTAATTAGACCTTGCTATCATAATGAGCATTATTGTATGCCCTCTTTCTTTGTAGACATCTTTAGTCATCAGTACAAATACTCATGTTTGGGTCACGGACCAATATCGTTTGTCCGAGTGAGACACACACACACAAAGCGTACATTTTGAACGAAGGAACCATTTGACCATTAACCATGTTGTTTCCCGTCTTGTTATTTCTCCGTTAATAAGAGAGATACAGAGAGATAATCCAACTGTGTGTTGTTCATGCTGGGTACCTTTACTTTCACTTTCAAGACGGAGCGACAGAAGTAGAGCAAGGATAGAGAGATGTAGTGTAAGAGCCACGAGCTGGGTTGAAAACGCAGAGGGGAAGCCAGTGACGAATCAGGGCCAGAAAACACAGGCGGGAGCATCACGGTGTATGACTTGACCACCTGAACTGTTGCACATTTTGTGCGCTCCATGCGGGCACAAAATTGTGGGCGTGGAATTCTCTGAAATGTCATATAGGCATATACAGTTGGAGGCCATCGATATTGTCCTTTTCTTTTTGCTGAGGTTTGCGTGATCTGCGCAAAAGGACAGTTAACCCATTTTGGGCGGGAACCCCTTTTCGTGTTTATAATTTAGCTATTGAAAAATAGCAGATCTACAAGCTCATAGCGCGCCACCGAGTGGCGCGCTACGAGCTTGTAGGTCTGCTATTTTTGAAAAATCGTGAAAATATTTATTTCAGAAAACTGGAGGATTTAGAAGGATTTTTTAAAATTTTGAGGTCAGGCCTAAATGGGTCAAATGATAAGGGACAATATCGGTGGCACCCAACTGTAGGATAGTTTTGCTTTTGAATGAAATTGAACAGTTTCCTCATAGGTCCAACCTGGGGACAGTACTGAGTCTGACTACCTCAGTGTCACAGTAAGAGTGGGCCATGCTGTTGTTTGACTACCTCAGTGTCACAGTAAGAATGGGCCATGCTGTTGTTTGTTGTCCAGAACACTGAACAAAGGTCGGCAAAATGAAGTGCCAAGTCTTCATTTTCTTGATAGTCAGTGTCAGTGTGTGAACATTAAGTTAATGTCTCTCTCATACTTATATGCCAGTGTGGCAGCAATCACCCTCCCCTGTGCCAATGTTAGCACTCGTGCGTCGTGCCTAAGGTCGCCTACCCCTGGTCTAGAAGATTACAAAAAAACAAAAACAAAAGGCTAGTCAGAATTTGTTACCCACTTTCAGCTCATTCTTCTCCATCAGGATTAAATGTCCCCTGTATTCCCCTTCTCCGTTAAGTCTGTTTCATTATGTGTACAATTTAGAATTTAGGCAACTTAATCCAGAGCGATTTACACTAAGCAAGAACAGTACAAGGTAATACATAGAAATAGTCATCAAGAATCATAAGCAAGCTAAGAATAAGAACCTAATATCTGTCTAACAGTAGATTTTCTGTGCAATGAAGCTACCGGTATGAGTACTGCATACATTATAGAGTGCTATGTGCTACGTCTACATAAAATGCTAACTTGTAAATCTAATAAAATGCTAAATTATAAATCAAAATTACATACGTTTAGCCTTTGCATACACCTATAAGCAGTTGTCGAGGCATAGTGCAAGTGCTACAGGCCAGCCAGCCAGGATAGGCAGAAATGTATAATAGCAAAGGTTCAAAGGTGTTAATTGCATGGTTAACACTGATAGACCTCTTGATTTAACTTTGATCTATTGTGTGTTTCTGGTTTGAACAGGAGACTTCGCTGTGCCAGGAATTACATCCACATTCAACTCTTCATCACTTTCATCTTGAAGTCTGTGGGGGTCTTCATTAAGGATGCTACTCTGTTCTCCAACGAAGACATGAATCACTGCACCCTCTCCACTGTAAGCAGGAGGAAAAGTGGCTTTTAGCTGGCTTCTGAAATACCCTTCCTTACATTTTTTTCTTACTCTTACTCCTACTTACCATACCATCGCTGTCATAAACCTTGTATCTCCATGTTTAATCGTGTTCATAAATTCATGCCCTGTTTTGTACTTTGGTTTAGTCTCATGTAAAAGTAGAGAAAGTAGCCTACAAGCTCGCTACATGTTTCGCAACACAGCTTGTAGATTATCTAGTTTCTCTATAAATTACATGTAATGAAAATGTAATGACATGTCCAAAATAGGGATGCCAGGTTGAAAGTCGTTAAGACGTAAGGCCAATCCACACCAATGATTCGTGACGCAACTCCTTGCAACATCAACATCAGAAAAAACAGTTTGCCAACTACTTGCAACGCCTTGCAATCCCCAATGGTAGTTGCAAGGAGTTGCATTGGTGTGGATGGCCTTAAAACTGTTTTGTAGCGAGGAGTTGTGACTCGTTGCATTGGTGTGGTCCGGCCTTAAAGGTTTTATAAATATTTAACCAATGAAAAAGAAAATTAAAAAGAGCTTGTGACAAAATAATGACTGCATTGGATCTATTGGAACACAGGTTATTCTTTCATAATTTTCTGGAAAGTAACAGTTTTGGACATACAAGGTTTTCCGCCCGACAGCGACGTTATGCACTCCACTACATTCTGTGTCGCTGTCCTCTCACATTTACCCAACACTGTTGCTGTCTCAGGCAGCAATATTGATTGTTAACCCATTTAGAACTGAGGCCGATTCTACAAATGTATTCTACAGTACATCCTGCTAGTTTCCTGAAACATCTACCGTACGTTTCTATGTAAGTGGTTCTCAAACCAAATGGAGGACCCCCAAAATGATATGTATTTGGCCACGGATCGCCATATCAAAAATAGCAGATCTACAAGCTCATGGGCTATAGCTACAGTATGAGCTATTTTTAACAGCCAAATTATAAAACAATGGTTAGTGGTTCAAATCTAAAGTGACTCTCTCTATCTCTCTGTCTGTCTAACTACCTTTTTTCTGTTCAACCATCTTTAATACTCTGTCTGCATGTCTCTCTGCCCCTTATCCCCCCCCCCTCTCTTCTCGTTCTGTCCAGTTTGCCTGTAAGGCGTCTGTGGTCTTTGTACACTACTTTGTGATGGCTAATTTCTTCTGGCTCATGGTGGAGGCACTCTACCTCAATTCCCTGCTCCTCTCCTCCTTCTACCATAGCCGCCGCTGTCTGTGGGCCTTTGGCCTCCTGGGCTGGGGTGAGAAAGAATGTGGACTGGCTACTTTTTATGAATTCTCTCACTGAGCCAGAAGTGTTTTGTGGCTAGTTTTTCTGAATTCTCTCTCTCCGAAGTGTTTTGTTCAGGCATCATTGTTGCCACAAGAGTATTTGGGATCTTGCATGAATTGTGATGCTTTCTTTGCAATCTAAAGGAAATTGAGGTCTTGGACTTGGCTTTTTAGCCAAGAAAACTGTCTGAAACTGTCATCTTTTTTTACAGTACAAAATGTAATGGAATTTTATTGTGGGTCCTGTTCAAAATGATTTTCACAGAGTAGGATGTAAAAGCCCAAGGGACAGACAACAAACCACCTGCCAACATCTCCAGTTTATTATTTCCACATGTTCTGACGACAACTCTCGCGTTAGAGTGAAATAAAATATATTTACTGCACAAATTGTGTCTAACGTTGACGCCCCATGGCAATTCATGAACTTAATTAGGATCATAATTTATTAAGTATAAGTATTACAAAAAAGCATGTTTGTTTTCATGTTAGAGATTTATGTTTGTAATTAAATTTATCCACTGACAACATTTGGCAAAAATAGCAGAACTACAAACTGACAAGTTTGTAGATCAGTTAACAAGTTAACTGGGTAGTTAGCTGCGCCAGCCAGAATTGGTCATATTCGGTCACTTTCACTTCCTTTTTCCCGGCTCGCAGACCGCCATTGTAAGAAACGGCTTATGTTAGCATTAGCTCACGATGATTATCTTTTGCCAGAAACGTTAATATTTCAATCGCGATGCGATGAAAAATCACAAATCCGGTCCGAATCTGTGTGTATTAAAAGTTGTTTTTTCAGCAAAACTATTTCATATCGATGAAGTACATTCATTGACGGAGAATTCCGACAAAGGCAGACAATGGTTGAATTTTTAATTGATGGAAATGCAGCTAAATTGTTAAAATTTCCAGTGAAGAGATTTGGGGCTCTATTTTCACCCATGCTAAACCCCGGCCCTAAACTAAACTACTTTGCTTTACTTTTTTTTTTAAACTTTTTTTAATGGCCAATCTACAAGCTCACAACGTGTCGATGTAGATTGGCTATTTTAACTATTCAAAAATGTTTTTCAAAATGGTAAAAAAAGGCAAAGAAGTTTAGGAATAAGGGGTTTAGCATGGACGAAAATAGAGCCCTTGGTGTAGAGCAGTGGTTCACAAAGAGGTGTCCAGGGAGTCCCTGGCAGGGACCCTAAGGTTTAATGGACCTACTTGGGGGATCCTCGATATTAAAAAAAACAAAATCCCTATAAAGCAGTGGGCAGAGGATATAGCCTTGGTGGACCCCAGGCAATGAAGTATGAAGTGTTTAAGTAATTAAAGGATCAGGACATGTCATAGCTCCTTTAAGAGTAATTCAATCAGTCACTGCAGTAAGTTCACTGTCTTAGATGTCATTAACCCAGAGGTTTTATTGGCCAAATATATCTGCACATAGCCTAATATGTGCAGATATATTTGGCCAATAAATGCAACCCACAAAGTCAACTTCCATGTACAATATTATTGTACATGGAAGTTGACTTTGTGGGTTGCAACATACAGTAGTTGGAATTACTGATATTCAGGCAGTGGGCAACATATTTATTAATTATGCTCAAGAGGGACATTTGGCCTGTATTGCATTGATTAGAATGTCTCTCCTATCATCATCATCATCTCATGTTTAACTCATGTTTTATGTTTTGTCTATAGGTGTACCGGTTGTCTTCATAGTGCTGTGGGTGGTATTTAGGATGTGCTTTGAGGACACTGAGTAAGTATTAATTTGCTTTTAATTTGCTCCGCCCCCCTCCACACGCCCAATACAAATTGGCCGATACAATAACCTTAATAATAGAGAAAATACATCATACTATACTGAAACCAGATATAATCATTAAGGAAAGTTTATCCATGTACCATGTGTACTATGTACAATGTACCATGTACTATGTAAACTCTTAATTTCCATTTTCCAGCCATTCAGTTGCAAAAAAAGAAAAGAAAAACCAATTTTTATTATTATCTGGGGACCCCCAAAATAATTTGGTGACCCCCTGAGGGGTCGCGACCCCCAGGTTGAGAACCCCTGTGTAGAGCACCGAAGTCTGACGTATTTACACATCCTACCTGGGTCGCGTTTGTTTCCCCCATTCTGAATTCCCAGACTTTTTATATATTGCGTCAAATGAGAGCTTTGTTCCAAAAATAAACAAAATTATCCCGATTTGAGTCATGGATAGGAAGCATCAACTGACGGCGAGAAAACGCTAATGTTACGGCCACCGAATTAGTCGAAATTTTGCCAGAAACAGACTGTATCAAATATTCAGTGACTGACTTATCGTAATTCGGAAATCATACAGAGCCTGACAATATCGCAGAGATGGTTTGTTTATTTTTGGACCACAATGCTTACAGTACATGAGACGATTTTAAGATGACCCATAGAGAAAAACATCCATGATCCAGGGGATGTGCGAGTGATGCCAATACTTTGGAACTCTATTACAGAACTGAACTGACAATCTTTGTAATCTACAGCATGTACAAAGTATCCATGTTGCTCTTCTTTCCTTCCTTTCCCCTCCTCCTTCCTGTCCTGTCTTCCCATATAGATGTTGGGACGTCAATGAGAACTCACCCTATTGGTGGATCATCAAAGGACCAATCGTGGTCTCTATAGGGGTAATCTCTACAGACAGACTCACACGGTTTTCAAATGCTTCTGTCATACAATCTGTGCGACGCACTGAACATAATATTATTTGCGGAAATGACAGCCTCCATCTGCGGCTTTCAGGGGGTGTAGTTACACACTCTTTTTATTGTAGCATATACTAAATACTACAACGTCACAAAAAACATTACTTTACATTTTCGAAAAGGATTTTGAATACGTTCGCCTGACATGACATGCCTAGGGATACCAGGTTGAAAGTGGTTAAGTCTGTATCGAAAAAGCTCAACATTTACTTTCTATTCTTTTATTACTCTTCCAGTAATTGTCGTTGTCAGGTGGACTTCTTGTATGGAAGAAACACGGTTCCGATTGATCCAATGTAGCTACTCACAAGCCCTTGTTATGCTTGCACTGCTTAGAAAACCTTTGTTTAAAAAATTATAAAAACCCATGGACAAAAATGTTATTTGAAAAATGTTGTATAACATGATTATTAATGTCCTTAAATAAAGAATATATAAAAAAGACTTAACCACATTCACTTTCAGTTTGAAATGAATTCAGATGACAGCAAAAATAGCTATCTACAAGTTATATTGCTTGCATCGTGTGAATTGGCTATTTTCATAACTTTACTTTTCATGCCACTCTTGTATGACGGGAAAAACAATGATATGCTTGTCTTTCAACAGATCAATTTCATGCTTTTCATGAACATCGTTAGGATTCTTATTCAGAAGCTCAACCCCCGCCTCATCCAATTCAATAACTCCACGCAGTACAGGTAATCAATTATTATTACTACACAAATTATTGTCTCCACCAGGCTGAAAGCCTGGGGAGAGAGTATGTTTTGCACTCCGTCCGTGTGTGTGTGAGTCTGTGTGTGCGTGTGTCCGTCCGTCTGTCCGTCCGTCCGTCTGTTACCAGCTAATCTCTGGAACTGTTAACCTGGTCGGTGCCAAATGTTGCACGCATACTCTCTGGATGACAACGATGAACCTCTGCCCCAAATTTTCCACAACGGCCTGTTATAGTGCCACCAGGAGGCCAACTTTTGAAAAACACATTTTTTTTATATTACTCCTCCAGAATCTGTCCAAAAATCCCGCAATTCGTTACACACTATCTCTATAGTCATGTGTTCAAGACGGATCTGTCCGATATTTCATATTCCATCCTAATTGGCTAACATTGGCTTTCAAAGTTTGCAGGATTGGCCCGTTTTGAACAGCCCGTTTTGAACAAAAAGCCTCAAATCATGAACGCAGCGTGCTATTTACGTGAAATCTTTCACAGACGTTCCTAATAGGCTGAGGAATATATCCCTATCCCACCCTTTTCACATTGGCCTGTTATAGTGCCACCAACAGGTGGATTTTTGCAAACACACGTTTTTGGAACAAAATGCCTCAAATCATCCAATTGCCATCCAAGGCGTAAGAAGAAATGGCACCCTTTTCACATTGGCCTATTATAGCGCCACCAGAAGGCCACAACCTGCCCTGCCCTGGTGGAGACCTGTGCCCCGAGGGGCACTTTTTCTAGTTAGATTTGTATTGTTAAAATGTTTCAATATTATTTTTTTTATTTAAAAACAGAAAAAGGATATTCCACTACAAATTTTGAGAACATTTTAGATGTGAGTTGGCAGCTTAGGAGGTGAAACTACTTTATTTTAGGGTACGTGGTGAGGATTTTTTTTATTTCAGTGCTCTTTTTTTAAAGATGGAGTGCCGTGATTTTTTTCCACCCTAAAACATATCATCAGGTATTTTTATTATATAAGGAGGAAGATGTTTTTCAAAAAGGTGTACAGTATTTGTTAAACACCCCCCCCCCCCCCCCCAGTTTATAAGTATGCCTGGTTTGCCTGGTGGGTGGTGATGGGTGGTGATCCACCTGAACTGTAGCCGCGCCCACAGCTGTTGTTGTATGATAAAGGGGGAGGGGTTAAGGGGGGGGGGGGGGTGATATTGTGACGTCACTACAGTATATCACTGTTTTGACTGTTAAGGTCTCTTCACGCCACGTTGTGAGCTTGTAGATCACCTCCTTCACTACTGCTTAAATATTTGTCCTAAAATGTTAATTTCTTCATGACATTATTGAAAGAAATCTTTGGATTTTGTTATTAATTCATGAAGAATTTAGCTTTTTTGGGAAGGTTTTTTGAAAATATTTTGAAATAATAATAATTAAAAACCAGGGACCCATAAAAATGTCTCCGCAACCCACAAATGGGTCCCGACCCAGTGTTTTGGAAGCAGTGTGTTAGAGAGAACACACAGATTGATTGCCTTCCTTCCGAGCTACACTGGGGATAACTTGTTATTGTTTGTTCGATGTGCATAATGGGACCAATGACATTAGTCAGTCTGACCACCTCCACATCACATCTTAAGGAGCTTATGACAAGAATTCCTTATTGGAATAGACATGCCTAATTGACTCAGTGCCCTCAGCAACCGCATGCATAATTCACAGCTTATTAAAGACATGCCAAATAAGTTAACTCGAGTGGATGGGTCAATTAATTCTGTTGCTTCGATTAATTACAATCTCCATAATTTAAAAATAGTTTTTGACCTGTACACGCACGCACGCACGCAGATGCACACACGTACGCACACACTCTCTCTCTCTCTCTCTCACTCACTCACTCACTCACTCACTCACTCACTCACACACACACACACACATACACGCGAGCACGCAGAGCCTGAAACATGCTGCTTCAAGAGTCCCTCTCACAGAGCAAGCTACACTAGACACAAGCACCTGTTAGATTAAGACGGTGATTCGTGTGTGGAAATAGATTATGCAACAACAGTGCACTAATGAGATGTAAACACCTTTGTTCCTTATTCTCTCTCTCGCATTCCCTTTCTGCTGCCTCCCCTCCCTCACTTCCTCCGCTCTGCCTCTCTCTGTCAGTGGTGGAGCTAGGAATTACCCAGAATGTTGTTTTACTTGAGCAAAAGACACAATATAAAAAATACTCTGTTGCAGGTAAAGGTCCTGTATTGTGTTACTTGAGTAAAAGTACAAAAGTATTGCCATCAAAATATGCATTCCTAAAGTATCCCGTGAGCATTGTAAGTGGTTAATGCATGTTTTGTATTTATAGGCTAATATAAATCTACAAAGTAACTTGTAACGTACAATATTTACCTCTGAAATGTGGTGGAGTAGAAAGTAAGTAAAGTAAAACTACCACAAAATTGTACCTACAGTAGCACTTGAGCAAAATATAGGCCTACTTACAGTATAGTTACAGTACTCTCCAGTCTCCACCACTGCTCTCCTTCATCTTGCTCCTTTCTGTCTCTCCGTTTTCTCTCCCATATCCCTGTGGTTCTCAACCAGTGGTCCGGGGACCACCAGTGGTCCTTGAGCGGGTTGCAGGTGGTCCCCAGCTAAATGATGGGAATTAGGCAACCAAATGGTCCCTTATAGATCTTTAACTTTTGAGAGTGTATGATGAAACCAAACGGGTCCATTTGGTCTCATTTTATGCTTACAAGAGTAACATTTTTGTTACTTTACAAGAAGTCTACACAATTGGAGAATAATTGTTATTTTGATCAACGTTTGCCTGTTATCTCTCCTAGGGTACCAAGATCAATACAGCATGAAATTGTGGACAAAATCTTATCCAACGATAACAAAATATTCCAAGTTTTGGCTCTGCGAGGCTAAATCTCATCAAATGGTGGTCCGTGGCTCAAATGCTGAATAAATAATTGGCCTTGGAAAGGTTTCAAAGCACTGCCTGTCCTTTCCTCAACTGTTTCTTTCCTGTCTTTGTCCAAACAGACGTCTGATTAAGTCCACCCTCCTCCTCATCCCTTTGTTTGGAACCCACTACATGCTCTTCAACTTTTTGCCAGACTACATCAATGTGAACCTGCGTGACTACATAGAGCTCTGCATAGGCTCCTTTCAGGTACTGGCGTGATTCTTAATGTTTTAATCTGCCAATGAACGATGTGAAAATGTGTCTGCGAATATTATACATCAAACTACATTTGGTGATGCCTCTTTCATACAGGTGAAGGATTTTATTTGAAATAATTACGCCGATTTATCGCCTCATTATATCCGCACTCTGTTTGGATGTCGTCATGGCACAAACAGCACTTTAAATGAATGTGAATTAATCTCACAAATTGAACGCTCCCAGTGGTGTATAAGGACCTTAACCCTTAATTAATCAAAAATAATAATACATAATTATATCCTTTCAGTATAGTCTATATGGAGCCTATCAGGCGCTTGACTTTTTCACGTACCCAGCGCACAAATGCTTCTGTTGCAGATGTGCACGCATGCACGCACGCACGCAGATACACGTACGCGCACACACACTCTCTCTCTCTCTCTCTCACTCACTCACATTAATGAAACACAGAAACAGACACGATAATGGAATCTCTTGTGTTCTGCTCTTAATGTGCCTGACAGCATGTGTGTAACCATTTACTGCACACAGGGTTGAAGTGCATGTGCAGGTTATAATGGCAATGCATTAACGGTGGGAATAAGTAATGGAGAATGAGATTCATTTTACAGTTCAAACTTTGAACAAAGAAATGTAGGGTCGCCTTCGGATATCGCCTTTGGATATCAGAATGCATCCTGGGCATTCATGCATACAATGTCATCACATTGATGTAGCCCGTTTTCTGTTTGCCTCCATAATCGCACTTTCCAAGTGAATATCCAGACCAAGAAATTGATTGGAAACAAATCCAGCCAAGCAGATAGCAAACAATTCTAAAGTAATCCATCAAGTACTTGAATGGAATGACTCTGGCAAATGGATTGAATGTCTATTCACACCTTATGATGTGAGATTTCTCAAGCTTGATGCCTCAAATAAACCAAAAACTATCACACACACACCAGATAATATTGAGCCAGGCCTTGAGACAGGTTCTGAGGAAGAGTCGAAACATTATCTCTTGTGGTAAATTAAGCTTGGTTTGGACTGGAGCACTTAATACATTTTTGGACACTCAATACATATTTAACCAGGATAATGAGTCATCAACAGCCTTGTGAATACACCCTAACAGCGATCAATTAGCTACTGTCATGACTACCACAGTCTTCTCAGGAATGGAGAAGAATACGAGACTGCTCGCCCCTTTACCAACTCGCCCCGGGCGTACAGCCGGCGGAACAGCGCGGCCTGGTATTCCTAAAGTAATCTAAGTAAATTATGCTTAAACGGTTAAACCTAACCTTATTCCTAACCTCAACCTCAGTAAAACGACGCCTAAACCTAACCCTATACCTAAACTTAGCCCCAGTAAAACTATGCCTAACCCTAAACTTATTTCTAACCTTATTCTCAGTAAAACAAAATAAAGAATACAAGAACCGCCGCACCGAGCTGTCGGCGTGAGGTCGGCGGAAAAAAGCTGGGGCGAGATGGAATTGGGGCGACATGACCTGTTACCATGGAGAATGTATCCAGCAGTGTTGTGTGTAGTTGGGGGGAGAGAGGGGGCACAGCTGGATTGCTTGAACTGCCAGTCACGCAACAAAATATTCACACTGCTTCCTCTAGTTCAGGGGTCTTCAACAGGGAGTCTGTGGCCCCTAGGGGGTCCTCCGAGTTACTATAGGGGTCTGCCAAATCTTAGTGTGATAAGATCATATTTTTTCCACTTGAACCCTAGCATCCCTATTCTGAGGGGAACATTAGGCAAAAATAATAGATCTACAGTACAAGCACACAATGCCTCGCAGCGCGTAACCAGCTTGTAGATAGTGATTTTCACCAAAGTGGTTTGGTGTATCAGTGTATCCAACATACACTGATGACAGTGCTGTCAAACAAGTCTATGAAGCTATGTATGACATCTATGAAAAAGTTGAATCTGCAACACAATGTTATACAATATGTAGTGGGGGTCCTTAGCTTCATCTCTCTCTCTCAGCTAATGTGTCCTAGCTCCTTCCCCTGAAAAACGTTGAAGCTCTACTGCTCTAGTTACATTATGTATGAAATTAGCTTTTACGGCACACCGGCCCGGTCGATGACCTTGATAGTGTGTCGCCCGCAATTTAGTAGAGTGATGATTTTGACTGGAGTCCTATCTTGCATGTCCTTCTCCCTCTCTGTCCTCAGATTCCTGTCTCCTTTAATACATTTCTATCTACATAAAGAAAAATCACACCCGTGTGAAGTGAGGGGCGCTCTTCTCATCATACATCATCTCATTCTGGCCAATCACAATTTTGTCTTCAATGTATGTGTTTACACATGTTTGTGTTTCTGTTTACACACTCTTGTCGTCAATGTTTGTGACTTACCAAGTAACCTTTTGTTCTGTTCACAGCAATGAATATGCATATTTGATAACCACCTCTAGGACATTTGAATGCTTTAGCTATTGCATAATTAGCTGCTAATTCTTTGATCGTGAAAAAGGGAGTAAGACACTAGGATGACTTTCATTCCATATCTTGCATTTTAGAGATGAAAGGATGCAGAATACAGATTTATCATCAAACGTACGTAGCTCATCCGCTTGTAGCTCACAGAAAGATCCAGACCAGAAAGATCATTATCCACCAGAAAGATCATTATCAACTTATAAATGTATTCAGACTAGCTCTTTTAGTGATGGCAACATGTTTAATAGATGAATAACAACACATTGTTGGAAATGCCAGCTTACTTAACCCTGATTCATTTGTTGTATACATTTGACAGAAGACCTTTTCATTCATTAACTCCAGGAAGTGATATTGACGACTGTCTCTCTTTCAGGGGCTTATTGTTGCAATTCTCTATTGCTTTCTCAATCAAGAGGTCAGTACAAGCAACACCAGAACACAGAGCACACAAAAAACACAACACAACACATGCTATTAAAACCTATTTGCTTTGTTTTGTCACAAAAGGACAAAGCGCTTAACAGAATGTATATACCAGTAAGACGCCTGAGGTTCTAAATGTTGAAAAATTGACCTTTCAGAGCTGATAATTGGTGGCCATCTTGGATAAGAAATGCAGTTTTAGTTTAGTCGCATTCATGTGAGATTTACGAAATTGAAGGAAACAAAATAAGACAAGACAAAACCGCAGGTTGAATGAAAACCTCTCACCTCCGAAATTAACGATGTTGCAATAGTCGAGTGCTTCATATCCCTTTATAGTGAGAGTATGTAGATCAGATGTACTCATTATATGAAGGAAGTGCTTGCATTATGTAATCAATATGAGCAATCTAAGGGTAGGTAGGCCTCAACCTCATTGATTCACAAAATTGTTGAAATACAGTAGTTTCCAATACTTTAATCAACTAACCAATTCATCTATTTAATGTTATAGTGTTCAGATGTACTTTTAGAGGCTGTGTTTATCTTGGAAGACGTGTGAATGACTCATTCATTTAAATGTCTAAATCAGAACTAAAGTCTACTAGTCTACTCAACAGAAAAAAGATCCCATTAAAAATCCCAAAACTGAATACCGGTAGTCAATTTAAGTAGACCTGATACTGTCAAAACAAATGATGGAACTTTGAACTGATATATAATTTTTATTCTGACAGGTCCAGAAAGAGATACATGTGCAGTGGCTGCGGTGGCAGGAGAACAGCTATGGCGTGGTCTCACCTGGAGTTAAGGGCAGTCAGATGGATACACCGTTTTAGTCCCACTAAAACTACAGAAAACTAGGCCCTCCATCAGCTGTTCAACACAACTCTGACCCAAAAGTGGCTCATGTCTTCTGACAAAAGTCCAACCTCACTTTTTTCAGTGAGATATCTCTTTGACCAAATTAGGATACATTTATTAGGATACATCGGCGGTTCTCAACCTGTGGACTAGGTGTGGTGGTACAGTATATGCAAAGCTATTGTTTTTATTGATATTGATAATATAACAATATTTAAAAAAGTAAAAAAAAAAAAAAAAAAAAAGGTCAGATGGGTGGGCCACCAACGCTTTAGAGATTTTCTAGTGGGCCCTAATTCAGAAAACCTTGAGAACCACTACTTGTCATAGAATAGAGCATATACTGATATGATGGCCATGACTTTGTTTCATCGATATTTCTCGATTGGTGTTGAGGAGGAATTGTGGAAGGATTATACCTTGCTTAGTTATATTGTTATTATATTATGTTCGCCTTTTGCCTTAGCCTTATGTTTTGACATTCTGAATATAATCATAGAGTCAAGATGACATGACACAAGTCTGGTGTCTATCATTTACAGCTTGGTCCCTATAGTACTTCCTTGACGCAAACAGTTCCCCTCTTATCTTTGTATATAACTAGGCTCCCTTCGTTCCCTGCGAATTACTGTGCCACCACCCTAAATGTTTAATGTACTTCTCCCATGAGCTCATATATTAAAACGTCTGTCTTATTTTAATGTGACGTGTCTCTGACTCGACCTCAACCATTTCCAATTGATACAGATTTCCATAACTGTTGTTGCTGCTTTATAGTGCCTCTATGTTGCTCCATTATGCCTTTGTTAATAAAGGATTCTGCTGAGTTTCAAGCATTTATATGTCCTCATTGTCACTCTCTCTGCCTCGTGCATGCATGTCTTTAAATCAGGTGGGGCTACAAACCCATAAATGAACAATGACAGCTTGAGCACGATTGTGGCTACATGTGCACTGATGCCATCTGGTCTATATTATTACGTCAGTATGATATGCTGATGCCATTGTTTTCAGAGGAATTCCAATAAAGCTGTCTATGGCTGATGTTTGTGAGTGTGGCTGCATAAATACTTGGATGTGACTGACATGGGGGTGGGGGCGGTATAACCAATAGCAATGATTCTCAGACCTTTTCATTTTGAGGACCCTCAGTTTTGTATATTAGTATATAAATGGAACCAAATTGACTAGCTCTTACGGGTCCATTTAGCTTGCAGAACAGTGTCCATTCTAGGCCAATCTAACATTTAATTGTAGGCTAAAGGGGTGCTAGGATGCAATGTGACATAGCTGTTTACAAAATGCTGTCCCCTCCAACTGTATACTTTCCCCATT
Source organism: Electrona antarctica (assembly GCF_951216825.1). NCBI lineage: Eukaryota > Metazoa > Chordata > Actinopteri > Myctophiformes > Myctophidae > Electrona > Electrona antarctica. Next base: position 38,649,485 of record NC_136812.1, read on the forward strand.
TTCAATTTGGGGACACTTGCTTTGGCAATGTAAATGTTTCCTTGTGCCAATAAAGCTCCTTAGAATTGAATTGACTTATTTTATAGGCTATCTGATTGAATAGTTTATTTGGGAGTTGGTGGGAGTCGTGACTTGTATGTGGGACATCCACCCTATAGCTATTGCTCCTCATGTGAAATGTAAGTTCTCTTTATGTCTTGTTGACATACTTCAAAGTTCAAACCTTGTTTTTCCGAAACCCTGCTGTTCACTGTGAGTAGTTTATGTATGAGTGTTCTCAAAGTAGGGTGCGGGGATACCCATGGGTGATGGGTCCGATCTTGCAGCTCTGTTATATATTTAAAAATCACACCCGTGTGAACTGAGTGGTGTAAGGTTTTATATAGCATGATCAGCTGTGGTCTGACGTAATGTCTGACGTAATGAAGGTATTATATAGCCTGATCAGCTCTGATCTGACGTAATGAAATCACACCCGGATGTGATTTCACAACTGGCTTTTTTTGTGCAGAAAAAATGAGCATGGTTGCTACGGTCATCCAGTTCACCCGGGTGTGATTTAATTACGTCAGAAATTATTTTGAACATAGCAACCATGCTCATTTTTTTTCTGCACACAAAAGCCAGTTGTAGGAGTGGTTTACACCACTCAAAAAAAAGATTTAAGTGAAATATTTTGAAATAAATTATTTTGTCTTTTTTTTTGTTGTCTTTTTTTAAATATCTATTCAAATGGGGGTCCCTGGGGGGAAAAGGTAATTTCAGATGAGGATCCGTGACAAAATAATATAGGCTATAAATTTGGGGTGTCCTTGTCTTGAGAACCACTATGGTTTATGTTTATGACCTCGTGGTTCAGAGCCAGGGCACGCTCGGCCTCCCTGGCCCCCTCCCTGCAGGGCCATGATGCAGGCCGCTTGTTATAACAGGGATTTAAGGAGATTTGTTGGGGTTGTTGTTCCTGCGTTGTGGTCCTTTGGGGATGTAAAGGAATGGGAAGTAGGCTGCAGAGTTCCTGGGCAGGATGTGGAATCAGTGAGTGAGTGGAGTAGAGTAGCCTAGTAGTACAGCCCCCTGCACTGGGAGATTGGCTTGCGGGAGATTTTCGGCTCAGCTGCTCCACACTAAAGACATCTGGAGAGACAGAGGAGGGACGAGGGAGGGAGCGTATAGTTTGAGAGCTGGAACACTCGCTCCAGGTGACCTCGACCCGAACCCTCTTTTCTTTGTAGGAGTGAAGTTAACACGGGTGAGTGAAATGTTTGTTTAACCTAACTTTGTATGCACTTAGGCCTATTTATTAATTTGTTTATTTGCGTTTATTTATTTGATAGTGTGTGTGTAGCTTATTGTTACTAGGCTACTCCATCGATCTTTCGAGAAAGAAACAAAAACGTGGATAAATAAATGTCTTGAATGTGGACAAGATAGGCCTGCCCTACTGTATCACAGGCGCCGGCCGCCGAATATATACTCAAACTCTCCAGTTGTCTCCAGAAAAAAATCTAAAAAGTCTGGTGACGAGTAGTTTAACTTCATATTTGTTCATGAAATTAAAGCTCCCATTTAGCGCTGCGGATGTGGAATTCTTTTGTTGAACGCAGACAGCACAGCACAGGGGGTTGGAGATGTTCTTCTATACTTAATGACAGGGTAGGGTACCGTACCACCCTCATCTATCTGTCTCTTTACGTGCATGTTCAGACAGGCAGACATGCATTTGGTGACTCTCTCAGCCCTCAGTTTACACTTTACAACATGATGTGTGAGTGTGAGCTCATTGATCTTGCCGTATCACCAACACGTTGTATTCGTTCGTTGTCTTTCTTTCTGCTTTACGCACGCACGCACGCACGCACGCACGCACACACACACACACACACACACACACACACACACACACACACACACACACACACACACACACACACACACACACTCTCTCTCTCTCTCTCTCTCTCTCGCTCTCTCTCTCTCTCTCTCTCTCCCCATAGATTTGGAGGATGACACACCTTCAGTCTCTCATTTGGGCTGTGTTGGTGCTGGTGGCTCTCTCTATGGCAGAGCCTCTGACCATACCCCAGGACAGTGAGAATGAGGTCTTCAAACAGGTTGAGACACAGGCAGGTGACATTGGTGCTGAGACAGCCATCAACATGCAGGTGATTGTTTATGCCTGGTGTCATGTCTGCATGTCTGAAACAAAACTGTATTACAGCAATGATTGTGTTGCCATTCTTATTTGAAACAGTAGCCCATTTGATACTTGATATTCATATGTACTGTAGGCCTAATTTAGACACCTGTATGGCACCAGCGAAAATGGGGCTAATGCCTCAAATGATGAATGCAGCGTCCAATTGCCATGAAAGGCGTAAGAAGAAATGGCACCATTTTCACATTAGCTATTACAATTTACAATTTAGGCATTTAGCAGACACTCTTAATCCAGAGCGACTTACATTAAGCAATAACAAAAAAGCATGGCATACATCACATATATAAAAGTAGTTATCATGAATCATGCGTAAACTAAGAACGTAACAGTGGAGTATCTATGTAAGCTATACATACTATACTATATAATATATTATACATGTGTACTATAAAGTGCTATGACTACATAAAGTGCAATTCTAGAGCTGTCTACATAACAAGCTATAAGTCTGTTTAAAATACTATCTAAGTCTACATAATGTGCTATCTAAGGGGCTAGGCTAGGGCAAGTGCTACGGGCCATGGTGGAGTCTGAAGAGGTGGGTTTTCAGACTACGGCGGAAGATTTGGAGTGAGGCTGCAGTTCTGACTGCGATGGGAAGTGCATTCCATAGTTTTGGAGCCAGAAGGGAGAAGAGTTTGGGACGTGTGGAGCGTTGTCCCGGCGTTTTTAGTGAAGGTACCTCCAGCTTCCCTGCGTTGGCTGATCTGAGTGAGCGGGAGGGTTTGTAGGGTACGATCATACTTGTGAGATATGGGGGGGCCATGCCTTTGGTTGCTTTGAATGCCAACATCAGAGTTTTGTATTCTGTGCGGGCAGCGACCGGGAGCCAATGGAGGGAGCGGAGAAGGGGGGAGACGTGTGAGAATTTTGGCTGGTTGAAGACCAAGCGTGCTGCGGCATTTTGGATCAGTTGGAGGGGCTTAAGTGCACATGCCGGTAGGCCAGTAAGGAGGGAGTTGCAATAGTCAAGTTTTGACAAGACTGTTGTCTGGATTAGGAGCTGGGCTGACTCCTGGGTGAGGAACGGTCTAATTCGTCGTATGTTGTAGAGTGTAAACCTACAGGATCTAGTGACAGCTGTGATGTGTGTTTTGAACGAGAGCTGACTGTCCAGGACAACACCAAGGTTCCTGGCTGTCGGGACAGACTTTACCAGGGCGTTGTCTACGGAGATAGTTAGCTCCCGCATAGGGCAGGATTTAGCTGGGAAGAACAGAAGCTCAGTCTTGTCTGGGTTCAGCTATTAGTCCACAATAACCTACCTAACCTGGTGGAGACCTGTGACCTTTTTCTAGTTTGTACTGTACCGTTCTTTCTCTACTGTTGTTTAACAGCTGATGGTGTGGTGGTTGGTGGGGTGTGTGGGAGAGGATGAGCAAGCTATCTGTGTATGTCTGCTCTGCATCTGTATTGCTTATATCTGTTGTTTATGTTTTGATGGGCTCACCTCGAAAATGAGATGCTTCATCTCAAGGAGCTATCTCTTCAATACAAATCTGAAATCTATTATAGCAGTGTTTCCCAAACAATGTCCCCAACAATTACATGGGGAAAAAAATAAATCTTTACATTTTCACTACTACAACTATAGTAAGCTCAAAAGAACAAGTTGTGAGCTTGTAGATCTGCTATTTTCTTGATGTATTCTCCCTCTGTATTACAGCAGGCTCTCCTCTGTTTCAGGACCAAGAGATTGAGAATGCTATTGGGAACCTCAGTGTCAGCGTAACAACTCAAAAACCTACTGCACGTGAGTCTATTTGTTCTCCTGGCTTGTACAGTATAAGTGCTGGGATATTTGCATACCGTTAATAATTCTCTTCCTTAGTGGAGACAAAGCCTTGTTTTAGAGTTGAAACACATGTTTTGCCTATCCACCATATGGCGTCCATATTTTGGGCATGTCATCGTTAGCCGAAAATTCTCAAAAATAGCGTAGGCTTATGATGAATTTATACACGCAGTGAAGATAGCAGATGTAGAAGCTCACTGTGCGACGCATTGTGAGCTTGTATATCAGCTATTTTCATCGTATATGACGTGTTTACTACGGATTCTCTTTCTCAACTGTTACACTTTACTGATGGAATATCCCCCTCTCTCTCTTGTTTCTTGTATTGGCCATCCCGCTGTTTTAACTAAGATTTGATCTTTCTCATCGTTAATATTTATGTGTATTCAGGTTTTCAAGCTCTGTATCAGACTAACACTGAAAACCTAACTCAATCAAATAATGCAACGTGAGTTGAATTCTACAATTCTCCTTTCTGCTGAATCAACAGCCCATGGCACAACCACAGCTGCCCCTCATCCCAGCACAGCCCTAAACCCCAGTACAGCTCCACCAGGCCCCAGTCCTCATCCTGGGCCCACTACTCAGACTACTGTGACATCATGCCCAGGGAACCAGGTGACTCTTGGAGAGGATGCCGGCTGTGGCTGTCCCTTTGGCCTGGTGAAGGATGGTGACGGCTGTGGCTGTCCCTTTGGCCTGGTGAAGGATGGTGACGGCTGTAGCTGTCCCTTTGGCCTGGTGAAGGATGGTGACGGCTGTAGCTGTCCCTTTGGCCTGGTGAAGGATGGTGACGGCTGTAGCTGTCCCTTTGGCCTGGTGAAGGATGGTGACGGCTGTAGCTGCCCTCCTGGATTCATCCTGCAGGACGGCCCAGAGTGTCAGGGTGAGACTCCACATAAAGACAGAAATCTTCAACTCAAAGTTTTGTTTTCTCGTTTTGCCCATGTTTGCCCTCGTTTTTCTCGGTTTGTCCACAGCTAAGTTAAACTGAAAGCCTGTTAGTGAACCGACAGCTATATCTCTGCTGTCGGGAAGAAACTCCTTTTCAGGAAATGAAAAATATTTAAATGTTCAGGAAATTAAGAAACCCTTGTATTTTGAAAACAAAGCAATAAATCAAAGTTGGTGTTGTGACTTTATATATTGTCAAATACGTCCATGAGAGGGGGAGAGGTGGTGGAGTTAGTTGCTTTAGCAGACAGTTTGAGGGTCCAATGGAGTTAAGAGGTTTTGTCCGAAGCACTTTTTACTAATTTTCATTGGTTTAATATTTTCAAAACAACACACAGACGTAAAGGGTGTTCAATAGCACTGCTTTATGCAAAAAACCTAAAAAATTGAGTTTTTGTGAGAGCGAGGACCTGGGTTTGAATATGACCACCGTTTTGTCTTGCATGTCTCTCCTCTCTCTCTCTGCCCCTAGCCCCCAAAAAACAACAACCAAAAAAACAAAGAAAACATGGAGCAAGCAGATGGACTCAAATCATAGCCAGTCTTTGTTATTTGTAGTTTGTCTGAATATAACAACCTACATGTAAAATTATGATCAGTGTTGTTTCTTTCTCCGGGATGGACATTGCAGATCAGAGAAAACTATATAATGCACATCCTTCGTTATTTGGTGTTGGGCCAAACTGTAAAAACAGAAATTGTAGAACAAAGCGGGGGCTCGCAACTCACTTTTGAATGCTCCAAAAATATTTATTAGCGACAAAACAGCAATAGACATTGCCCATCACCAAACATTTCAGTCACAGTCTGAGGTCCCTGGCACAACATTATTTTGATTGGGATCCATAGTCATATACATACTACAGATCAATTTGGGGGTCCTTGACATGAAAAAGGTTGAGAACCTGTGTACTGTTACGGCACAATAACATCTTTCTACTTGGCAGATGTGGATGAGTGTCCTGGAGCATGTGGTCCCAATGCTGGGTGTACTAACACACCCGGTTCCTACTCATGTCGCTGTCTCCGTGGTTACCTGATGGGTGCAGGAGGATGCCATGGTACGTGAGCCTCTGAAAGAGGGAGAGACTCTGTGTGTGTGTGTGTGTGTGTGTGTGTGTGTGTGTGTGTGTGGGTGTGTGTGTGTGTGTGCGTGCGTGCGTGCGTGCGTGCGTGTGTGCGTGTGCGTGTTAGACCTTTAGAGGTTAGATTCAGGGGTTGGGATTGGAGTTATCCCTGATTTATACTTTGTTGTGCAGCTGTGTCTCACACCAAAAATAGCTGATCTACAAACTCACAACTCGTCGCACAACGACGCTTGTAGATTGCCTATTTTTGGCTTTAGGCTTAAAAATGGCAACTTTCTGTTCATGCCCCCTTTATTATAGTAGTAGAAATGTGTGTGCGTGCGTGCGTGCATGCGTGCAAAATGAAGGGGGGGGGGTCTGAGTCTGGATAAAATGTGGCTAATCTGCCAGGGGATAAATGTAGTCTATGTAAAACCTTAAATTGTAACAAACCATGTCTAATGCATATTGAGGATGAGTGTACCAGCGAGACTGCCATCTGCCAGGTAAAATCTGGTAAGTCCATACCTAACTCCTCCTCCCATGCCCCTTTCACACGTTCAAGTGATGGGGAAGCCACCCTCTGAATGCAGTCATATAGCCTAGAAATGATGCCCCTGTCAACCGGATCCCAACTCTAACACTCGTCTACCCAAGTAATTGGTGGAGTTGTCAAAGAGAAATATTTTCCAACAAAGCTACGTACTTGTAAATACCTAAAGAAGTTTGACTGTGAAATATTAAAAACCTGTTTCATTTGCTCAAAAGAAAGGAAGTGCCCATCTTTGAATAGATCTTTCACATATTTAATTCCCTTTCCATGCCACTGCCGAAATGAAGGGTATGTAAGAGATGGAACAAAATTGCAGTTCGCCCGAATGGGGGAGGTGACAATCCTCAGGGAACCTTGAACAACTGGGTTATTTGTCCTTTGACGTTTACTTAGAGGTAATTGGGCACATATCGAAGAGCCCAGTGATGCGTGTGCATAGTTATGCACAAATTTTATTCTGAGTGGGAATGATAGGTGGTAAACCCTTCATTATTCAAGTGCATATAAATATGGCCTAATCCCAATACTTGTGTGTGTTGGAGCAGATATAGATGAGTGTGCGCTGGCTGCAGTAACAGGTCTACAGGCCTGTAAGGGGGATGCTGTGTGCACAAACATTCCGGGCTCCTTCACCTGCTCCTGCGCACTGGGCTATGTCATGGCTCTGAAGGGACAGGACTGTGTTGGTGAGGCTTATGTTTGTACCGTTACTTTTCCTCTTCCTCTTACATATACGGTAAGTATTCCTGAGAAGAGTGCTGTATGTATTCTTTGAGACAAACATACGGGTATTTCGGGTCGTGGCCCAGCGTGGCCAAATCCGGCATTGTTTGTGCCCCTCTTTTCACCCATTGGTTGCCGTTTTGTGGTTGGACAAAAATCCTTTCTCTCCATCCACTACCATTGAAATTACATGTTTTTCAGTGGCTTCGTATTGATATTCTTCTTATTTTAAACTTGGGGCTCCATCTTGCCACCCTTATCCCTTATCCCTAAACTTATTTGCCATTTTTACTATTTTGAAAATCATTTTAAAATAGTTTAACTAGCCGATCTACATCTACACGTTGTGAGCTTGTAGATCAGCTATTTGAACTATTTTAAAAGGTTTTAATAGTAAAAAATGGCAAATAAGTTTAGGGATAAGGGTTAAGGGGTGGCGCAAGATATTGCCCTTGGTGTCAGTAAAAAGGAACATCGGAACATCACAGGTGCAGCATTGAGACTGGGCATATAATGTTTGTTTTTAGTTTTTCCCAAAAATTATGTTTTAGCAAATTCAACATAAACAAGGTGGAACCAGGGCGGAAAGAGCCTGCTGGTTAGTCAGTCAGGGATCAATCAGAAGTCTGACAAATGGTGAATTGCATTACGGAACCTACAGGTGATTACATTTTATGTTTTTTCTTCGTCCTATAGCGACACTATGGTCAAGTATTGTAGTGTTGGGAACTGATTGTTTAGCCCAATTTCAAAATGGCACAGACCAATGGATCCAATGTAGTTATTATTTAGTCACAAGCTCTTGGTGTTACATTGTTTTTGTTTTTTTATAAAACCCATAGACACACTTACCCATCCCCCGCCAGGATTAATGTATTTATTTATTGCGCATTGCCACGGTTTTCCCCCTTTCTACCATTATTTTGAAGAGCCAAATATCCGTAACCGGATGTTACGATGACGTAATGGCGTGTGTGGTCTCTTGACCGGTTGTTGATGTCTCGCTGGGTGCAGAAAAAACCCGACCGCGAGAATCACAGCGCCGGCTGTCGGCCGTTGAAAAACATTGTTTTGACCAGAAACGACATTCAATGCGCCGATTTGGAGATACAGGCCATTGAACGCAGCACATAGAGTGCAAGTGGATGCGTACACATCTAAAAAATGGCGCCGGCCAGTGTCACACTTTACACTGGGATGCTAACGGGAGACGGCTATCGACTCGATTGTATCAAAACATGGATTAAAGAATATAGCCTATGGTTTTGGCGGGCGACAGACTAAAGTTTATTTACGGTTTCTATGGTTCTGGCGGGCTTCGTGTTAACCACTTTCCCTTTCACTTAAACAAATATGTAAAAACAAATCGCAGACAATTGTGAGCTTGTAGATCGGCTATTTTTGCTACTTTGGTGTGACACTGGATTATGACAAAGTAGGGCATTCATTTAGGAAAAAACATAAAAACTTGAAATATACAAAGATCAGCCCGACAGCAACGATATAGGGAACATAGTGATGCTAGAGTTAAGATTCGGGCTAACGGTAATCTTTTTCAACAACAAAGGCCATTATAACTAATATGCAACTGCTTTTATTCATACCTGCAAGCTGTCCAGTTCAAAGTAAGCAGAGCAGATATGAGTCCGCGACCCATGGGTGACCCAGTGTTTGGGAAACAGTGATCTAGAGCCCATTGATGGTGCAGGGATTTTAAGCTTAAGCCTAGTTCAAACCAAAGATTTACGACAAGACCAATTGCCACTTTAAGCTACTTATACTTCATCGTATGACACTGTCGCACACTACGGATTTAGCATTGGAACATTGCGGACACAAATCTCAGCTGCAGGACAAAGCTAGCAGCTAATTAAAAAAAAGGTTATGCATTGAGTTTTTCAATTGAACATCTGTTAATTTCCTGTGGGAAAGCATAAATGATGTATAAATTAAGTTTAACAGAAAGGGATCTTTCACTTTGTAATAGGCTGCCTCTCTGTCTGTCATTTAGATGTGGATGAGTGCAGCTTTGAAGAGCAGTGTCGTCGTGAGCTGGGGAATGTGTGTTTAAACACTCCTGGCAGCTTTATCTGCCAGTGTCAGCCGGGTTTCAGAGCAGAATCTCCTGCCTGCGTTGGTAAGTCAACACTATGCTTTACACCCAGTTAGAACATCTAACTTCAAGTTAGTTAGTTAGTTAGTTTCATTTATTTGTCCACGTATGGAAATTTGTCTTCGGTCTCAACAGTAAAAAACAAACAGTTACAACAACAGCAACAACACTTAACACAATTATTTTCTCATGGCAAAACAAAAAGTGCAGGACAACAGTGGCAAATACATTGGAAAAACAAACAAATCTAGCGAGACATGGTATCATTTAGTGCCTTAATGGCATTTGGTATGAAGGAATTTTTAAAAATGTTACGGTTAGCTCTTGGCACTTTGTACCGTCTACCAGAGGGAAGTAGCTCGAACTCCCTGCAGAGTGGATGAGAGGGGTCGTTTGCTATCTTGACAGCTTTTTTACGAAGTACCTCCTTGTAGATACAGCCTAATTGTTGCTGTCTCTTCCCAATGATTTTTGATGCTAGGTTTACTATTCGCTGCAGCTTGCCTCTTCCTTTTACATTTAGATTTCCATACCACATTGCCATATTAAAAGTCAAAATTCCCTATCAGGTTTTTATAGACCGTTTCCATAATATGCTTGCTCACTCTAAAGGAGTTGAGCTTGCGTAGTAGATGGAGGCGTTGGTTACAAGTTTTAAAAATCTGGTCAGTATTTTCACTGAAATTGAGTTTGCTGTCAATATATGTGCCTAAGTATTTAAAAGTGTCTACTACCTCCACTATTTGTCCACCAATTGTAATGGACTGCACAGGTTCCTTTTCATGAATGACAAGTTATTTTGTTTTTGTCACATTGATCACATTGAGATGACACATGTACTCTGTATGCTTCCTCCCCCACTGTGTCCCCCTTCTTCAGTAAGGCAACCAGGGCCATATCATCCGCATATTTGAACAAATGAAACATATCCTGGTCTACCTGGAATTCATTTGTATATAAGGAGAAAAGTAAGGGGGATAAGATAGTCCCCTGTGGAGCACCGGTGTTAAGCACAGTGATGTCGGACAGAGTATCATTAACACGGACCTGTTGAGGACGGTCAGAGAGGAAATCTCTGACAAGATGGATAATACCTCCATTTACCCCTATGTCAATGAGTCTCTGCTGAAGGGTGTGTATCTGCATGCTGTTGAAAGCAGAGGTAAAATCCATAAAAAGGACCCTGGCAAAGTGGGAGAGGACTTGGAGATGCTTTGACAGGGTGTTAAACAGGCTGATAGTTGCATCATCAGTTCCTCTCTGACTTTTATAAGCAAATTGGAGATGATCTAAGCTGTTGTTGTTGTACCAGACAAGGTCACAACATTGATCAGCAAACCACTAATAATGAAACATTAATGCAGTGTGGTGTTATCTCTTTTCCTTGCCTTTGGCATCAAGCGCTTCATTTTTGAGTGGTGCAACCACTCCATGGAACAGCAATGTCCCTATGTGACTATGTCCTAACCTATGTGACTAAGGGCCGATTCATACTCCTATTTTACCGCTGTTGCGGCGCTGTAGTGCCGAAATGATTTCGGCTCGTCAGAAATTTTCAGTCACATTGTAGGCTCTACAGAGCCGAACCGACTTTTATTCGGCCCCAAAATAGGAGTATGAATCAGCCCTATGTCTCAATGTTTAGAGTACCAGTAGGGGAAAAAGTGGCGCTGTTGTGCTAGAAACAGAGAGAGAGAGATAGTGTTGCACTGTTGCCTGCTATGCTAGAGAGAGAGAGAGAGAGAGAGAGACTCCTTGCTAGCGAGTGGTTTATACAGTGCATGCGCTTAATACTTTGCTGATTGGACTGAATGCTCAGCTTGCCCAATTAACCTTGACCTAGCCTGGCCCAGCCAGCGTGCTTTCTGGTATTGAGGGGCAGGGAATTCCACAGTAAATTACTAAATTCCATGGATACACACAGGTACAATCCCCGGTGTTCATTTATAACTCTTTAAAACGGAGCTTTTACTGTTTACCATCCATGTGAAGAACCTTTCTCTCTCTCTCTCTCTCTCTCTCTCTCTCTCTCTCCATCCTCTTCTGTCCCAGATGTGGATGAATGTAAGGAGAGTCCCGGGGTCTGTGAAGGTCGAGGCGTGTGTTACAATACTCTTGGGAGCTACAAGTGTATCTGTAGGCTAGGTTACCGTGGTAACGGCACACACTGTGAAGGTAAGCGCTTAATAGCCTTCCCTCTAAAGCAGGGGTGCCCACACTTTTTTGACTTGAGAGCTACTTTCAAAATGACTGGCTCAACAAGATCTACCTACCGAAAAAATAATATTATACCATTGCTGAAAATAATTTAAATATGGAATAGCGGCGCTGGCTTTAAGAAATGGAATAGGTAGGTCGTTTGAGCTGACCAGGCCCTTTTTGATGTCAATCAATGAATCAAGTCACCTTAATTCAAGTGGCAGATGCCAAAAATAGTTTTTTTTAATACTTTTTTAGGGGCATGTCATGTGATCTACCTGTACAGCCCTTGTGATCTACTGGTAGATCGCGATCTACCTTTTGGGCACCCCTGCTCTAAAGTATGGGAAGCCTCAATCATTGTGTGATTGCACAACAAAAGGAGACTTGGCACCGGTCAAACAAAACTGCACCAGGGATTTTGCTGAACAACTAAACTATTAAAGAATGGAACCGACTTTCATTTTTTTAACCAAATATTTTACTTGGTTTATACCTTCTGTATATTGATAGTTCTGCATGAACATTGTCATGCAATTTATTGCTTACAAGCGCCCTCTTGTGGACATAATGGTTCTGAACAGACATTTTATATATTTATTTATACATTTCATGCATTATTATGCATCATTCCATGCAAAGAATATTAATTGAATATCATGTTTCTGTCTCTCTATCTATATGTCTCTGTCTATCTGTATATCTATGTATATGTCTCTCTTTCTAGATGAGAATGAGTGTGCATCGGGTGTTCACGGTTGTGACACCAATGCTCGCTGTGGCAACATCATTGGCTCCTACTTCTGCCAATGCTACCAAGGTTTTAATGGAGACGGACACTCCTGTTTTGGTGCGTGAGGAGACTGTCCGTTTGTTATAATACATTACATGTTGCCAGTAACTACCATAATGTTGATAATACAGGCTAATACAACGGTCATTGTGTTATGTTCAGATGTTGATGAGTGTGCTGTGAACAACGGTCACTGTCAACACAACTGTACCAACGAGTCTGGAGGCTACAGCTGCCAGTGTAACACTGGATACCAGCTGGACAAGAACGCACACAACTGCTCAGGTGAGGTGAACACATCATCAGTTCAGGTCATTTTCCTACAAAGAAAGAAAGAAAGAACTTTTTTTCCCTTTGTTGTTGCATCAGATCAGGCTAGACTCTTTCCAGACATTGTGACAGCTGGTAAATGTAACTGAAGCAACATTAACATTCATTTCAATCTCTCACTGACGCCCTGTGGGGATCGCCTCTGCTGCTCTCTAGCAAAATTGCCCACTTTCGTGGATGTTTTTGAATTCCCCTAAAATAAACAAAACCAGGTAGCTACTCACCGAAACATAGCTTGCTAGACCTATAGGAAAAAGTCTATTCTCCAAGCTGGGAAGCGTCTCAGGTCCCCAGCTTCTCTCTAAAATGCACTTTGTGCCATTTTAATAAAGCAATGTACCGGACAGAGTAACTTCTTTTACTACGGCATTTCCGGGTTGTGCCTGCGCCGATCCACTTGGATGCATTTTATTTCATGACAAAAATAGTGCATTTTAGAGAGAAGCTGGGGACCTGAGACGCTGCCCAACTTGGAGAATAGACCTTTTCCTAGGTCTAGCAAGCTTTGTTTCGGTGAGTAGCTACCTGGTTTTGTTTCTTTTCGGGGAATTCTAAACCCTCCACGACAGTGGGACATTTTGCTAGAGCAGTGGAGGCGATCCCCACAGTGCGTCAGTGAGAAACTGACGCACTGGACCAGGGCTAGGCCCATACAGTACATACCAGGCATGATGAAACCCCCCTCTCTCTGATCCTTCAGACGTGGACGAGTGCTTGGCCCTGAACGGAACATGTGAACAGGTGTGTTCCAACGTCCAGGGTTCCTTCCTGTGCTCCTGTAGATCCGGGTACCAGCTGCACATCGACAGCCGCAGCTGTGTGGGTCAGTTACCAGTGATTATAATTAGTGTGGATCTGGTTCGGATTAGATTCAAGTTAATTATTTTAGTAAGCTGAGGCATGCTCATGTATCATTATAAATTATATATATTAAATTATATTTATTATAAAAAATAAAAAGTGTCTGTGTGTGTGTGTGTGTGTGTGTGTGTGTGTGTGTGTGTGTGTGTGTGTGTGTGTGTGTGTGTGTGTGTGTGTAGACATTGACGAGTGTAAGCTCCAGAATGGCGGCTGCTCCCATACCTGTACCAACACACCTGGAGGGCACACGTGTCACTGTGCGACTCCACTACTCCTACACACAGACAACCTCCGCTGTGTCAGTATGTACTTCACAAAGTGTGTGTGTGTGTGTGTGTGTGTGTGTGCGTGCGTGCGTGCGTGCGTGCGTGCGTGTGTGCGTGCGTGCGTGCGTGCGTGCGTGTGTGCGTGCGTGTGCACGCACGGTGAGTAGAAACCTGTTTATGCAGAAAATGTATTGCATTTGAGCTTCCTGGAATAATACTTCATCCTGTCGGGTGTTATTTTTAAACAACGACCAGCGCGTGCTGACAATTATCCCTTGCTTAATGTGGCTCATTGCCTCCTGCCACATAGATGTAACATCGTGTGAGCAGCGAAACGGTGGCTGTGAACATGTCTGCACCATGACAGCTGAGGGACACCCCCACTGCAGCTGCAGGTCAGGATGGGAGCTGGACAAGGACCTGAGGTCTTGTGTGGGTGAGTCCCCATCTTTGGTTGATCAGTCAGTCTGTGTCTTTCTGTCCCGCCGTCCGTTGGAGGGTTAAAGAAGATTGTTGCACTCAGTCACAATACTGGGTCAATCTCACCTTTTGACATAAATGATCACAATATATCTTAATGTAAATTGATACATTGGCACGTTGTATCTTGATGATTATGATCGTATATCACCATCTCTCCCCTCCTCCCTCGCTCGTTCACTCTGTCCCTCTCTCGTTGTTCAGATGCGGATGAATGTGGGGACTTCACAAATGGAGGTTGTGAGCAGCTGTGTGTGAATCATCCTGGTGGCTTCAACTGCTCCTGCAGGGAGGGCTATGAAATTCGAACTGATAACCCCACAAAGTGCCAGCGTGAGTCACTATTCCAAATCTGTCTGTAATCGTGTAGTTGTTGCCAGAAATGCATGACCATAACAACTTTACTGTTCTACAGTATTATTTTATTATTCAATTATTACTGTTGATTTGTGATAATAACAGTACAGGGGACAGTGTTTGTTGTTGTCAACCATCTCACATGCTACTTTCATCTATTTATTCGTTGCTAACTATTTCTCTTCTTTCCTCCGACCTCGCATCCTTACAGCGGTCTGTAATCCATCATGTCAGAACTATGGAGTGTGTGTGGGTCCAAACACCTGTGATTGTCCTCCGGGCTACCCTGGTCTGGGCTGCTCAGGTACAAACATACTGAATGTCATGGCGTCTGACACGGGATAATGCACAAGCGTGTTAACCTCAAGTCTATCTGACTGAACCAACTCGCAGGCTACGTATCATTTGTGTGTTTCAGCCATGTGCTCACCACCCTGTGCCCATGGAGGTACCTGTATGCGCTGGAACGTGTGTTTGTGTCCTCCTGGTTGGACAGGAACTGGCTGTCACACAGGTACTGTACAGTGCATCCGCTCACAGAGTCACACACGTATAATATATAATATAGTATATAGTTTACATAGATACTCCACTGTTACGTTCTTAGCTTACGCATGTTTCATGATAACTACTTTTATATATGTGATGTATGCCATGCTTTTTGTTATTGCTTAATGTAAGTCGCTCTGGATTAAGAGCGTCTGCTAAATGCCTAAATTGTAAATTGTAAATTGTAATTGTACGTAGTAACAGCAGCATAGCAAGCAGCATTTAACCTTTGAAATGAGTGCCATGCAAGGATATGCCCTTATGATTAGTGCAGTTTTCCTTCGGCTTAATTAATGGCTGTCTACCTCGTTATAAAACATAGCACTTGTAATTTTCGTCTGGGACATATAAACATCTCTAGAGGAAGCTGTAGTTCTTGCGAGCACAGTTGAAACCTGCTGTACAACCAATGATGATAAGAAAATGATGATAACAAAGAAGCCTGTCAATTAATTGGATCACATTAAGACCATAGCTTTCCAGCAGAGGTCGCTGTTGTTGTAGTCTGAAAAGTCATACTATTCTTTGTCCAATTCAAGTGCATGTTTTACTTTATTGGTAATGTGAAAATGTAATTTAGCTGTTACATCATACTCGGGGAGAGGGCAAATGGCCACCGTATTTGTCATGTCACGTGCGCACGCATGTGCCTACTGTTGCACAGCTAGTATCTATCTATGATAGCATTATCATAGAAGCATTACATTGTGTCTACTCTTCATTGTGTATTCTCCAATCACAAAACATAAAACAAACACTTAACACATAAACAAACTTAATTGATTTTTTTTGTTTACCTCTTTCATGTCTTTTTGGTTTCCTCTCCACTTTGTCTGTCTTTCTTTCAGCGGTGTGTGAGTTGCCGTGTGCAAACGGAGGCCGCTGTGTGGGGCCCGGCTCCTGTCAGTGTCCCTCTGACTACACTGGCCCTCAGTGCCTGTCACGTGAGTACCACGTATCTACACTCGGTGTGAAATGAACTCTAAGGATGTCAAACTTGACATTCTCAGGTCGATTTAGGTCAATTGTATTAAATGAAAGAGTTTGTCTATGTATTGTAAAGCCTTGTTTCTCAAAATTAGGCTGCTCAGAAAAAACTGGGAGAAGTCGCTGATCTGTGCTCATTTTTTCCCGCAGCCCTCTGCACACCAGCCTGTCAGAATGGGGGAAGGTGTGCGGATGTCAACAAATGCACGTGTGTCGGAGGGTGGCAGGGAGCTCGCTGTCAGATAGGTAACAAAGACCAAGTCGGGACCAAGTTTCTACTTGAACACAACTATCAGTGTTTTTTATAACTAAATTAGTTTGAAGCGGCAAGTATGTTCTGTCATTTAGATGTTGATTAGAGAACAAGAAGCACAATTGACTTTCCCATGTGCTAAAGCCCAAACAGTTGTCACCACAAACTAAATATCCAGCTTCATATACAGTATATATCATTCATTCATTCATTCATTCATTAATTCGTTCATTCATTCATTCATCCACCATTCATTCATATACTTCATATACTTCATATACATCTGAATATAATGTGAGTTCTTTTTAGTTTTTTTTAAGAGGGCACAATCCTTTTCCCTTTTTGCCACCACCCAACACAATACAAAAGAGTGTTCCAGTATACTTCTAGTGCTGCAGTATGACACACTGACTGAATGTATGCATTTCTCTCTGCTCAGAGCCAGTGCAGTGTCAGAAACCATGTCAAAATGGAGGTGTATGTGTGGGCCTCAACAGATGTCGCTGCGCGAGTGGCTATACTGGGAGTCTCTGTGAAACGGGTCAGTGTGTGTGTGTGTGTGTGTGTGTGTGTGTGTGTGTGTGTGTGTGTGTGTGTGTGTGTGTGTGTGTGTGTGTGTGTGTGTGTGTGTGTGTGTGTGTGTGTGTGTGTGTGTGTGTGTGTGTGTGTGTGTGTGTGTGTGTGTGTGTGTGTGTGTGTGTGTGTGTGTGTGTCCGTGCGTGCGTGCCTGCAAATTTTGTTTGTGGTATGTGTGCAAGCTTTGTTATGCATGTGTAGGCATACTATATGTGCATGTGTTACAGTGATGACAAAAGCTTCAAGTGTGTTGGTGTGAATTGTGTCTTTAGCGGTGACCACTCCATGTGTGCCCCCATGCCAGCATGGCGCCACCTGCAGTCCTCACAACACCTGCACCTGTCCAGAGGGCACAGCTGGTCTGCGCTGTGAGAAACTGTAAGTAAAACGTAAAGAATATATACCTGTTGCTGTTTAGATCCTCAGATAAAATGATATACTGTGCACTCTGTGCACATCAAAAAGTAAGTGATTAGAAAACAACCTGTGATATGTCTTCTTTTATATTCCTGAACCGATTATATGACAAAGGTCTCAATTGTTCATAAATAATGTTTGTTATGAGCTGGTCCAGCCGGCTCCATTCACTGCCATGTATTCGTTGCACTTTCGGTGTGAGTTTGGCTCCCATGAAAGTGTCCATGAAAGTGTCATGAAAGTGCCCAGTCACGTGACCACTTCTCTTCCTTCTCAAAGCCTCCTTGTGTTTTACCCCCAGTAAGCTCCTTGGGAAACAGGTGGATAGTGAACTGTCAGTCTCAATGTTCCTTATTGTTTTAATGATTTTCTATGTGCATGCACACTAGGACGTGTCCCGTGGTAACCACTGTTGTCAGCATGGCTCGGGCTGTGAGGAAGGGCTTCAGGGAGAGTTATGTTGACCGCTGTGGCCCTCTGGGAGTTCAGCTGTGCACAAAATACAGGTAACAGCTCTCTCTCTCTTTCGCACATGCACGCACACACACACACACACACTAATTCAGGTGCAAAATGCAGGTTTCAATATTGTAAATACCATCTATGTTATGGAAAGACTGACCTCTCTCTGACAGATATTCTGGTTTAATTGGTTAAAAAATGTAAGGTCAGATTTTGTAGGAGCGAGGAGGGAATGACTATCATCATGACATGATATCAATAAAACATTGTTTTATTGAAATAAACTGCATTGGTTCATTATTCATCTTTGTATTTATTTACTCTCAGTGCTTGTGGCTCATGTTTCACTTTTTATACGCATATTTGATATTTCCCAGTTGTATTTTTAGCGGTGCCTCCGCTCCATTACGGAGCTATGTCTGTCCCTGTGTCTGTATGTATGTCCAAGCATGGAAAGCTGCACCACCTAAAGTGGCCAGTAGAGTACAGCACAGAGTAAAGTGGCACAGAGTACACTACAGTAGAGAGCACAGTGCACTACAATACAGTATACAGACCACAGTACAGTACAGTAACTATAACAATACATGTATATTGAACAATACACTTCACACAGGTGTGATTTTTTTAATTATCTAATCTGTCAAATGTAAAATCTGTGGACAACAGAAGAAATGCCATTTAAAAACAATTATGGTTGTGTAGTACTACTGTCACAAAAATTGAAAAATACAGGTTACCTTGAATTTATAGAACACATTAACAGAAATGACATGTCCAAAAAAGACACTCTTTGTTTTTGGCAGGTCTACAATAATACTCTCTAATACTTTGTTTGTATGCAGGATAAACCAAGCTCGTGTGTACATCCAGGCCTACAGAGTGGGCTACAAAATCCAGTGTCCGCAGAAGGGGAGATGAATATGACACATACAGTACAAGCCTTGTATACCCACTAAGCCCGGTAGACCACCCAGCAACATGACCACAGTACAGTCCAGTGTTACCCTCACACAACATCTTTAACATAACAGAGCAATTATGGCCTAACAATGTGGGGTGTATGTCATGGACCACTTAACCACTTTCAACCTACCGTCCCTTTTTTATCGTCCCGTTGTGAACTTGTAGATCTAGCAGATCTACAAGCATGTTCTGAGCTATTAGATTAAGTTTGGCTATTTATCGTGCAATTAAGGGCATACGTGGTTAAAGGGCAATTGCTCTGACAGTTCTCTAACTTCATAATGGAAGGAGGAATTCATAGACGCACCAATAAGAACAACCATAACATACAACTGTACGCCCCTCTTTGTCTTTTTCTTTTTACCTTTATTTGATGTTTTTCTGTAATTGAAGGAAGTCCTCAAAAAACAATGCGCAAAAGACAAAGCAGTGCATTTATGAATTGTTGAACTGAGTAAAACACAAAAGCAATGGTGTAATTGTGTATAATGGTATAATTTACTCATACAATTTAAGCCCCCGTTATTGTACAATACGCAGAAAATAGTCGCTTCTTTGTCGTCATGGGGCAGAATGTATCTATTGTACAGTAAAGGGTCAGAGGTTTCACTGTGCAACAGGGATGTGTCGTGTAATCACTGCAAGGCAGTTGAGGCATCTCCGCTTAATTTATACCTCGTCACACATTGGTGTTGCTTGCTGCCAACAAGAGCTGATTTTCGCATTGCACCACGACACATTGTAGTGTTGGCTTTCACCTTTGGCTGTACAGTTGCCTAATTCCAACAGAGTCATGTGCTTCTCTTTTAAGAATGGATGTCTAAATGTAACAAAACAATTGTAGGAAAACAGAGATAAATCTGTCCTAGCTATAAAACTGATGAAATAGAGAGAGAACAATATGAGAACAATACTGTACATCTCCTTTTGACATACACAATGTTTAAACTTGAACAGTCAAAAAGTGTACTGTAGGCGCGGTTGTATGCCTTTCATAGATTCACTTGTGATAAGCTCCATTTCGCTTGTCAATATGAACTAATTTCCAACAACATCTTGCATATGAATTAGTTCCTAACGGTCCTTTCAAATGGGCGATTCATTCATTCATTGTCAATGAGACCTGTGTTTTTTTTCTGTACGCGCGGAGAAGTCGACGGGCGACAACGCAAGCATATTTACGTGAAATTGTCGAGTGAGTGCTTGTTATGTGCACACGCCCGCGACTGACCAGACCTGGATTCTGTTTAGCCTTTTTTTTTTACGCTTGCGTTGCGTTGACCTGGAGCAGACCTGTCATTGATCCAGGCGACAACGTCTGCGTTAATCGATACACATCTGAAAGGACCTTTAGTGTGTAGCAAATCTAAAGGTACTCCAAGGTATTCGTCAAGCACAGACCCATAATGATTTTGAGATTCAAGACTTTTGACTCTATGCCACAAAATTGGGTTACATCCTATGAAAATTGGTTTACATCCTGTGATTTTACACTTGTGTGTTAGTATATTGCAGAACCGAAATGTTCATTGAGTTCATTGTATGTAATGGCAGCTGAATGTTATTAAATGCAAGATTTGTTTTGTATCTTTACATATGGCAGTCTCTGCATGTCCAGTTGATTTTGCTATCCCATAGACCCACTCTATTCAAAGTTCAGAAATCACTTTATTCTGAGCTTATGGTCTGTTGTCCCAATAATACCGATAGTTATCTATCAAATCATTGGCATTATGCAGACAGTCAGGCAGGCAGACAGACCGTCTGGCGGACGGACGGACGGACGGACGGACGGACAGACAGACAGACAGACAGATCTTTATTGATTCCCATGGGGAAATGCAGGTGTTATAGCAGCACTGAAGTAGGCATGAAAATACAGGACAGATACTTGTAGATAGAGATAAAACTAAGATTAAAATGAGAATAAATGCTCAATTATAATGAAGATAAAAATAGGTTGATTTAAACGTTGGACCTGGCCATCTGCACTTGGACCAATTGGGATAATGTAATCTACAAAACAAACAATCTAGAAAATTGACATTAGATATGAGGCTGATATACAGTGAGAGTCCACCTCCTCAATAGCCCCCTCAAAGCTATTTAGATTGTCAGCACACAAACTTTTGCCAACGAAACTGTCAAGGTCATAATTGATAAAAAATGTATAAACCTTATCACCACCACTAAGATAATCTAATGTACAATACATCATACAATGATTAAGTGTATGTATAACGGTCTAACTTTATAGTGGTTGATTGTGGTTTAATTGTGGCTGTGACTATTATGATTAATGGCAACCATGGTGGCTGATGGTAAAAATGAATTCCACAAATAAGATCATAAAGTCTTTTAACTTGAATTACGCTTGACGCTCAGTGGCACAGATTTCATACGAAACAGGAGCCAGGGTGAACCCAAAGCGATAGTCAAGCACAGCTTTCACACCAGCAGGCATGGAGAAGGAGAACTTCTGCATGAGGCATACGAAAAAGAGAAAGAGCTCCATCCTGGCCAGGTTCTCACCAAGACATACTCGTTTACCTGGAAGAGAATATGTCCATCGTTTTCATTATGTCAGATAAAATAAGAATGGATGATTGATAAATAGTAAACTAATAACTAACTCTGGTACTATGTACAGAAGTTATTTGAAGTTATCAATGCAATTATTTGTAATATTGGTGATTGTATTACATGTTGGTGGTCATATCCACCTTAGTCCCTAATTATGATACAAATAATCAAATCACACACAAACGCTGGTTAGATGATTCCTGCATTGGTTTCTACGTCTAGATTGATGAATGAGAGCAAGTGTGAGTAAACTCTGCCTTTGCCTCAGTCTCTTACCAGCTGAAAAAGGGATGAATGAAGCACGTTTCACAAACTTGCCCTCTTCATTTAGAAAGTGTCCAGGGTTAAAAGTCAAGGGTGTCTCCCACTCGTCTTTGTCAAACAACGCCGATGTCAGATTTGGAATTATTGTGACACCCTGTTAGTCACACTACAGTCAAAAGTAATTCATTTGCAACACACAATGCCTGATACATGATGTACAAATATTTTAAATGTTATGGAATTAATAAATATGCTGCTTCAGGAATTACCTTTGGGACAGTGTAACCTCCCAGTTGTACATCCCTAGTAGTCATATGAGGTATACTGAGAGGAACTATATTTCCCATTCTCTGGATCTCATGGATGACAGCATCGGTATATGGCAAGTTGGCTCTGTCTGCCATGGATGGCTGTCTGGACTGTCCAATCACTCTGTCGATCTCAGCCTGGACTTTTTCTGTGGAACAGTTCAATAAAGGAAGGAACACAAGAACAGCCAAAAAACAAGATTGGTTCCTCTGAATAAACTTATACTGTGCATAACAATTTCCACAAGCAACAGCTTTCACATGGCTTTCTGTGACCATATTTCTGATGCAACGTGGATTGAATGTTGATGTTCCCATACCCTGAATTTGGGGGTACATGGCCATGTAGAGGAGACCCCAGCGCAGGGTGGTGGAGGTGGTCTCAGATCCAGCCACAAACAAATCCAGTGCACAAGTCGCCAGGTTATTATCATGAAAATTGGCCTCAGCATCAGCATCACCTTTACTCTGATAGAGGAAAGAAAATGAATATTTTAATTTTGCATGATCCTGAATGTTGTCATTGAATTGTTACTTGAATATAGAATTACTAGTTACTATGCCAACTCTTGTATCATAACATCTTGTCCTTGCATCGCTGTCTTAACCTTAGCTATAGTACTGAAGGCTCTCACAAAAGTGTATGATCATAAATGAGCAAATCAAATGGTAGCCTAATTTACAGTAACTATGTAGTCAACTTTTTTGTCCTCCAATGAATCACATTTTAAATAGTAAACAATGTCCTTGCCTGCTGTTTGTTGTCATATCAGATTTCTTCCTGCCTACACTTTCATTACACTGAATCCTTGAACTCCTCTGAATGCTTGTTGATTAACAATTTAAGCTTATTCTACTGTTACAATCATTGCAACCTACTCTGGACAAGAGCATCAGGCAAATGTATAGAAGGCAATAGAAGTATTGAGAACGAAGGAGGAAAGTGGCCACATCATCAAATGGACAGTGCTTTGGTATGCATGAGGAAAGAACAATATCGTTGTCCTAAGTACCTACTGTACTGTACCTTCTGAATCTCAGTTAGATAGCAATCGGTGTAGTCTCTGGGCTCTGAGGGGTCCCAGTCCTCCTTATGCTTTTCTATCTCACTTCTCATAAATTCCATCATGTGCTTATAAATTGTCTGGGCTGTCTGGTGTGGGCCTGGAACATACTTCATCAGCGCAGGGAATGAGTTGTACATCTGCACAGATAAGATAACCGTGAGTTTGTTTGTTAGGAAATATGTAGGCTATAGGTGGCAATCCTATAACAGTATGTAGAGGAGAATAATTTGATAGCCAGTATGGAGGAGGGAGGTTCTGGTGCAGCATAATTTACTGATGAGCCATTTGGAGGGATCATGGGCCTAATTTGAATGAAATTATACTACATCATAACCCCAGTAACATAGCACACCTCAACCATTTGAGCATCTGATATCCAAGTCAGGATTCTAGAAACAGTAGGTGCTTATTCTAAACAGCATTATGTATAACATCTCACGCACGCGCACGCACACACACACACACACACACACACACACACACACTCACACTCACATACTCATACACACACACACACACACACACACACACACACAAAACAAAAACTATTGTCACATGTGAGATCCATAATGGAATCCACTGGGCTATCGGAATACCACACAATAAATGCCATGAATAACTTTGCAGTACAGTTACCTCTGCCCAGATGGATCCTTCAATCTGGATAACTTTGCAGTACAGTTACCTCTGCCCAGATGGATCCTTCAATCTGGATAACTTTGCAGTACAGTTACCTCTGCCCAGATGGATCCTTCAATCTGGATAACTTTGCAGTACATTACCTCTGCCCAGATGGATCCTTCAATCTGGATAACTTTGCAGTACATTACCTCTTCCCAGATGGATCCTTCAATCTGGATAACTTTGCAGTACAGTTACCTCTGCCCAGATGGATCCTTCAATCTGGATAACTTTGCAGTACAGTTACCTCTGCCCAGATGGATCCTTCAATCTGGATAACTTTGCAGTACAGTTACCTCTGCCCAGATGGATCCTTCAATCTGGATAACTTTGTCCATCCACTTTAACAGGTTCACAAACTTCTCATCGTCGTAGTCAAAGCGATGACCAAAAACCAGGGAGCAGATGATGTTGGAAACAGCATTGTTGATGAGTATGTGGGGATTAAAGGGCCGTCCTGGACAGTTAGACAAGCAATCGTAAGCTTTTTTGGAGTCCATTCCAAATGTCATACTCTGTAGTACTTAACATATAGGTCAATGATCATTTTTCACAATGTTTTTGCATATCCTCAAAACTCAAAATGCATTAATGCCTTCTGCCTTGTAGCCTACACACACACACACACACACACATACACACACACACACACACAGGAGACCTCATATTGTAAATGCAATTTATTTACTTGTACTTGTTTTACCTTTATAATCAGCAATTTCGTTGGACAGATATGTATTTTCATCCACAATAGCAGATTCCAAGGATTTTTTGCCAACTCCAAGGTTTTTGAGAGTGAATAGTGCAAAGCGCCTTTGTTGCTTCCACATGTGTCCATTGGTCATTATGATGCCTGTTTAAAAAAACATCTGGTTGGAACAGAATTAACGAATAATACAGATGTGTTGCAGTAAGGTTAAGGTACGTGTGTAGAATAGACAAATTATATCTTCATATTATTGGTCCTCAGACTCCTCACTAATGCTCATTATAATATGGTATCATTTTTGTCTACTGTGTCTGTAGCCCTGAGGAGGGCTGTGGACAGTTCAGAAACCTGCCTACCAGTGACATCATCGTTGGAAAATCCAAGCTAATAGAAACTGCAGGTATTCCTGGATAGTTAGCAAGTATAATGGGAGCTATTGTTCTCACGTTAATTAAAAATCCCACCTGTGTGAACTGAGCGGTGCAGTGTGTGTCACAGGCTAACTGCTTAGCCTGTGAATGATCAGTGTGTGACCCGACGACCCAAATCATCTGCAGGGGTCAATAGGTCGTACTCTAAACACACAGACAGACACAGGGACACACAGCTATTTAAAGGAGTGGTCTGTACCACTCCAAAAAATAAAAATGAAAATTGTGTTTGGGAAAAAAAAGCCTAATGATAATGTCACTGGTAGACAGGTTTCTGTGTGCACAGCCCTCAAAAGAGACACAGTGAAAGAAAAAATGGTAACATTTAACATGAACATTAGTGAGGACCAATTATATGAAGATACAGTAGGTTGAAAATGGTTGTCCTTTAAACTGGTCATGATACTATTAATTAACTAGTTTTTCTGGGGACCCCTTGGAACCCCTTCAAGGACCCCCGTGGGTCCCTGGACAACACTTTGAGAACCACTGACCGCTCTAGTGGTGGGTAAGAATCTACCTTGATTGGGGGACACCTCTTCTTGGAGGGCAAACATTGGTCGGTCTGCCAGACTGTCTCCCTGGATCACCAGAGCCTCCTTCAAGGTCTTTAGTCTATTCACCACTACGTTCCATGTGGAGCCCATTCTCAGGCTGTACACGTCTCCATACTTCTCTGACAACTGCAAGCAGACAAATTGATCTCTAGACATAGCCTGATACTCTGTACAGAACCTCTTTTAGAAGTAAGCTTACCTGTGTCAGGTTTTCATGGGCCTTATTGAAGTCAACAGAGAACATATTCCCCACAAATGGCATTGCCATTGGTCCAGGGGGGAAATTGTTTGGTCGACGGTTCTTGATGTAGTCTGCAAATAATAAAACCACTGCAGAAATTAGAAGTAATCCCCGGATATCCAGCCAGAGCCATAGGGACAATCCAGCCATATTTTCCACTTTGACCAAGTAGTTTATTGTGTGTAGGCTATCCGTGTTTCCTGGAGAGATTAACTTTTCTACTAAGGTAAAGTGAAGTACACTCCTCTGCCCTTATATGCATATCTGAACTGCACCAATACAATTGGGCTGTGAGCCTGTGATTGAGCTTCGACCTGTAGCTCACATGACTGATTGTCATTGACCTATTTTTTGAGATTTTGAAGTTGATTATCTTTGCCTATGAAGCTTTCAGAAGGTTCCCCTTCCATCATCCATCATCATTCCATCATCTCAGAATTTCTTTTATATCTGAAACATTTTCTAAATATGAATTTAAGCACATGCTACTTCTGTCACATTTTACGTCAGTCATGCGAGTGTTAATGTGCTTGAATAACACATTCAAATGGGTTATTATTTGAGAATTTGTATTTGTTTACTAGTATCCTTAATTCCCTTTAAATGTTAGGTTTGGCATTATACCTGATTTGAAATTAGATAGTTTGCATGCCATATAACTGCTAGTATATAGACTATGTGGTTAATGGTTAGGCATAAACAAACTATTTTAGAAAATCTGTAGGAGAATTATAAAACAATGGGTTTATCAAAAATTGGCCTGGTTGGAATAACGTGTTCCTTCCACACGCTACGTCCAACCGGGGAAACTCCCCCGTCAGGTGAAAAGAAGCGGCTTGGACTCCTCATGCATGCTGCGATAGTAACGTGCCAAAGATAATAGACATTGTAAGGTGAAATATGGCCGTTACAGTGACAAAGAACACAGTCTTGAGTATTGAGTTTGTGCTTGAAATGTACTGTAATTCTGCAAACTGTTAATAACATTTTCAATCAATCAATCAATCAAAAGTCACCAATCACCATTGGTGACAAGAAAGGTTTATTGTTGTCTATTCTATTGGAGGACATATAATAACATCAGATTAAGTTAAGAAAATCGTTAGTCCGGAATTCTCCTTCTCTTAACGTGGGGTGGCACAGATTTCATACGAGAGCGGTGCCAGGGTGATCCCACAGCGAAAGTCTAGCACGGGTTTCACACCAGCAGGCATGGAGAAGGAGAACCTCTGCATGAGGGAAGTGAAGAGAAGAAAGAGCTCCATCCTGGCCAGGTTCTCCCCAAGACATACCCGCTTACCTAGAAGAGAATAACATAGTCAGCTGTCCTAGGTGTGCTGCGTACAATCCGTACATACAGTACAATAAAACTGGTCTGTGTTACAAAATTGCAGTGTGATCCGCTCGGGAGCGGATGATATCGTTACGTCATGTTATATTGAGAGCTGATGTGCTATTTTCTACTGCTTTAAGTATAACCCAGGCTTTAGGAATCAATCTCTGAACATTCTTACCAGCAGAGAAAGGAAGGAATGCAGCACGTCTCACAAACTTGCCCTCCTCATTCAGAAAGTGACCAGGGTTAAAGGTCATTGGTGTTTCCCACTCGTTCTTGTCAAACAACACCGATGTCAGATTGGGTATTATTGTTACACCCTGTTGAATAGATTACAATCAAAAGTTATTCACAAAATGCCATACAATATTGTATCATGTACAGTATGTTACGAGAGCTTTTGTCGACTTTTAACGTTTAACATTGGGAATGACCTTCGGGACAGTGTAACCTCCCAGTTGTACATCCCTAGTAGTCATATGAGGTAGACTGAGAGGAACTATATTTCCCATTCTCTGGATCTCATGGATGACAGCATCAGTATATGGCAAGTTGGCTCTGTCTGCCATGGATGGCTGTCTGGACTGTCCAATCACTCTGTCCATCTCAGCCTGGACCCTTTCTGTTGGATAAGATAGGATGTATATAAGTATACATTTTGCGGAACAGGACAGCAAAGAAAGCAAAAGCTCGCTGGTTGGGCAAATTATCTAAATTACTTTTCGGAATATGTCACCTGAAAAACAAAATGTCTGTGTGGTGAAACCGTTTTCACTATTTTCAGTAATCAGCTGATGAACAAAGAGTTGTATTGAGAATGTGAGAAGAACAATTTATCAAACATTTTTACCTTTATGCTTTATTTGGATAAGGAAATAGATAGACATTAAACCTAGTCCTAGAATAGCATAAAAGGGGAGACATGCAAGATGTGAAGGGAGTACTCGGGTCCTCACAAGGAGCATTATGGTCCGTGCACTAACTAGCTGAGCCCACATGTTTATTACTTTTAAACTATTCCCAGTGACAAAAACAATGACAATCAAGCAACACTGTCAAATCTGATTTAAATATGCAGCAAAAATTCCGCTTTAATTTTAAAACAATCACACTTGTGTGAAGTGAGGGGCGCTCTTATCATCATACATCACATTCCGTGCTCAGCCAATCAAATCATCGCTATGGGGTACACACATTACTCAGCCAATCAAATCATCGCTATGGGGTACACACAGACACACAAAGATGGGCATAGGAGGGGTTAGCGCCCCTCAAAAAGGAACTGAAGAGAGTAGTTATTTCCCGCAGTAAAAATGGCAGTGCTGTCTGTACACAACCATGTCAGTATTAGCCTGTTGACCCTACCCTGAACTTCTGGGTACTTGGTCATATAGAGGAGCCCCCAGCGCAGGGTGGTGGTAGTGGTCTCAGAGCCAGCTGTAAACAGATCCAGGGTACATATTACCAGGTTTTCCTCATTAAAGGTTGTCCCTGCATCCTCCTTACTCTATGAATGACAAATAAATGCAATATTAACCACTTAAGCCCTATATTCAAAAGTTTTCTACAAGCTCAGAACACATTGCATCGCTTCATCATATTCTTTGTTGCATGTTGGTCAAAGACCAATCTGAGAACCCCTCGTCAAAGAATAAATAAAGGAAAAACATCGACCTCTTTTCCTTGAATTTTAGTTGACGAGTCAACAG
The DNA here is from genome assembly GCF_951216825.1 of Electrona antarctica. Taxonomy (NCBI): domain Eukaryota; kingdom Metazoa; phylum Chordata; class Actinopteri; order Myctophiformes; family Myctophidae; genus Electrona; species Electrona antarctica. The sequence continues at coordinate 38,678,290 of NC_136812.1, forward strand.
TCTGTCTTGAGAGACTAGTCAAAGAGAAACAGATGGGGTTGAAAACATAACATCCTTGGTGGAAGAAATAATGGGAAAATGTAGTTATTCCATCATGCCATATTGTTTCACTACATGGCATCTTTTATCTTAGCGGGCTCAAAGTTATCAGGGACAGAGGGTATTAGGTAAGGCTAAGGACTTGGAAATGTGTTGTCAAAGAGAGGACTATCAGAAATGCACTTTGAAACCTTGACCCTTTACCTAACTACAGCATGTCACTCAACTGTCCTAGATATTGATTGTGTACTGTACATCAACATAAACATAAAGCAACGGGTAAACTGTTTGCAAACCTTTGCATAACGTTTACATTAGGACAGGATATTTGAAGCTTTCAGTCACCGTTTGAATCTCAGTCAGGTAGCAGTCGATGTAGTCTCTGGGATCGGCGGGGTCCCAGTCCTTTTTATGCTGTTTAATCTCTTCTCTCATTAGCTCCTTTGTCTCATTCCAGATGTGTTTGACTGTCTGATGCGGTCCTGGTAAACATCTCATCAGCATTGGAAAAGAGTTGTAAAGCTGTATGATTTTGAGCAACATTTACATTTAGTCTGTGTGAAAATGCAGGCAATACAGTTAAAAATGTTGTCTTATGCATCAAGCAGATTTTCTATAATATAAAACATCGTAGTGCAGTATGTTTGAATAGAATAGATTATACACCGACTTTACTACCTGTGCCCAGATGGAACCCTCTATCTCGAATGAACGGTCAAATTTCTCCATCAGTTTTGTGAACCTCTCATTTCTGTAGTCAAAGCGATGACCAAACATCAGGGAGCAGATGATGTTGGAGACAGCATTGTTGATGATTGCATGAGGCTTAAATGGATCACCTAAACAGGCAATCATTTATTTATTTAAGTATTGTTTGTTTGTTTATTTATTTATACCTGTTCAACTGTGCCAATTGCACACATCCATATTTATACCGGTATTTGCAGTGTCAAGTAAGTTTTGGTAACTTGGTAGCTCCCATGAAAGAAGGCTTTTGATCTGTGGTATATTTACCTTTTTGGTCAGAAAGTTCTTTGGCTAAATGTGTAAACTCTTCCAAGATGGCTGGTTCCAGGGACTTCTTACCAACTCCAAAGTATTTCAGTGTAGAAAGGGCAAAACGCCTCTGCTGCTTCCACATGTGTCCATTGGTGATAATTACACCTGAGGAGATGCGGCAATTAACCAAATAAAGCAGTTCCAGAGAGAATTTGGTGAAACGATATATTTTATGATATGTATATCATATGAATAATTTAGGACAGATCCATGTAAGATCCATGCACCCATTCGTTATGCATTCACTGTGTGCTTGAATGATGAGAGTTCTGTACCTCGACCGTGGGATATGTCGTCCTGGAGGGGAAGTGTTGGTCGGTCTGCCATGCTGTCGCCATGGGTTACCAGAGCCTCTTTCAGGATCTTGAACCCATTCAGGACCACCATCCATGTCTGACCCATTCTCACACTGTACACATCCCCATATGTTTCTGACAACTGGAATGAGAAAAGCAGCCAAGTACATTTTGTAAATGTATTCTTTATTTTTCATGTTTTTGTCATTTGTTATATTGGTATCCATTTCGATTAATGCTTTGGCTAATAGAATACAAATACTTTATTTCCGGTAATCCCTGGAGGAAAATGTAAAAACACAGCTGCTCTCATTAGCAGAGCACACACAAGGCAATAAATGTAGTAAAACACAAGATAAAAAATACAAATAAAATAAAAAACTATGTGTAAGGTTTAAAATGGCCATTAAACCTGATGGTAATGATAAATATGGAGAGGCAGAAATTAAGGGTTTAAGACAAGCATGTAGGCCTAAACATTACATTCTGAAATACAAACATAATACAAGCATACAGTTAAGTAGCCTAAGTAGTAGCTCAATAACCCATCAACACAGTTATACACAAAAATATGTCCTACCTGAGTCAGACTCAAATGTAACCTGTTAAAATCAACTGTAAATATGTTGCCCACAAAAGGCAGTGCCCTGGGTCCAGGAGGGAAGCCGCTTGTCCGACGGTTCTTGATGTAGTCTGCAAATAATAAGAAGGTCACGGTGAAGAGGAGGATACTCTGAATATCCCACCAGTGCCACAAAGATGACCCAAATACAGGAGAGACAGAACCCATGTTCATAAACACAAACTCCTCTGCCCAATATAAATGTAAAAACAACAACCAACAACTATGCTTTGTTGTCCTGCATGAGAGGAAGGCAAGCTTGATGTTTTGCTGCTGGCACAATCCACAACAAATCAAACACTAGGCTACTTATCCTGGACCTTGATCTCTTTATTCATAGGTTCATCATAGGTTGTTGATTTGCCTTTCAGCCTAGGAGGACTACCTAAGACAAATGCATTGGTATTAACATTTAATCATAGGTGATATAATATTTCCCGGGGGGAAAGTACAGATAAAAAAATGATGCAGATTTGTTTTGTTTATTTGTTTTGTTTATTTGGATCCCCATTAGCTACTACCTTAGTAGCAGCTACTCTTCCTGGGGTCCACACATAAAATACATTACAATCAATACAGTCATATGAAATACATTTTACAAGACTGTAAGAAAACAGTTAAAAAAAATAAAATACAACTAAATATGATGGAGATGGAGTTGGAGTTGGAGATGGAGTTGTAAAAGCAAGCATGTAATTGATTGATTGATTGATTGAATAGTTTATTAGACAGAAATGTAAAACAGCAGCAGAATACAGGCAAACACTTAATAGTCTAAAAGGGATAGGGCCTATATAAAGTACTTGTCTTGTTTCCATTCATAGACATAGACATGAAAATAACAACAAAATTCAATATCATCACAGAAAAAAATGTTTTAACACTATATGTAGGCCTAGGAAGAAAAATGAAGTTTAAGGGAGAAATTATCATTCCCTGTCCCTTGGGCAAATCAAATTGTATTTATTTTATATCCATTTATTCCACGTTCCAAAACACACGGTGGCAGTATAGTTTCACACAAGGAAATATTGGCGTGTAGATCCTGATGTCCTCCACACATCTATGGTCCACATGCGTCAGCTGTTGCTTGGCAACCTTGCAACGAACTAGCCAATCACAAGTGTCTCCGGCTATGGAAAAGGAAGCGCGTGGGCGGCACTAGCGCATACTCTATGCACTAGCGTCCTCTATAAACTGTGTGGGGTTGACAGCAGGTCACCTAAGGACAAGAGCATCAAAATCATGGGTTTCGAAGAGAAGATGATCCTGAACGGAGAGCCTGAAGATGTAAGACGCCTATCTATATTGTATACCGAGCCAGGGTTTAGTTGGCAATGCATGTCATAGTGCATGTACTATAGATTCATAATCACAACACAAAACTAGCTAATGTTAGCTAGACAGCATTAGCTAGCTATAGCTAACTGTGGTACACTCTTTAGTTAACATTGCTTTGGCATTGTGTTGTGCTTTTGTTTACTCCTACAAACTACATGATTTAGTTTAATTCGAGATAATCGTGGCCTTGAAGTTTGTAGATTTAATATTGTGAATTTATTTTCAGGAGGAGGAAGAAGAGGAGGAGGAAGAAGATATGGTGGTATGTTCTTAAACTAATTTCAAATAAAAATGTGTTCCCATCCCATTAGGAACACCTTTTTACTGCTAGTTTACCATCCACAAAGTTGATTAGAATCACAAGTTGTTCCAGTTGTTAGTACTCGATTAAACAAATAGAATGACATATGTCAAAAATGACTAATCCTTGTTATTTAAAGGCACTTTATATTTGGCACAAATCTCAGTGCTACATCATGGCATAAAAAGTGACTTAAGTGCAATTCCAGTAACTTGATGAATGAATGCAGTGAATGTCCTAAAGCCAGCAGTATAGGGGTCCCCCTGGTGAAAGGCCAGGGCAGATGGGAGCCAGAGCTCAAAGCATTGTACTGTGTGTATACTGTCACTACATGTCATTGGATGAATTAGTTTATTACGTGTCTGTCCATGCAAAATTTGGCTACAAAGACCTTCCATAACCTGGCTGAAACTTTACAGAATCTGGTTCTGTGAAGTTTTTTTGTTGGTTTCCATTATAATTGGGAATACAAGAAAGGTTGGCACCAAGGTAACCAGAACACTCAAAACACACTTGCCCCCATTTATTTTCTATGCAGAACTCTGCCTCCAGGGAGGCGGACCACTCTGGGTCCGGTCTGGGTTCCCATTCATGAGGTACATGAACAGGGCCCAAATTAGGTTCTGAGAACCTTGCCTGAAACCAAGCTGTAGTGTATGGAAACAAATCCTGTGTAATACGGTGCACGGCACGGCAGACTGGGCAGAGTTTACTTTTTGTTAGTTAAAGCGAATACACTGCTGGTAATGGTGAATGATCTAGTATCAAATGGCCTTTGCTTTAATGTCACTTCCTGTTGTAGGATCCTATTGATGCAACGAGGCAGAAGTGTGCAGAGACGCATCATTGTGTCCATTATAAAGAGAAACTAGAGCAGTGTGAGTCCAGAGTTGGCTCTCGCTCCGCAACCACAGAGGACTGCACTGAGGAGCTCTTTGACTTCCTTCATGCTCGTGACCACTGTGTACGTATGATATCTGCCCTATTCCCACTGCATGTTTGTACAGTATATCTGCCATACAGGGCCCACTGTGTATATGACGAGTATCAGCTGATACTGACATGATACTTCTAAGGTCCTAAGACCTGAGGACGATTCTACAAATGCCTTCTCAATCCTGACAGATCTACAAGCTCACAGCGTGGCACCGAGTGCCACGCTGTGAGCTTGTAGATCTGCTATTTTCCAATAGCTAAAGTATGACATAATCCTTAAAACACAAAGGGGTTCCTGTCCAGAATTCAATCTACAAATTATGCTGTGAGCATACTGTGATGATTTATTTCCCCCACAAGTGTTCCATTGATGCGTTGGTGCAACTTTATCAATAATGTTGGATTAGAGCCACAGTGGAAATGTATTTGAGAACTGATGTATGACAAACGGATAATTATTTATTATTATCTTTACCTTTCTAGGTGTCGGACCAGCTCTTCCATTCTGTCAAATGAAGTTCTTAATGGTCTGCAGTGCTGGAAATGGATTCAATATATTAATCTGTGATGAAATATGACAATTTTGTGGTTTGTATGGTACAGCAAAGTGCACACTGTATTTGTTCATGTGAATAAATTGTACATTAATATTGGGGGGAGAAATATTTGTGAGAACATTTAAATAAACTTGACAATGTTCTATGTCTTAAAACGAATTGTCTCATCTGTCCAAATTATATAATAATTATATAATTTCATATACCAAACATGGTATAAAAAATGGTATAAGGATGTAAAGTTGGCCTGTATCTGCTGGTGGTTGAATTAGAACTCACTGAGAAAAAGAAGCTTAATCTCCAATATGGTATACATGTGTACAGTTAAGCCCAAACCACACCAAAGGGTCGGGTTGAGACAAAACTGTTTTGAAAGTAGAACACAAATGCATCTCAATGAGTGACCTCATCACATTTGTGATTGTCTATGGCCGTTTCTAGCCAGAGGAGGTTTTTTTTGTGCAAAACTAATGCTTGGAAAGGATTCAGAATCATGAAAACCCTCTCGTCACATGCTACAAAAAGCAACATTTCAAATTTTTAAAATTCTTGCCTTATATAGGATGTTAATGGTATGGTCACATATATCCCCCTATAAAAAAATGCTCAATGCTGACAGCTGGTCAGCAAGTGTAGACAATATTTTAGGCCAATAAATAACTATACCAAATTTCCCACTCCACACCCCCGACTGTCGGACTACTATGATGATTAAGTATAAAATACAGATTAGAAAACTTGCTTCCTAAAAACAGCTGATCTGGGCGGGGCGTTCCGTGCTTAAGCTTCCTGGTAACTAGCAAGGATATGTAAAGAAGGAAAGGTCATACCGGTAAATAATGATGCACTGTCATGAGTGACCTTTCTTCGACGTGCACCGTGCACACTATAGTATATGCCTACATTTATTTTTTAATTGACGTACGGTATCTAAAGAGTCGAGCACAAGTTTCAGACTGGACAGGCTGGGGATGGGCATGGGCAGTAGCCTGGCTAATAAACCAGACTAATATCACACAACACTGTCGCGGTAATCCGCTGGTAGGCAACTTTTTTTTGCCAACGGCTGATTCGGTCTGGTTTATTAACCAGGCTACATGGGCAGCACGAGATCGCGAGTCGCGATTGAACCTCCGGCTCCAGTTTGCCTGAGATTGCTTGACGCTTCCTTCTTCATGCATACTCCTAATGCTCATAACGCTTTGCAAAGTATGTTTGCAGCCCAACGCAGTATGCACACAGTACAGTAGTAGGCAGTTTAGCGGGCAGAACGAAACGAAGAAGACATCTGTTTAGTGTGTATATTTTTGGGGCATAGAAGAGAGTTCTAACAATGGAAAAGCTAAACCATCTTTTTGAAGTGGAGACTTTAAACTGGAAAGCCGTTGTGACGGCGGTAGCGTGTGGGACAGGAGCGCTGCTCATTATGATCAAATATTTCTGCCAAAATCGAGCGACGGATAAAATACAGAAAGAAAGAAACCGGAGGGCTGCAACTGTGCGACAGGCGGAGGAAGCCGTCCGTCAGTACAGAGAAAAGGTGAGGTTAATTGTTTTAGGTTACGTTTGGGATACCGGGATACGAGTTGTTCATTATTTTTGTCAGGTTAATCAGTAGTCCTTAATATATAACCTGGTAACAGGTCAGGTCGCCCCAATTCCATCTCGCCCCAGCTTTTTTCCGCCGACCTCACGCCGACAGCTCGGTGCGGCGGTTCTTGTATTCTTTATTTTGTTTTACTGAGAATAAGGTTAGAAATAAGTTTAGGGTTAGGCATAGTTTTACTGGGGTTAGGTTTAGGAATAGGGTTAGGTTTAGGCATCGTTTTACTGAGGTTGAGGTTAGGAATAAGGTTAGGTTAACCTTAATTGAATACTGTACTGTTTGGCCAAGGAAAATATTTTGTACCAAGAACCCCCTTAAGATTTGTGTAAAAATATGAAACATTAATCGTAGCTTTTAACCGTTTTCAGCCATTTCTTTTATAGCAAATCTACAAGCTCATGATTGTCACATCACTAGGCATTGTGAGCTTGTAGATCAGCTATTTTTAAATCGCTGAAGCATGGTTACATTAGTAAAACTTATTTTGATGCTATATAAACTAATTTTTTTGGGGACCCCCTGAAACCCCCTCAAGGACCCCTGGGGGTCCACCGCACCGTCCCTGGCTGGAACCCACTTTGAGAACCACTGCTCAAACGCTTTTCTTGTCTTCAAGCATCCCAGTACAGACAGCGCTCTCATCCGCTCTCTGTCCCTGTCGGAGTTGACCAAACGCCTGAAGGAAGGATCTCTGAGCCCCGAAGATGTGTTACACTCCTACATGGAGAAGGTAATGATTTTTCCATTTCAAGAACCTTGATCCAGTTTGATATGCATTCGTCCATAAACCCCCAATATGATTTTCATCTCTGTCACCCCAATGTACACTTTTATGTCATCTGTGTTAATGGTTTAACACAGAGAACTTTGACCTCAAGTGTTTACTGTCTGCTGCGACTCAAGTCAATGCAAGCAGACAAGACGTCATCAATCTGGCCCCAATGTCTGTGTATTATAGTCATAGAGCTATAGATTATAGTACAGTAGTAGCAGTCTGTGGTGCAACCACTCCCTTACGGAGCTATGTGTGTGGCTGGCTAGCCTGGGTGGGTCTGAGCACGAAAATAGCATGTTTGTTTTTCACCACCTAACAAGCAACCTAACACACACACAAACACATATTAACTGTATATATGATGATTTCGGGTGTGCCAGTACAGTACAGTGACAGTACAGTACAGTAGAGGGACCCCCACACGGTAACTCTGTCATTGCTCAACCGTTTCGGAACCGGGCCGGCACCCTAGCTGTGGTCCTGTGGGTCGCGAACTTCCGGGGACCCCCACACAGAGTTGCACCACTTACTTCACACAGGTGTGACTTTTTTCTAGATAGACTGCTGCTGTGCTTGTTCAAATAAACCAAGTTCATAAGAAACTCAAGAGAGTGCGGATATTCCTTTCTCTGTATATCTTCAAGAATCTGCAAAAGACTCCACCTGAGTTGAGCGCGCCTTCTCCTAGTGGTTGTCTTGACTGAGTGTATTATTCACTACCATACAGTATGATAATGAGTAATCCATAAATGTTTTTCTTGGTGTGAAAAGCCTGTGTGAACTAACTGCCCTGTGCCCTCAGACGTTGGAGGTAAACAACAGGCTGAACTGCTGTACTGGGGTTTTGCTGGAGAGCTTTGACCAGCTGAAAGCTCTGAGCACCTGTAAAGAAGGCCTACTCTATGGAGTCCCTGTCAGCATCAAGGAAAACATTGGCTACAAGGTGATTTGAGCAAAAGAGTGGAGCTGAAACTGCAAATTAAATAATTCCTCTTTGAGAGAATGAAGAAATGCAAGGATATGTCTTTAGTAGATTTATTTGATACAACAGATGATAATAATAATAATGAAACGAGAGTAATGGATTGAAATTAGAATAGACAAAGTAGGAAAAGAAAAGACACAGCGTCTGGTTGCATCGGAAAGGCAACACGAGTCTGACACCAAACTCATTGTTGGTAAAACATACATTTATACAGAGGTCCAGGGGGTGATACAGATGTAATCAGACCACCCTGATGCAGTATTTTGACTAAACACTTGTGCAGATGACTCCTTATCTTCCTTGTTTACGTTTCCTGCTAAGGCACCCCGTACAGTATACAGTATACAGTATACATCATACAGTATATAAGAGGAATAATGACTGAATAATAAGTTAATAATATTAAATCAATAATTAAGCAAGAATGTAAATTGAATTTCCAATTCCAGAACCTACTGCAGATTTATCAATCACAATTTTGATTTATCGTTGTCAATTACAAATGTGGGATCAATGAGGCATGGCAGCTTTTCGCAATAGAAACACTTTTATTTGCAGAGATCAACTAACAAACCTCCAAACCAGCTAAGGTTAATGCCAGAAGGAGTGGGCTATGGCTCATGGTGTTTCCCAAAAGCACAACACACATATATAACGTTGCTCACAATTAACACATAAATACCCCTAATGAAAATGACAAATAATAATAACACAGTAACACAATTAATAGAACAAAAATACACACACACACACGCATGCTGGGAAGACCATCCTCAGCTAATGACTCACCCCAGGATGCTTGAACCAATGGTTCCCGAGCCATGTTACTCAGAGACTTGACCCAAAGGTCAGAAGCCTGTCTCCTATTTCTGTAGCATGAGGCAACATGATGTACAAGTACACCCACTGGACATGGCGTTAGTATGTCACAGGGACCCAATCCAGACCTTGATGCTGCGTACCAAGCAGGGAGGCATTGGGTAGCCTACCATTTCTATAGTATTTGGTATGACTCGGCCAGAGATTGAGCCCAGACACTCAAACCATAAGGCCACGATACCACCACTACAGGCAGTCACTAATTGCTTTGATACTCTGTCTCTGACAGAGAAAAGTATAAAAATAATTAGTGAGATGTGTAATAATTAAACATGGCTATCTGTTTTGCATTGTTGTAATGCAGCCTCATTCTGTTCTTTACTCACTGTTGAAATGAAGCTCTGGCCCCTATCTGACCCACCCAGGTGACTTATTAACACCTTGGAGGCGCAAGACGGAGATCACCGTCAAGTTCAAGTTCACGGTCAGTTGCCCGAGACGGAGATTGATTAATCTCCGTCAATTTGGGCTATGAAAACTGATCGCATCGCTCTACAGCCTAGGAGCGCTTGTTGCCCAATCCTCGGTGTTGCACAACAGTGACACGTCATCGAAAATGTTCCCTGCCTGTTTAGCTGACGACAACGAAAATCTTAAAACATTCATAACTCGCGATCTAAATCATCCCGTCTAATTATGAAAAAAGATCCTGTGTTTGACGGCCCTCCGCTGTCCAGTCGCTAGTCGCGATAGATTTATTCTTACCTCCCGTTGTTGTCGATCGACTCTAGAGTGGTGTGGCTATTGTTAGCTGCTACACAGACATTCACAACAACTTCCGGTCCGCCGGTAAAAGTGGTCCGGGCGCTATAAACGATGGGCACATTTTATTAATGGATTAAATAGGCCCGAGCCCTCAAGGTGTTAATACTTAAGATCCCTTGTGCTCAGAAAGAACTAGGTAAAATCAGCATTCTCGGTCCCTCAATTTGACCACTGAAGGCTAATAAAGGTTGTGAATGATAAACCAGCTCAGTGGCCTTGTGGTTAGTGTCCGCCCTGAGACTGGGAGGTTGGGGTTTGATCCCTGGCTGGGTCATACCAAAGACTGCTTGGCACTCAGCAGGGTTGGATTGGGGTAAATCCCTGCGACATACTAGGGTCATGTCCAGGGGGTGTACTTGTACATCATGTCCAGGGGGGGCCCGGTTTGTACTTGTACATCAAGCTGCCTCACACTACAGAAACAGGAAATACAGTAGGCTCCAACGCTTACTTTTTTCTATGTTAATCTACAGTCTACACAGTAAAATCCCCACTGTTCATTTATTCATTTGTACACTCCCAAGACTTGAATGAACACTCAGCATTTTACAGTATTTGTTTCCTCCACAGCTTTGTATGTATATTTTTCATCCAATTTGATGTTCCGTTCTTGTTTACATGTTTATTTTGTTCCTAGGGCCATGACTCTTCATGTGGTGTGATCTGTAAATTGGGCCAGCCTGCAACAGAGGACAGTGTGATTGTTAAAGTGTTGAAAAAACAAGGAGCTATTCCCTTTGTGAAGACCAATATACCTCAAGGCCTTTTAAAGTAATTCACTAATTTATCAGATATTAACACAGTTAAGTCTATACTTATATTTATTTAATTTTTCAGGATTATGAGATCATTTTGTGCCATCACTTGAGTAATGACCCATATCATTTAGTTTTAAAAAACATGTGTGTCCCTCTCCTCGCCCCATTTCAAGTTATGACTGCAGCAACCCCATCTATGGACAGACTCTCAACCCTCACAACCTTCAGAAGACCAGCGGAGGATCGTCTGGTGGGGAGGGGGCTCTCATCGGGGCTGGAGGTTCTGTGCTAGGTATAGGCACTGACATAGGGGGCAGTATTCGCATTCCCTCTGCCTTCTGTGGGATCTGTGGATTCAAGGCAACATCTAGGAGGCTGAGGTAGGCATCATGGTCGTAAAGGTGGCGGTATGCTTTATAGTCTCAAATATAACTAGATGGCACACAATAATGTCACAAGACATTTACTTGACTTTACAATGATTTCATGTGTCATTGACACCAGTGGATTTAAAGCACAATAAAAGTTTTGTAAAGGTTTGGGTTGTGTACTTTGCCATCATGTAACTCCAAATATTGGCAAGATATCTTCAATCATTTCTCTATAAACTAAATGTGGATAATCCAATAATATATTATTCCCATTGATTTATATTGTATGGTGAAACAGGCATCAAAGTCACACTTTTAGCACACAAATGGCCATCAAAGTGGATTCTGTCGATAAAGAAAATCACAACAAATTTTTTGGAAATTACTGGAAGGTATAATTTTACGAAATTATGATCTGAAATTATTCTGATGGTACCTTTACTAATCATTTTAAACAGATAAAGTAAATTAAAAAATGAATTACTAAATTACAGATTCATTTTAAACTTTAGTTGTGCTTTAAAGCCAGGGATTGTGATTGTGTTTCATTTGTCTCTGTCAGTCCACTAGGCATGAACAGCTGCTGCCCTGGACAAAAGTCAGGTATGGGGGAAATGCCTTTTCCTAATCAGTGCTTATACAGTCAGTGCATATTCACGACCATTAAACAATTCTCTCTTTGATTTTTCAGTGCTTTCATCTGCTGGGCCCATGGCCAGAGACGTGGACAGCTTGGCTCTGTGTATGCAGGCACTGCTGTCTGATCACATGTTTACCCTGGACCCAACTGTCCCGCCAATTCCTTTTAACTTGCAGGTTTGTAGACTGTCCTATGGCTTTTACAGAGGGCTTTTAAAGCAGCATGGGACATACAGGTCATTGTCTGTTACGATTAATGGTTAACTTTGTTCCTCCGCATAGTAAAATCTTTTGTTTTATTATGAAAGAAGAGTGTATGAATGCAACCGAATGGATCTGTACAGTTAAATTAACCCTGATGCTGCGTTCATACTAGTGGAGACACAGCAACAGTTATGGAAGCCAGATAATTTATGCTACAAACTGATACCCAACACTTGCTGCTGCTATGTTCTTGTTCCAGTTCCACTCCCCTTCTCTCTCCTGATCCGTTCCATAAAATGAAGAAAAACATGAACTCGTCCCTGTGCTATTTAACCCTAGTATAGTACCCTACCCTCACACTGCAATAGTGACTCTGTAGCAATCAAGCCGGCCACACACTATAGCTATTTTGTACCCATTTGTCGCTAGTGTAAACACAGCATGATTCACCTGTGAATTGTATTTTGTGTTATTTTAGCTTTTACACAATATCCCTCAATACATTTAAAAATAAAGCTTTTTTCCCATATCGGTAGGTGTACCAGAGTTCCAAACCACTGAGAATTGGTTACTATGAGAATGATGGCTACCTGCAGCCATCTCCAAGCATGGCTCGAGCCTTCAGGGAGGTCAAGGCTATGTTGGAGAGAGCAGGACACACTGTAAGACACACACACACACACACACACACATACCTTTAATTAATAACCCATAAACCACCCATTAATCAATAATGTGTAATCTACTATACCATGTATTATACAGTCTCTGCTTGTTTGAGACAGTTTGCTTCAGGGCTGAATTGCCCTTGAGCAAGGCACTGAACCCCCAACTCATGCACAGTAGCACTGACATTAGCCTGATAGTGCTAATTAGTCACCTCACCTGCTTTTCATGATGTCTTTTTCATTCTCTTTTGTATTTATTTAGTTGGTGCCCTATTCTCCACCAAAGATCAGATATGCCATGCATGAACTAGTTGTGAAAGGTCTCCTAGGAGATGGCGCTACCACTCTGCTTAGCACTCTGTGAGTTTTAACTTAAGTTATTGATTAATCTAACTATTATTGTATCGATTCACAAATGTATTTAAATGATTAATTTATCATTTTAATGAAGAGAGACTTCCTGTTTGCTTGCCATACCCGGGAAATCTTTCCATTATTGAACATCAATACAATCTACAAGTCACTGCCTTACAAGACTGCATTGACCAAAAACAAAACGGAACCAGATTGATCATGAATCTGCTTTTAATCCTGATTTTTCAGGAAAGAAGGGCCAGTGGACCCCTGCCTCACTGCACAGACTTTCCCATACAGTCTACCAATAGCAGTGAAAAAAGTCCTCTCCTTCCTCCTCAAGCCTGTGGTGAGTGCTCCTTTGGTTCTGCAAGCGGTATTGGTACAGTATTCAGAGTCTACTGAGAAACCATTTTGTTCTGCTCAAATCCGATTCAGCCCAGCTCCTTATCCAGACCTCAGTCATATCAAAACTTGACTACTGTAACTGACTCACCCCCAGCATGTGCACTTAAGCCTCTCCAAATTATCCAGAATGCTGCAGCACGCTTGTTCTTCAACCAGCCAAAATGTTCATATGTCTCCCCCCTTCTTCACTCACTCCATTGGCTCCTTACTGCCTGGACAGAGTACAAAACACTGATGTTGGCCTACTAAAGGTATGGCACCCCCATGTCTTCAAAGCCTGATCCAACTGTACAACCTCTCCCGCTCACTCAGAACCTTCCCTTTCTCTTTTCTGGCCCCCAAACTGGAATAGGCGCTCCATTGCAGTTAGAACTGCAGACTCACTCCCAATTTTCAGCCGCACTCTGAAGACTCCACCTTAGCCCACCTTAGCTTGACCTTGCCTTGATGACCATGCAGTCTTATGCAAAGGTTAAAATTTAATTTAGATAGCATATTATTTAGACATCCTATAGTTTAAATTATGCAGATTATGTATTTCTTTATGTACCAGTAGGCAATCCAGGAGAGATAATAATTAAAATGTTAAAAAATATATTTTCCACTTGAATTAAGGTAACTTGATTGATTGACCTCAATAGGGCCCATCAGCTCCCTTCATGACTTCTATAGTAGGCAAACCCCCAATGCAATGCATTATTTTCAAGACTGTTCAACATAAACACATAAACGTCAGTAGTATTATGAAGTTATATAAAATATGTGCGAGGCAAAGAACCCAAAAACCTACGACTTCTCTACATAAATGGAGGAAGGCTTTCACCCCCACTATTTCCGATTGCAACTTAGTGTGTTTGTCTTATATGTAATGCCAGCGCCACTATTACTAACCCCCCTCAAGTACATTTTATCAATATTTTTGGGGGTGGGTTGATCTCGTTGAGCTGGTCATTTTAAAAGTAGTTCTCAAGTCAAAAGATTTTGGTCGCGCCTTGGTTTAGACGCTAGGTGTGGCGTTAGGTTCTTGGTTTACCTTGATTTACCTTTGCCTCTAGATTATCGAGGCACTAGACAGTGAGACAGTGGTCTCTATGCATTTGATGTAATCTTTATCTTGCCTTTTTTTCTGCCAAATGCCTAAATTGTAAGTTGTACTTCAGTGACTCGTGTGCCGTATGTGTAATCTTAGCTACTTTCCATTCTATTGGTTATTCTGTTGTATCTTTCACTGCTGGTGCCCTAATCCTATTATGTTCATACTTCATAACAAGAATTGCAGTGATCTTACTAACAAGAGGTGTGGTATACATATTGTGCAGTATATAACCCTACACAGATTTTATGGTTTTTCTGAATGGTTGGTTAAAGTACAATGTTCTTCCGTGTATAATGACTGTTGTCTCTCTCCTAGTATCCTCGTATGGCTGAGTCCTTAAGTGCCATCTGTGGAATCAGGTGAGGAAAATCTAGAAATGTTTTGTACAACTGGCTCATCATCATCTTTGTGTGTAATATCTAATGACTTTTAGCTGGGAAAGATTGAACCTTTTCCTGTTCTGTTTACAGCTCTGTTCAAGATCTGTGGAAACAACATGCTGATGTTGAGGTACAGAATAACCTTTTGGCCATGGGGACGTTTTTTTTGCATGTGCGTTTAACCACTTGAACCCCAGCATCCATATTCTGGTGATCTTGTACAGAGCCAACTCGGGTCCAGTTTACTAAGTTTTTTTTTTTCATTTCATATTTATTTATTTCATTTCAGTTATGGTTTTACATGATTATATTCATTTTTACTTTGTACTTATTTTTTACATATTCCATACCAGAAAAGAAAAGGAGCAGGAAGAAGATAAATCTTATTTAGACCTGCCCCTATCATTAAAAAAGACATCTAATTGATGCTGCTAGCCTGCTACCAACCATACATGATTCCATCCATGATTACATCAATTAAAAAAGAAAGAAAAAACAACAAAGACAAAGAACATAGAGCTCAACAAGAGAACAAACAAAAACAACGCTGAGGAAACAAAAGAACACTTATATCTAACCTTCTAATTCATATTTTATCATTTTTTTCTTTTTTAAACACTTTCTTAAACTCTTCAACTCCTGGTTTTGTGAATTCCATAACTTTATACCTGTAACAGAAGTTTGTTTTAGTGTAGTCCGAGCTAAGTCAAGAGGATTTAAGTGGCTAAGCAGTTATACTGAGATGTATCCCTCTATGTCATCATGAACAGGACTACATCCATGAGACCATTGCTGAGTGGCGGCGCTGTGAGATGGACGTGTTGCTGTGTCCCATGCTTGGCCCGGCCTTTAACTTCTTCTACTGTGGCAAGCTTACCAGTACGCTCCACAATTCTACTTCCAAATAGGGCTGTAACTATTGATTATCTTCTTGGCGATTAATCTATTGATTACTTTTTCAAATAATCGAAAAGCATGTTTCTTTTGGATAATGTTTGAAAACAATCGTATAAACCAATAGATGCATGCATTGATTAGTCTGATGTAACCACTTAAGCCTTATTTTGTCCGACAACGGTATGCCATTTTGGAATATTGTTTTTTTTTGTTAAAGCTATTATTCTTATCTGGCCTGTACCACCAGGTGCACTCTCATATACCATTCTCTACAATCTCCTCAACTTTCCTGCCGGTGTTGTACCTGTCACAACGGTGACGGCAGACGACGAAGAGGAGCTCAAACACTACACAGGACATTTCCAGGACATCTGGGACAAGTTGTTTAGAAAGGTACAAAAAACAACAGATTTATGGGCATCCGTGTAACGCAGGGGTAAAGGTCCTGCCCACCACCACCATCCGTGTGGTGCAGGGGTAAAGGTCCTGCCCACCACCACCATCCGTGTGGTGCAGGGGTAAAGGTCCTGCCCACCACCACCATCCGTGTGGTGCAGGGGTAAAGGTCCTGCCCACCACCACCATCCGTGTGGTGCAGGGGTAAAGGTCCTGCCCACCACCACCATCCGTGTGGTGCAGGGGTAAAGGTCCTGCCCACCACCACCATCCGTGTGGTGCAGGGGTAAAGGTCCTGCCCACCACCACCATCTGTGTGGTGCAGGGGTAAAGGTCCTGCCCACCACCACCATCTGTGTGGTGCAGGGGTAAAGGTCCTGCCCACCACCACCATCTGTGTGGTGCAGGGGTAAAGGTCCTGCCCAGCACCACCATCCGTGTGGCGCAGGGGTAAAGATCCTGCCCACCACCATCAAGACTAGCGGATTGAATCCTCCATGGTGCATCCGGCTTGGCTGGGTGTTCTGGGGGTTAAGGCCTATTCATAGTCTGGATTTTCATAGTCTGGTGAGGTGACCACCGCTCCGGTGGTGAGGTGACCACCGGAGCTGTAATAACGCGGAGCGGTGGTGAGTAAAAACAGAGAGAAGGGCTGGGGAGAGCGGTTGTTTGCTCTTCACCAGTGACGTCATGTTGTAGTTCGGTGGTCACCTCACCACCGAAAATATTAGACTATGGATAACGCTTTAAGCCTCTTTTGCTGCTTCATAATAGCGACTCTTAAGGCATATTCATAGTCCAGTTTTCGGTGAAGAGGTGAGCACCGAAAACTACAACATGTCACGCCACATGGTCACCGCCTCACACAACACATTTGTTTTTACTAACCACCGTTTCGGTGGTCAGTCACCTCTTCACCGAAAACTGGACTATGAATAGGCCTTTAGAGGTGGGTTGGGGTACCTGCTCAGCATCAGGCAGAGCTGAGAGGGATAAGCCTCACTAGGTGCGTTTCCATAAAGCCTTTTTTTTGCGCATTAAGGTTCTTTCGCAAAATCTCCTGGATGGAAACACCTCAAAATGCGCATAAGTCTGCATTTTTCGCAAAAACACTTTTTCGCTAGAAGGTGGCGGATTTGGGGCTATATCGAAAAAGTGAAATGCGCAAATGGGTTATGGAAACACTTGCGGAAAATATTTCTAATTAGAAAGCATTGAACTCGCATTATATCGCTTTTAACAGTTGGAAAAGAAAAAAACACACGCGATGGTGAGTAGCCTATAGTGGACTTGTGGAGTGATCGAACGGGAGGGTGGGTGGGATGTGGATACATAAATTATTAAATTTACACACTCGAGTCTCGAAGCCTCTGTCTGCAGGCTGAGGCTCTTTTGCTCTCCCCGGTGAGGGCGTTCGCCGTTGATCATGAAGTTAGATCGGTGATATTTCTCCTAAACAGCTCGGAACGAAACGGACGAGAGGAGACTAGTCAAAATGGAAATGTACTGTCAAGTCGCAGGGCAGGGGTCCCGATCGTCCCTGTACTTTGAAAACGAAACTATACCAGCCCCTGTCTAGACAAAAACACACGCCTATTTATTTAACACTTTGATTGCTACAAGATCTCGGCAGGCCTATTTGGATGTTGCTACCGTTTAACATTGCACAAAGGCCTTGTTCGGGGGCCCACAGCAAAATGTTCTCTTATAGCGAGAATCACACGCATACATCAAAAGAAAGCTGAACTTGTCCACTTCAATTTAAAAAATACATTTTGATTTTACCATGTTCCATTCTGGAGATATTGACCTTTTTGCAACACCTGCATTTGCCTGGAAGTGGTTATCTTGAACAGCGAGCAGAGTTATGGATGGTTTAAAGTCAGAGACATTGACAGGCAGATATAAAATTTAACCCAATAAATATCCTATACATCCTATACACCGAATGAAAGCCCTGAATGTGTACTTTTACGAGGAAAACAGTATACATTGATCCCATCTACAGTTAGACAGTAATTGGTTATTGAATGCAGCTTGTGCCCACCAGATAACTTCAGAGAAGACATGGACGTGAACTCCTCAATATTCACAAAATAAGGCCTATAGCGACATATAAATACTATATACCGTATGAAACAGAAGACTCTGCTTTCATTCTACTGTAGTAATAATAAAAATCACACCCATGTGAAGTGAGTGGTGCAACTCTGTCCCATATTCTGTTCTCTGCTTATTCTACAGTTGCACCGCGCAACTGTAGAGAACAGTTGCACCGCTCACTTCACAGGGGTGTGATTTGTATTATTACAGTAGAAGTTTACAGACCAAACTGTAAATAAAAGGTTTACATGACTTTCTGCCTCAGTCCGTATATAGCGAGCTGTAGTGAATAAGTACAGAACAGTTGCAACGCTCACTTCACAGGGGTGTGATTTTTATTATTACAGTAGAAGTTTACAGACCAAACTGTAAATAAAAGGTTTACATGACTTTCTGCCTCAGTCCGTATATAGCGAGCTGTATTGAATAAGCAGAGAACAGAATATGGGACAGAGTTGCACCACTCACTTCACATGGGTGTGATTTTTATTATTACTACAGTAGAAGTTTTTTTCTTATGAAAGCAAAGAGTCTTCTGTTTCATACGGTATATAGTATTTATATGTCGCTATAGGCCTTATTTTGTGAATATTGAGTTCGGGTCCATGTCTTCTCTGCAGTTATATCTGGTGGGCGCAATGTGCATCCACCCAGTAAGCAATTTATGACAAACTGTACATGGGATCAATGTTTACTCTTTTCCTCGTAAAAGTACACATTCAGGGCTTTCATTCGGTGTATAGGATGTATAGCATATTTATTGTGTTTATTGTTATATCTGCCTGTCAATGTCTGACTATAAACCTTCATAACTCTGCTTTCTTTAGATGATGATGATGATTCACTGCTTTCATTGTTTTGATCGCAGTAACATTGGGGGGGGGGGGGGGGGGGTCATGGGCACATTGGGCAGCAAAAGTCTTGATGTACGGCTATAAAAAGTCCCATTCCACCGTTCGGTTCAGAACTATAGTATAACGGTGAGACGCGTTGTCATCATGAGCTGATTTTGTTTTTCAAGCTAGTATAGGGAAACATGCCTGGGCATGCACGGTTTAGGACGCGGAAAAGTTCGTTATACATTACACCCGGGTCGATTACGTCCCCGACGCGTTCATTGCAGTCTTATCACTACAATTATAATGAATAAAAAAGCGTTACAATCACACGTCCGAGCGATCTCCGATTATGACGGCTCTGCATGGCGATACGTGATCCCCCAACGGTAGACTGTCTGTTGTCATGGCGGCCCCTCTCGATACTGTAGTTCGTTTGTTAGTTCGTAGTATTGTAGGCTCGGGGATCGTTTGGTCGCTACAGTATGAAGAAGTAAACATGCATCTGTCCATGTGTGTTGCAGGCGTTGTGCAATGCCGATCTGGTGCAGAATCTGCAGATCATGTGTTAGGCAGCGTAACAGCGTTCCGTTCATCATGTTTTTTTCCGAGACATGAGCCCCCATCTCGCAAGGCCCTCCTCCTGCAGGAGAAACAGGAGGGGAGGGGGGAATCGAGTATTAGTGTTGGGTAAAAGCCAATAGGTGGAGGAAAGCCTGGTGAGGCGAGGTTAGGTGAAATTTGATTCTTTTCACACACCGAATAGATCGGCATGGGCGCATCCATTTTACACTGGCTTATACACGTAAAGCGGCCCGCCCTCCTGTTTTCAGAAGGGGAGGGTTTTTTTTTTTTTTTTTTTTTTTTTTTCTGATCACGTGAGCGGGACTAAGCAGCAATGACAGGGGGATGGTTCTTCATTGTCCGGGTGGGTAAAAAGATGAATGAAAGTATGCTATAAAAAAGTGATTAGAACGTATGGATACGTGGTTCGCACCGGACGTTTGATTAATTGATAACGTATTGATACGCGATTAGCGTCGGCTGTGTTTTAACAGACCCATCTGGACAGGACTTCATGCAGACCAACTTGAATAGCCTAAAAGAACGTCAAATGCACCGTGGTGAAGAACAAATCAGAGGTGTGTGTGTGTGTGTGTGTGTGTGTGTGTGTGTGTGTGTGTGTGTGTGTGTGTGTGTGTGTGTGTGTGTGTGTGTGTGTGTGTGTGTGTGTGTGTGTGTGTGTGTGTGTGTGTGTGTGTGTGTGTGTGTGTGTGTGTGTGTGTGTGTGTGTGTGTGTGTGTGTGTGACATGATCAAATAATCGTGTAAGATTATCCTGTAGTGTGTGATGCAGATGCTATCAGATTTCAGACATCAAACGGTAAAATAAATGTCAGATAATATGCGCCTCTGCGCGTCTCACTTGACTGGCAAATAGCGCCATCTATGCCTACTGCTTATTTAATATCTCCAAAGAAGCGCATTTTGTCAGTGGATGGAAACAAGAAAAATACGCTTTTCTTTTTTCGAATTACTTACTTATTCGCTTCCTATTTTCGAAATGTTTTGATGGAAACCCACCTACTGTCAGGTTAAAAGAAGTGAGTGGTGACATCACATGTATATTGGATGAGATACGACTGTCTGAACTGAAGACTGCAGCTCTCTCCAAGGCCAACTTGTAGTGACAGGGCCTACACAGCAGTGACAGGGCCTACACAGAAACATGGGAATTGGCATAATGTCTACATTGGGAGAAAAAGGAAAATCATTTTTGTTTGTTACTTTGGGAATGATGACCTTAAGCTAGGTTGCGCTATATTAAGGTGAATTTTCCCTTTAATACCAAGACTTTCCTTAAGTATTAACAATTTTCAGATTCAACTATTGAACTGTCACCTTGTAAAAACTGTACTTAAAGGGCCACTTCACCACTTTTGCAACCAGATCTTATTTGAATGATGTTTGGGAGACAAGAAACACTTTCCTGGGGTTTTTTATGTGGGTAATATGTGTTTTTAGATATTTTAGTATTTCAAAGTGTCAGTAGCCTGGAGAGTGATTGCAAGATGATGGGACTGACTGACTCTTGTGTTTGTGTGCAGGCGGTGACTGGAGGTGAGGGGCTGCCTGTAGCCATCCAGTGTATTGCCCTCCCGTGGCAAGATGAACTCTGCCTGCGCTTCATGAAGGAGGTGGAACAGCTGGTCAAACAGAATAGAGAGTGAGCAGTGTGGGTAACGTTACTTTTAAACGTAACATGTTGAAGGTGAAAAAGAACAGTAGTCTGTTTGAGATCATGGAAATCCTTTTATACATGGTTGCATTATTGGTGTTCTAGTAACACATTTTTCGTTTAATATCAGTGGACAGTCTCAAATGGTAGTTGGTAGAGTGTTCCATACCAAACTTCCCTGCACTGACATTGTGCGAAAGTTGTGCGTCGGTAGTGGAACTGCACCTCACAGTCCCCTCTAGAGGTTGATCTCATAAAACCACCATCTAATTTCCATTTAAGTTTTCTTTTGAAATGTCATTATTGAATAATGATCATGAACCTAATAAACTGTGACACTGTCATATGCACATTATACTTGCAAGTCCAGTATGGGAAGAGAGCATCTCCATTGGTGGACATGCTTTTACTGTGCCTTAGGAATTTAAATACATGCGTGGGAGGCAAAATATATTTGTGTGTGTTTTTATTTCATTTATTTTTCCCACCCTTTGTTTTGATTGTCTTAATTGATTTGCAACAGTGTTTCTGCTGTGAATAAAATGTGAGTATTGTAAAAGTGAGTTGTGAGTCCCCTTCTTGTTTTTCATAATAAACTGCTGTTTTGCAGTTTGGCTCAGCACGACCAAAGACGGAGGACGTGCGTTGTTTGTCTTTATAGGCCAGTCCAGTACAACTCTAACCATTTTAAGGCCAGTCTACAGTACACCAATGCAACTCCTTGCAACTGCTGTTGGGGATAATGGTTGCAAGTAGTTGCATGTTGCAAATCATTGGTGTGGACTAGCCTTTAATTTAGTGTACAAATGTATCCTTATAAGTCAATGGAATCAGGTGAGTACTGTATAAACTAGACAGTGTTGTACAATTGCTCACCATTTTGTATATTTTATCTCAAATGGCATTGGGCTACTGAAGAAAAACATAAAGTAGCATTTATCAACCACCTTCCCTGTGGCAGTTCTACTCTCTGGAAATAAAATGCTAGTGACTGTTGGTGTTAACCAGTTATTATGCTTTAGCACATGCACTTTGTAGAATCTAGCATAATCTAGTCTATCTAGTCCAGGTGTGGCCCCTACCTTCACTTGTGGCCCCTACCTTCACTTAATGTGGCCCTCAGGTTAATGTCAGAATACTGATATTATTATATTAGTTTCAGCTGTTACAATTCCACAACATGCAAACATGACCCGCTTTAATTACTTCAGTCTAAATTAGTAGCTCATTGCTCAACACAAGTATAATTAAAGGCATTTGAAATTACATAAAAATGTTAATTTTCAGGATTCCAATTAAAAAATGTAATTAAAATTAAAGAAATAATTCAAGATTCAAGCAAAAATAGCCGATCTACAAGCTCAAAACGCGCCACAGCGCGACGCATTTTGAACTTGTAGATTGGCTATTTTTGCGACGACAGTAATATATGGCCCTAGGGAGTGAGTGTGGAAATATAGTGGCCCTCTCCATCGTCAAAGTTGCCCACCCCTGATCTAGTCCTTCCTGACCTCAATGACTAGATAGATCTCTGTGTCTCGGACACGTAGCAGTTTCTGAGGACATTATTACCAACTGTGTGATCTCCATAAGGGATGCTGATATACAGTGGATTGAACATCATATCACCAGTCAATGCACAGAGGTACTGTAATGTTACAACAGCAACTCACACTGACTCTCTGAGTAGGTGGAGTCTGAATCAGCAGAGTAGATCAGTTCACTTAGTGATGGGTGTGGCCGGCACCCGCTGGCCTAGTGGTCCAGGTGCATGCCACATATAGGCTCTGGCCTGACTGCGTGTTCGAATCCCGTTCATGATAACCTTTGCTGCATGTCTCTCCCCCTCTTTCCCTCCCTCTTTCCTGTCTGTCTTCACTGTCTGTAACTATCAATAAAGGCACAAAAGAAAAAGAGAAAAGTGATGGGTGGGGTCCAATTTGGCACACCTGGGGTGAGGGTGGGGTAGGCAGAAGGCTCACAATGAGCAAACACTTTTGTGGAGAGGCTGCAGCACCACCACTGTCCACCATTATGATGCATTAAGTAAATTTTGTTCTGCTTCAGATTGTATGTTCCTTTACCTGTTTAATTATTGTCTTACTATGGTATGTACTTAGGTTGATTTGTTTTTCTTGTCTATTTGTAGTGTAAAATAATCACTGCCATGTCATTCATCACCATCAACATTGTGTGTGTGTGTGTGTGTGTGTGTGTGTGTGTGTGTGTGTGTGTGTGTGTGTGTGTGTGTGTGTGTGTGTGTGTGTGTGTGTGTGTGTGTGTGTGTGTGTGTGTGTGTCAATATGTTCTGCTGTTCATGTGCAGTAGTACATATACACAAAATGACTAACAACTACTACATGAAATACACACATAAATGACTAGTACTTCAAATATAGGGTTTTGTTCTGGTCTCTGTTGAGCCTTTATAACTCTCCAACTCTTCTTTTCTTTTGTCAGGATCTGAAAGCGGTGAGTCAATCTGTTCTGCTTCTGTTCAGTTTAACACATGACAACTAGTAGGCCTATACTTCAAATACTGTATACACATAAACACGTAAACATTGTTGTGGGTCTCTGTTGAGCCTTTATAACACCAACTCTTCATTATTTTTAGGGATGTGCCGATGAGATATTTTGGCCGATATCGATATCCGATATAATTAATTGCTGTTATGGCCGTTAACCGATATTACTGATGTCAATATGATCTCATTTTGTATTGAAAAATTCTAATAATTTTGTCCATTCAGAAAAATACATGTAACAAGGTGTCTGCACTGCAGGCTTAGGCAAGTCAGGTTTACCTTGAATACTTCTTTATATTTAAGTGAGCTTGTAGATCTGTTCAAGCTGTTACTTTGGGCTTGTTTATCTGTAAAGACAGACCGATGAATTAATCGGTCTGATTGATTAATCGAACCGATGCCGATTAATCTAAAAACAACTCAAATCGGCCGATACCGATGTGTTTGCCGATTTGCATCACTAATTATTTTGTCAGGCTACCACAGCAATTTGGGAGGTGAGTCAATATGTTCTGCTGTCCAGTTTAACGAATGTCTAACTACTAGTAGGGTACTTCAAATATACACATGTAACACATGAACTCCAGCACAACACCAGCACAAATGTAAGGCAACATTTGTGCTGGTCTTTGTTGATCCTTTATCACTCCAACTCTTCATTCTGTTGTCAGGAGTTCCAGTCACTTAATCTTCGTCTTGATGCTGCTAATACTAGCATACTGATCATTAAGGAGGTGAGTCAATATGTACAGTAGTACATATACACAAAATGACTAACAACTACTACATGAAATACACACCTAAATGACTAGTACTTCAAATATAGGGTACACAATTATTTTGTTCTGGTCTCTGTGGATCCTTTATAACTCTCCAACACTCTTTTCTTTTGTCAGGAACTGAGAGAGGTGAGTCAATCTGTTCTGCTTCTGTTCAGTTTAACACATGACAACTAGTAGGCCTATACTTCAAATACTGTATACACATAAACACGTAAACATTGTTGTGGGTCTCTGTTGAGCCTTTATAACACCAACTCTTCATTATTTTTAGGGATGTGCCGATGAGATATTTTGGCCGACTTTTCAACATCTCTTCATATAATTGGTCCTCAATAATGTTCATGATAAAACACCACAATTTTTTTCCTACTCAGTCAGTGTGTCATAGGAGGGCTTTGGGCAGTTCGGACACCCGTCCACCATTGACATCATCATTAGGCAGAATTATTTTTAAACAAGATTTGTTTTAAAATATATTTAGATTTGTATTATCGTGAGAACGATGGCTTCAACTTTTGCATTGCAACTTGTCTGGAAAAGAAAGCCTGCCGTTTCTATTAGCTTGGATTCACCATCAATGATGTCCCTGGTGGACGCGTTTCTGAACTGCCCACAGCCTTCCTATGAGACTTCTTATGAGACTGAGGTTAGGGTTAAGGTTAGTTTTAGATTAAGATTTAGTGAGATTATAGGGGTTTAGGCATAATTTTGACTGAGATTGTGTGTGTGTGTGTGTGTGTGTGTGTGTGTGTGTGTGTGTGTGTGCGTGTGTGCGTGTGTGCGTGTGTGCGTGAATGCGTGCGTGCGTGCGTGCGTGCGTGCGTGCGTGCGTGCGTGAGTGAGTGAGTGCGTGCGTGCGTGCGAAGTGAAGTATATACAGTATATGTGCGAATGAAGTATGTATATGTCTGGTCTCTTTTGATCCTTTATAACTCTCCAACTCTTATTTTCTTTTCTCAGGAAATGAGAGAGGTGAGTCAATCTGTTCTGCTTCTGTTCAGTTTAACAAAATGACAACTAGTAGGCCTATACTTCAAATACTGTATATACACATAAACACATACATGCATACTTCAAGTGTGTGGTGTGTGTGTGTGTGTGTGTGTGTGTGTGTGTGTGTGTGTGTGTGTGTGTGTGTGTGTGTGTGTGTGTGTGTGTGTGTGTGTGTGTGCGTGCGTGCGTGCGTGCGTGCGTGCGTGCGTGCGTGCGTGCGTGCGTGCGTGCGTGCGTGCGTGCGTGCGTGCGTGCGTGCGTGTGGTTGAGTATGTGTGTACGGTATGTTGAGTACCGTATATGAGTATGCATGTACTGTAACAGGAGGGCACAATGCTTGAACAGGAAGCTCTATTTCAAATTAAAAGCATATGGAAATGCCACAGGTCTACTTCTGAACTGAGGTGTTTGTGTTTGTTTTGGGTTATTTTCATTGATTGCTATTTGTACCGGTGCAATAGCTTGATGAGTTGGCATGCTTGGCTCTCAAACCAACCCAATGTGTTCAAATCATAGGTTTAAATCCCATGGGGGATTTTTTTCCCTTATTATTATTTTTTTGGTATGGGCTTTTAGGAGGGGCTTTTGAGGGTTTGTGTAAACACAAACATTGTCCTAACACAAAGATTAAATGCCATTGACAACGAATGGCCAGTTTTGAGTGTTTGTGTAAACACAAACATTGCATAACCGTAACCACAAACATTGCGTAACCGTAAACACAAACATTGCGTAACCGTAAACACAAACATTGAAGACGAAGGTGAGGACGCAGATTGTGATTGGCCAGATTGAAATGATGTATGATGATGTACGATGATAAGAGCGCCCCTCACTTCACACGGGTGTGATTTGTAGATAATAAACTATAATTATAACGATATAATTAAATAATACTACAGAGAAGGATATACCCTATTGGCCTGAATTTAATACTATGTTTGTTTGTTTTTTCCAATGGAAATATCCCCCAAAAAATGGGGTCGTACTGTAATCGGGTACTAGACTGTTTAAGTTTTTTTCCACAAATGAGTCTTGAAAAATGTGTGTCGTCTTATAATCAGAGTCATCTTATATTCGGCCCAATACGGGTAATTGAGACTTGCTAGTCTGTACAATGGCTTGATGAGTAGCCATGCTTTGTGATTAAAGTCTCACTAAGAACAGTAGGGTTTTCTTTTTTTTTTTTTTTTTTAGACCTGGCCGGCTTTTTTCGGTTAAGGTTATAGGCATAAGTTTACTGAGGTTAGGGTTAAAGGAGAATTCCATGCTAGAAGGCTTTCTTACCTTTCTTTGTAGTCGTTATATCCCCACCAAAGAGGTCCAGGTGTTATTTTGTGCAAAAACTCCTTATTGGCTATTTCCCCTACCATAAGCCCTCAATGAATTGCATTGAATTGAATGGGAATTGAATGGGGCTATGGGGTGTTGTGCTAATTCGCTTATTTCCATCAAAATAAGTAGTAAAGTGTGCCGCTTGGGATATTATTTACATTATGAAGAGAGGATATATGCAAAAAGATTATAATTTTGAGTGATGGAAATAAGCGAATTAGCACAACACCCCATAGCCCCATTCAATTCAATGCAATTCATTTAGGGCTTATGGTAGGGGAAATAGCCAATAAGGAGCTTTTGCACAAAATAACACCTGGACCAGCTCTTTGGTGGGGATGTAACAACTACAAAGAAAGGTAAGAAAGCCTTTTAGTATGGAATTCTCCTTTAAGGTAAGTTTTAGATACATTTAGTGAGATTATAGGGGTTTAGACATAATTTTGACTGAGATTGTGTGTGTGTGTGTGTGTGTGTGTGTGTGTGTGTGTGTGTGTGTGTGTGTGTGTGTGTGTGTGTGTGTGTGTGTGTGTGTGTGTGTGTGTGTGTGTGTGTGTGTGTGTGTGTGTGTGTGTGTGTGTGTGTGCGTGCGTGCGTGCGTGCGTGCGTGCGTGCGTGCGTGCGTGCGTGCGTGCGTGCGTGCGTGCGTGCGTGCGTGCGTGCGTGCGTGCGTGCGTGCGTGCGTGCGTGCGTGCGTGCGTGCGTGCGTGCGTGCGTGCGTGCGAAGTGAATTATATACAGTATATGTGCGAATTAAGTATGTATGTATGTCTGGTCTCTGTTGAGCATTTATAACTCTCCAACTCTTCTTTTCTTTTGTCAGGAACTGAGAAAGGTGAGTCAATCTGTTCTGCTTCTGTTCAGAGTGTGTGTGTGTGTGTGTGAGTGTGTGAGTGTGTGAGTGTGTGAGTGCGTGCGTGCGTGCGTGCGTGCGTGCGTGCGTGCGTGCGTGCGTGCGTGCGTGCGTGCGTGCGTGCGTGCGTGCGTGCGTGCGTGCGTGCGTGCGTGCGTGCGACGAAGGTGAGGACGCAGATTGTGATTGGCCAGATTGAAATGATGTATGATGATGAAACGATGATAAGAGCGCCCCTCACTTCACACGGGTGTGATTTGTAGATAATAAACTATAATTATAATGATATAATTAAATAATACTACAGAGAATGATATACCCTATTTGGCCTGAATTTAATAATATGTTTGTTTGTTTTTTCCCCAAAAACATTAGGTCGTACTGTAATCGGGTACTAGACTGTTTGACAGTCAATGTTTTTTTCCACAAATGAGTCTTGAAAAATGTGGGTCGTCTTATAATCAGAGTCATCTTATATTCGGCACGATACAGGAAATTGAGCGTGAGAGGACTTGCTAGCCTGTACAATGGCTTGATGAGTAGCCATGCTTTGTGATTAAAGTCTCACTAAGAACAGTAGGGTTTTCTTTTCTTTTCTTTTTTTAGTTATGGTATGCTGGCTATTTTCGGTTAAAGGACCACTTCACCACTTTTCAACATCTCTTCATATAATTGGTCCTCACTAATGTTCATGATAAAACACCACAATTTTTTCCTATACTCATGATAAAACACCACAACTGTTTCTCATAGGAGGGCTTTTGGCAGTTCGGACACCCGTCCACCAGTGACGTGTGTGTGTGTGTGTGTGTGTGTGTGTGTGTGTGTGTGTGTGTGTGTGTGTGTGTGTGTGTGTGTGTGTGTGTGTGTGTGTGTGTGTGTGTGTGTGTGTGTGTGTGTGTGTGTGTGTGTGTGTGTGTGTGTGTGTGTGTGTGTGTGTGTGTGTGTGTGTGTGTGTGTGTGTGTGTGTGCGCGTGCGTGCGTGCGTGCGTGCGTGCGTGCGTGCAAAGTGAAGTATATACATTATATGTGCGAATGAAGTATGTATGTATGTATGATTGTATGTATGTATGTATATATGTATATACATACATAGTGATGTACCTAAATGTCTGGTCTCTGTTGAGCCTTTATAACTCTCCAACTCTTCTTTTCCTTTGTCAGGATCTGGATCGAGTGTATAAGGTGAGTCAATCTGTTCTGCTTCTGTTCAGTTTAACAAATGACAACTAGTAGGCCTATATTTCAAATACTGTATATACACATAAACACGTAAACATTGTTGTGGGTCTCTGTTGAGCCTTTATAACACCAACTCTTCATTATTTTGTCAGGATACCACAATAATTTGGCAGGTGAGTCAATATGTTCTGCTGTCCAGTTTAACGAATGGCTAACTACTAGTAGGGTACTTCAAATATACACAATAACACATGAACTCCAGCACAACACCATGCAGCACAAATGTGCAGTAGTACATATACACAGAATGACTAACTACTACATGAAATACACACATAAAGGACTAGTACTTCAAATATAGGGTACACAATTATTTTTTGAGCCTTTATAACTCTCCAACTCTTCTTTTCTTTTGTTAGCATCTGGATGCGGTGAGTCAATCTGTTCTGCTTATGTTCAGTTTAACACATGACAACTAGTAGGCCTAGACTTCAAATACTGTAAACACATAAACACGTAAACATTGTTGTGGGTCTCTTTTGAGCCTTTATAACACCAACTCTTCATTATTTTGTCAGGTTACCACAGAAGTTGAGCAGGTGAGTCAATATGTTCTGCTGTCCAGTTTAACGAAAATTAAACACATGAACTCCAGCACAACACCAGCACAAATGTAAGGCAACATTTGTGCTGGCCTTTGTTGATCCTTCTAAAACGGTTAATCCCAATACTTGATTCTGATTGGCTGCTTACCGTCACGTGACCGGTGTAAATTTCACCGATAACCCACACCTTCAATCACTTTATATCATTCGCAGCTGATTCCGCATCTCTGTAGCTGTACTGGGGAAGGGGAGCGCTTGATTGCCTTACAAACCCATGCCGTGCGGGCGCCTAACCACCGCCCGGCTCATATGACTGTGAATGTGTGGCTCCAGGCAGCCCCGTAAAGACATCAAGCGCTATTCTCCCGTCACATAGCCTACTTGCCGAGCACAACAAGGAAGTGATGTGGCCCCAGCTAACCTGGTATTTTACAATGGCTGGGGGGTAGAAGACCCTCCGCTCCACGTCGGGTCTGCCTACGCCCCCAGCCATTGTAAAATACCCGGTAACCTGAGACCTCTCGTGGCTTATTGCTTACATCTACTGCATCTGCAACAGGCTGTGAGTTTGTAGATCAGCTATTTTTAGTGCATTACACTATTGCACAACAAAGCATCATTAGTGCTCCTCCTGAGCTGCAGTCAGTGGTGTAATGTAACTAAATACATTTACTCTAGTACTGTAGGCTACTTAAATACTTTGAGGAACTTTTACTTTACAGTATTATTTACAATTTCCAGTATACTTTTACTTCTACTCCACTACATCTCAGAGGTACTTTTACTCCACTGCAATTATTTGAAACCTTTAGTTACTAGATACTTTGTAGATTGTGATTATTATACAAAACAAACTAACCACTTCAGCTATGTATACATTTTGGCCATTTGATTTTTTTTTTTCATTGCATACATTTGAAAACTTGTGAAATGGGACATTCTGCATAATGACTACTTTCTACTTTTGGTACTTTAACCCTAGAACACTAAACATGTTTTTTGTTACACCATCACTAAACACAGGTATATTTTACCCAAGAAAAAAATATTCCATAACAAATATTTCTCATCAAAATATATTGCAATATTAATAATAATTAATATTTCATCATGACTTATCAACAAAAAAACGAAAAAGTATTAAAATAGTATTTTAAAAATATTCCTAAAAAAAAGATAAATGAAGTTGGGAACTTCTCCTTTGGTCCACCCATTTCTAGGACATGTGAGAATGGTCCAGTGAAGACAAACATACAATAAAAGTCCATTGTGGGTGTGTGGGATTTTTCTCTATCACACTATCACTAAAGACGGGTGAAATTCACCCGAACACCTGCCTGTAGTTTTTCTAGGGATGTGGACAGGGAAACAAAGCTACCTTCTATGATGTTGTAACAATCGCCCTTTGTCCATTAGGGAAAATGATTAACTAAGGAAAAAAACAAGTGGGATCGTAGGGTTATAGTTTGTATATTTATATAGAGATGCCACAAAAGGTAACTGACAAAATAAAACGGTTCACAATGAAATCTGTTACTTTTCTCATAGGAAAGAATACTATTCTACAAATAGTCAGCATCACATGTCACATTTCACTTCATAAAAACAATAACATGTATAGGAACAATAAAGCAGAATAACCTCATAATGTCACTGAGCATCATGAAGCTACTGAAAGACCCACCCACCTCAGACATCAGCAACATTATGATGTCACTGAGCATCATGAAGCTACTGAAAGACCCATCCACCTCAGACATCAGCAACATTATGATGTCACTGAGCATCATGAAGCTACTGAAAGACCCATCCACCTCAGACATCAGCAACATTATGATGTCACTGAGCATCATGAAGCTACTGAAAGACCCATCCACCTCAGACATCAGCAACATTATGATGTCACTGAGCATCAAGAAGCTACTGAAAGACCCATCCACCTCAGACATCAGCAACATTATGATGTATCACTGAGCATCATGAAGCTACTGAAAGACCCATCCACCTCAGACATCAGCAACATTATGAAAATTACAAAAATATAAGTGTCCGGGTGAAAATCACCCGTGTTTAGTGTTCTAAGTACTTTTGATACCAATACATTTGTACTTTTACTCAAGTACATTTAGATTTTCTGACTTTTACTTGTATTTCGAGATTGCAGTATTGATACTTTTACTTGATTGGCTGAGCACGGAATGCGATGTATGATGATGTATGATGCTAATTAAGCTTCCACCTTTTCCAGCTTTTCTATCTACCACCAGCTGTCTAAAAACTCGGAAGAGACGCCGCCGGAAGACTACAGCGAAGACTACCTTTGGATGGAGTATGGACCTTAGAGTATATATGACACCCCGACAGACGACGTCACACTGATAAGAAACAGCATGCGCGCGCATACCGGCAGCAGAAGAACCCTTCCTCTCGTAAGATGCAATGGAAAAAAAATGCCCCATCAAACTTTCAGTTGCTGTTGGGAATTGATTACATGAAACAGTCACCCGTGTGCCCAGTCCCCATGTTTGTAAACAAAAATTTGGTCTATAGATCTAAATGTTATGATTAAAATGTTCTATATGTCAGCTTAATAAATTGAAATAAGCTTCAGGTTATGAGAAGATGTCTGATTTCTTTTTTTCTTTTTTTTTCTTTTTACAATGTGGTACAATGTGTCAATAATACATATTTATGTTGTTTTTTCTTTCATATTTCTGCTGTTGAGAAGAAACCACCCAACTCCAAAATGTTCCTTTTTTAGAAAATGAAAAATTAAGAAAACCTTAAAATTTGAAAACAAAGCAATACAACAAAGCAATACTACCTCATCAAACTTGGTGTTGTGATGTTATATAATATTAAAACAAAAAAAACGACCAAACATTTGTTTGATTGCGTTTGATACATGTGAATATGGCCTAATAAGGCCTCATTCAAACGTATCAAACACCAATCAAGCAAATGTTTGGTCGTTTTTTGTTTTTTTAGGCCACCACAATGCTTTTCCAATGGGAGTCACATGGTTTGACCAAACATTTGTGTTCGATTGCTGATTGCTGGCAGTGTTCTGCCCCTGCCCTTTCATCAAACAAAAATGTTTGGTCAAACCATTTGACTCCCATTGGAAAAGCATTGTGGTGGCCTACAAAAAACGACCAAACATTTGCTTGATTGGTGTTTGATCATTTTCAAAATCCACCTGTTGGTGGCGCTGTAACTGGCCAATGTGAAAAGGGTGGGATATATTCCTCAGCCTAGTAGCCTATGAAAGTCTGTGAAAGATTCCACGTAAGCTGCCTTCATGATTTGAGTCATTTTCAAAAATCCACCTGTTGGTGGCGCTGTAAGTCTGTGAAAGATTTCACAGACTCCAGGTCCCCAACTAAATCTTTAACTCTAACAAGTACTGTACTTTTAGGCAGACATAGAATAGTACAACAATAGTACAACAACAACAACAACAACAACAACAACAACTAATTTCAGTAATGGAGGAATGGAACACCTTTCCAGAATGGAATTTCCAGAACAATGGAAGGGGGTGAGCCATTCATTATCCATGCATAATTTTAATTTGACCAACAACAACAACAAACTGGTTCTAAATGTTCTCCTTTGACAAACAACATTGATTCTAAATGTTCTAATATGAGAAATAAGGTAAAATAAACATGAAATAAACATGGGGCGAGATATCCATGCGTTGGGGCGAGATATCCACGCTTTGGGGGCGAGCTATCCACGGCTTGGGGCGAGCCGTCTTCACTTTTCGAAATTCCGGCGTGAGTTGGCAAAGGGGCGAGATGACCTGTTACCCTAACCTGACTCCGCCAGATGGGGCAGCAGAGAGTATACTGGGTTTCCAGTGTACTCTTGCTGCCCCATCTGGCGGAGTCAGGTTACTGCTACCCTGCCATCAGACTATAATGCAAATGCATAAGAACTGCCTCCCCAAAGTTTGCGTGTGGTCCTGGTAGTGTGTTTATGTCCACTTGTGTTTATTTGTGTTTACTGTTTTTTTTGTTTGTTCAGCTTGATTTATGTGTCACTCTATGCTGCTGTAGCGCTTCAATCTCCCTTCGGGGATTAATAAAGTATCTCATCTCATCTCATGGATGGATGGACATTTGAAAACTTGGGAAATGGGACAAGGACATTCTGCATTAGTAGACTGGCTGGCTGCTCCGACTTTCTAAAGTATGTAGAAATGCTATTTGTAAGTAGGCTACAAATAGCTAATTTTATTCAAGTAGGCCTACATTTTTAATTTTGGGCTTTTACTTGCACCAGTGTTTGTACATTGCTAATTACTTTTAGTAAAACATGTGAGTACTTTCCACACCACTTTGTTTCCAAACCCGCAGCAGTACCACTACCACTAGATGGCAGTGACGAGCGCAGTATCACCAATGAATGACGTAATGATTCTCAAAGTTAAAAGCCCTAAAAGTGTCTCTGCTTCTCGCCGGGCGCAGTGGCGTGCGCCTGTAATCCAAGCTACCGGGAGGCTGAGGCTGGCGGATCGTTTGAGCTCAGGAGTTCTGAGCTGCAGTGGACTAGTCTAGTTATAAGAATGTATATGCTACCATTCAATAAAAGTCACTGTATATTATTATAAACACTAGCTCAATTGAAGTCAAAATACTAGTTTGCTGCTGCAAACTTGTTTTAGCTGCCTTTAAGTATTGCTCACAAAAACCTCTGTACTCGTTTAGGATTTATTTATTCAGATTTATTCAGATGGATCCCCATTAGCTGCCACCGAAGTAGCAGCTACTCTTCCTGGGGTCCATGACAAACAACATATAACACAACACAATAAAAAATTAACACTGCACAATAAAAACAGGTGCAATCTTGAAAAAAATACATTCATAATACAAAATACAAATGCATTTAAGACATTAAAAATACAGAGAAAATAAAAACAGTAAACAAGACATCCCCTTAAATGATGTCAGTTAATTATAAAATTGGTGTAATTGATCAGGTGTCTCTTAAGGAGCCTCTTAAAACTAGCCTTACTGGGTGCTTCCGTGATTATAGTTGGTAACGTGTTCCATACTGAAATAGCCCTGAACATTACAGATCTGCAAACCGCATTTGTTCTGGGTTTTTCTTTGACCATGTGGCCACTAGTAGCCTGCCTGGTAGCATGACTATGACGATCTCTCACATACTGAATTTGTGAATACAGACAAACAGGTTGTTTACTATGACAAACATTCCTAAAGAAACTCACTAAATTGCATGCCAACCTCTCCTCTACTCTGAGCCATGAGAGACTGGCATGCAAACTCTCTGTACTCTGCCTCACACCCACTGGACAGTGCAGTGCAAGCCTTGCAGCTTTATTCTGAGCTATTTGAAGCTTGGACAGATGTTTTTTGTCTGCACCCGACCAAATTGTAGAGCAATAATCAAGGTGAGATAGTACCAGTGCCTGTGTCACTAGCACTCTAGAGGCTGGGGTCAAAAACGAGGAACACCTTTTGATGCATGCTATTCCTCTGCCCATTTTCTTAACAATATTTTCAATATGTTTCTCCCATGTTAGCTGTCCATCGAGTGTGACACCCAGCAAGACAGCCTCTTGAACCTGTTCAATATTTGAGTCCTTAAGTGATAGGCACAGCTGACTAACCTCCTTAGTAGCATTTCTAGCAGTGAACACTATACTTTTAGTTTTGGCTACATTCAGAACAAGTCTGTTCTCAGATATCCAGTCAAGTAATAGTTTCAGTTCTGATTGAAGTGTGTTTTTTATCTCAAGTAAACTGTTTGATGCATAATAAACAGTCGAATCATCTGCAAATAAAGTACAACGACTCTTATCTAAAACAAAAGGCATGTCATTTGTAAATATTGTGTAAAGTAGAGGGCCAAGGCAGCTCCCCTGGGGTACACCACACTGTAACCCTTTAGAAGAGGAAAAACTACCATTAAAAAACACACACTGCATCCTATTGGATAAATAACTGTTCATCCAATTGATTGTTGTTGGACTAAACCCATATGCACATAATTTCCTTAACAATAACCCATGATCTACAACATCAAATGCTGCACTAAAGTCTAGTAATACAGCTCCAACCATCATTTTTTTGTCAGTATAAGACAACCATTTGTCTACCATCTCAGTCAGGGCTGTGCCTGTAGAATGATCTGATTTATAGGCATGCTGAAAATCTGAATTTAATTGATTACATGAAAAATAAAATAGTACCTGCTCAAGAACAACTTTTTCCATTAGCTTACTCAACACTGGAAGAATACTAATGGGTCTGCTGTTGCCAGCTGAGAAACTGTCCCGTTTATTTTTTGGAAGGGGTACAACCTTAGCAGATTTCCAAACCTGTGGAAATAACCCCTCTTTCAGACTTAAGTTAAAAATATGACATATCGGCAATGAGATTATATTAGAAACTACTTTAAGTAACCGTCCATCAACATTATCCATACCAGCTGGTTTATCATTGTTTAGCCCATCAAGTAGTTTTTCCACCTTATCAATTTGTATAGGTTGAAACTTAAAAACACATTGTTTGTTTTTCATGATGGTGTTTGTTATTATTTCATGTGACATACCACCACTACCTCTAGGGGAGCCCATGTCCTTTCTTAACTTATCAACTTTATCTGCAAAATGATCATTAAAATGGTTTGCAATGTCCTTTGCGTTAGTTAAAAAACTTCCATTCACCTCAATGAATGAAGGTGAATTACTGCAGCCTCTACCCATTATTTCATTCAGGGTTCTCCAGAGTTTGTTACCATCATGTTTCCTCTCCTGAATTAGATTTTGATAATATGCCCTTTTTTTCTTTCTGTTTAACTTTGTAACTTTATTCCTCATTATACAATACATTTGCCATTGTTCAGTACCTTTCAAATCTATTGCAGCTTTCTTCAACTGATCTCTTTCGCGCATACATGCTCTGAGCTCATCATCAGGATGGTGTGGCCTACCCAGAAATGTAAAACAGAATGCCTTCCTGCACTCATTCATAGATGTTAGCATGTACACAAGGGGTGCGTATGTGCTCTGATGTAATATTGATTGTGGCCAGAGGGTGGAATCAAATGATAAGATACAGTATAACACATGGGCTGTAATGAGTAGATGTCTCTGTCGGAGAATGAGAGTCAAGGAAAAGGACCGTATGCTACAGTAGGTTTTCCTTCAAGGAGCAGATAAGTCAAGGTCAATACAGTAGGTATACTCTTTCAAAGAGAAGATAAATCAAGGGCAATAATATGGTTGTTATAATCAAATTAAAATATATTTTCATAGTCTCTGTACTGTGTAAGAGATTTTCTTTAGTTAAAATAAGTGTTAAAAAACTCCATATTGTTGATAGCCTACTCATGGCTGTATAGTGTTTGCTGCAGTAATAGGACTACAGGAGTCTCCATGTCTCCAGCATTTTATTAAACAGAAAATGCATTTTCAGGAACCGAAATGATCGGAATCGGATCGGGAGAAAAAAAGTATCAATATTATATCCTTATACCCTGATATTAGACCGGATATTGGCTGTGATTTTGGATTTTGTACTATTGCACTATTATGCACCACAAAGCTGGAATAAAATTCCAGGTTACATTAGGAAATCCCCAACCATAGCTGTTTTTAAGTCCAATTTAACTCCAACAGTAGTGGCAACAGACGAAGCAGTGATCGTCTCAACCATTACTCTATGGCTCTGGTCTCAGCCACCGCGGTGTATTTTTTGACATACCGTTTTTCTCCAAGGTTGAATGTTGCCACTACTGTTGGAGCAGCCATAAACTACACAGGTGTATCCTGATGTTCTGGGCATGTGAGGCTGAGGGCGTGTTATCTCCTCCGCGTCATTAGCACCCATACCATAGGTGGAGTTGGCGAAAGGGCCTTTCTGTGTGGAGTTTGCATGTTCTCGCCGTGTCTTGTGTAGTGAAATTCACTGGTCAATTAATAGTATGAAATTAAGGGGTCAGAGGCATTGCTTAAAAGGTGGTGGTGGTTGTGCTTTAAAACATGAGCGGACAGGGGAGATGTACAATAATTATTAGTACAGGCCTGTGGTACAGTCGTTCTGCCAAGAGCACAAGGAATCAGACCATGGTTATACTGTTCTGTTACAAGGACAAACTGTGAGGAAAACTTGAAGTAAAAACTTCTATAGACTGAGACTTAGGGAAACATTTTTCCTTTTATTTTATCATGCTCATAAAGTGCTCTGTGCTCAAAGTGCAATTAAAAAGCAAACGTTTCGGTCCTAAGACCTTCGTCAGTGCTATATGATTTTCACAGACAAAGAACTTGCTATTAAAGAGCTCAAAGAATACAGCTCAGGTGCTGAGAATTATTATTATTACTGATGGTGGGGCGTGGACATTACAGAATAGATAGTTCATACAGTTATATAGGAAACATGAGTACTGCATACACCACATTTTGACAGTCTTATACAAAACACTTTTTGAAAATAACTTCACTGGAGTGAGAGATCTTCGTTCAAGCCACCCGGATTGACAGACTGTAAATAAAAAATAAATCACCCCCTCTTCTAGATTTCTTAACTTGTTCAATAACTGTGAACGACAGATCTGCTATGTAGTGACCGGCTTCCATTAAATGTCTTGCGACAGGAGATTTGATGTCATTGCATCTAATGGCACTCATGTGTTCTATGATGCGTGTGCGTACTGCCCTGGATGATTTGCCTACATACTGTAGATTGCATTTGCATGAAATCATGTAGACTACATTAGAAGAACTACAATTTACAAATTGTCTGATAGTGTATTGTTTGTTATAGTAACTGCACTTGTAAATGTGTTCATTTTCTTGGAGTTTTTACAGGCCACACAATGTAGAGGGTAGAAGCCGGTGACTCCATCCATAATGAGAGAAAAGAGGAGGGTCAGTGAACACTTTGGCACCTTCAGGATCAGCTGACAAAACATGCCAGTGTTTCTCTATGATGCTACGTATATCATTGCTCAAAGGATTATAGGTAGTGATGCAGGCACATGAATGTTTATTTTTAGTCTGTGCAACCTGGTTTGGATTATTCAATTTAGTTAAAGCAGAGTCAAGCCATTTTTTGGGGTACCCTCTTTCAACAAAGTTTCTGTACACGATGTCTCTCTCTTTTTCAAAATCTGAAATATGGCAAACCTTTCTTCAAAGCAGGGGGGTGTGCACTGGTGGCATGTAAAATACTATTCTTGTCTGTAGGTTTGGTGTATAGAGTGGTGGACAAACTGTACCATAAACAATGCTTATTGTCTCAACGCAGTGTTATATTATTAGTATCGCAACGTGAGGCTAATCAACAATAGTTATCAGGCCTATAGACATCTTGGCTCTTACGTCATAATGTACCAAAAATAATGTTACATATAATAAATCCTAATAACATAAATGGACATATGCCAGCCTGCAGCATGAAGAATTCCAACCTGAACATTTTAACCTTTTATATTATGCATTTTTATGTAATAAACGAAAACACTGAGGGTATGTACTTTGGTACGTGCCAAGTTGTTGACAATAGTGTATAATCATGTACACAGTGTTTTTAGTTCCTCAAGTGTCCCTCCAATGGTGGTGAGTTGAGTGACGAGCTCCAACGAGATGACACTGCAGACAATATGTATCACACGACAAGTTTATTTCCAGTACATTATGTTGTTTATCTTCTGTTATTCATCCTTGTGCCCCGGCTATGATAAGTATATATGACATAAGAGTCAAGATGTCTCCCATTGAAAAAAGTTTGGACACCCCTGCCTTAGTGCTCAGCAAGATATAGCCCTCTTAGGCCTGATAGCTATTGTTTATGGTACAGCTTGTCCTTGTAACATTGCTTGTCCTCGTGCAGGAACTAATGTACCACAGGCCTGTCCAAACTCAATGTGTCTCCCTTGTCCACTCTTGTATTGAAGCTTGTGGTTCTCAACCCGTATGTTGGGACCCCCAGGACGTTCTCCACATTATTTTGGGTGGTCTCCAGATGACAGAAGTGAAAATGTAAGGAATTTGAAGACCTTTTTAATACCTTCAAGGTTCAATGTTGTACTTTATTGTTACATCTTGTGACTTGTACATAAGAGTAAAACTTATGATTTATTTTGGGGGGTCATGGCCTGAAAAGGTTGAGAACCACTGTATTAAAGGTTTCATGACATTCATTTTAATTTCAATTTATTTTTCGTTTGTAGGAATAGCAGGAAATGATGGATTGATATTTGATAATGCTACTTCTTTCTTTGGGTGTGCAGGACGACACGTCCCATTTATTGCCTGATCCAGAAGCAAGGAACGTTGACGGGAAGCCGACCAGGGAGTCGTGGCGGAGGGGACGAAATCCCCCGGGACCCGCAGCGGCTGGCCATAAACCAACTCGGCAGATGAGGACTGGAGATCCTCCAGTCAGTGGCGTATCCAGGAATTACGTTTTTGGCAGGCAAGATCATGTGTTAATTGTCGTCTCCCCGTGCACAATCGTAGCACTAAAGGTTTTCAAAGAGATATACCTGCCAGACAGTAGGATACAAAGGCTGAAAGGCATGCATTTACATTCCAATGGGTGATTGAGGGGCGCGCTCTACCGCAACGGCCAATCAGCTGTCCATTAATAGTTATCAGGTCTGGTTTTTGTCCCTTTTTTTTCTCATTGTATGGATTTTGGCCAGGCCAGAAATGGATTTGGACAGGCGGACGCCTGCCCTCGCCTTATTGTAGATACGCCTCTGGGAGCAGTCCTGATGCCCAGTATAACCCACGGAAGCCTGTCGATCCAGGCATTGTTCCGTGAGGCTGGCCCGCAGAGCAGCTTTCATAGCGTGAGGAAAACATTCGAACATGCCGTTTCCCTGTGGGTGGTATGCGGTGGTGGGGTGGAGCTTCGTGCCAAGGCCCTCAGCAACGGCGGTCCACAGCTCAGACGTGAACTGGGAACCACGGTCACTGGACAGGTCTGACGAGCAACCCAGGTCTCGATGAAAGCCTGGGCAACATCAGCAGTCGTCGTCGAAGACAGTGGGACGGCCTCCGGCCAGCGGGTGGGTGAAGAAGGTGGGTGAAGCCATGGGAAGGAGGCAGAGGGCTCATCAGGTCCACGTTGACGTGGTCGAAACGCCGTTCTGGCACCAGGAATGGCGTCAGAGGGGGGGCTTTAGTGTGGCGGTGCACTTTGGAGCGTTGGCACGTCACGCAGGTGGTCACCCAGTCCCGTACATCCTTTTTGAGGCCATGCCAGACAAACTTGGCTGCTACCAGTTTTTGTGATGGCTTCCTGCCCAGGTAAGAGAGCCCATGGACAGCGTCAAAAACACGCCGACGCCACCCACAGGGCACGGCAGGCCTGGGCTGACCCAGCGAGACGTCGCACAGGAGCATGGCATCGACGTCGGTGTAGTGCTGTACCTTGCGCTTGCTGGGACGCAGCTGTCGGCTGAAGAAAGCACGTGCCTGCCAGCGCCGTCCACCCACTGCTCGTGCACTGCACCAACGGCATAGTCAGTGGTGATGGAGCAACGGGTGCGCCAGCATGGTGACATAGAGCGTACTTGGCAGCCCTGAATGTGCTGTCCCTCTCCGAGGACCGGTCCACAGCGTGCTTGGGGGATTTGCGTCTAAGGGCCTCATACAGGGGTCGCATGAGGTGGGCTACGTTACCATGTGATGAACTCTCGCTGTTACATCTGAAAAGGCAGGGTTACACGCACGCACGCACGCACGCACGCACGCACGCACGCACACACACACGCACGCACGCACGCACACACACACACACACACACAAAACTCTCTCGTGTGAGAGTCAAGATGGCACAGCTAGAGCACGAGTGGTGTCACTGTAAAATGGGCGGAGCAAGTCTAGCTGAACGTACGATAATAACAATAGAACAATATACATACATGTAGTAACTATCGACTGGGAAGATTTGATTGTATGGGCAAATTATACTTTGGGGCAGCTGCGGAAAAGGCCCGATGACCTAGGTTCTTTTTTTTGGTCGCTGATCTCAAGGCTCTGGCTGGGAAAGGGTGCCAACCCATTTCAAAAGCATGTTGAAATCTTAAAGTCAATTCAGAAGCAGACAGGGAGCCAATGGAGCGAGGCTAAGACTGCAGTGATGTGGTCTCTCTTCTTTTTTTCCTGTGAGGAGACGGGTGGTGGTGTTCTGGACCCTGTGAGGAGACGGGTGGCGGTGTTCTGGACCCTGTGAGGAGACGGGTGGTGGTGTTCTGGACCCTGTGAGGAGACGGGTGGTGGTGTTCTGGACCCTGTGAGGAGACGGGTGGTGGTGTTCTGGACCCTGTGAGGAGACGGGTGGCGGTGTTCTGGACCCTGTGAGGAGACGGGTGGTGGTGTTCTGGACCCTGTGAGGAGACGGGTGGTGGTGTTCTGGACCCTGTGAGGAGACGGGTGGTGGTGTTCTGGACCCTGTGAGGAGAGGGGTGGTGGTGTTCTGGACCCTGTGAGGAGACGGGTGGTGGTGTTCTGGACCCTGTGAGGAGACGGGTGGTGGTGTTCTGGACCCTGTGAGGAGACTGGTGGCGGTGTTCTGGACACTGTGAGGAGACGGGTGGTGGTGTTCTGGACCCTGTGAGGAGACGGGTGGTGGTGTTCTGGACCCTGTGAGGAGACGGGTGGTGGTGTTCTGGACCCTGTGAGGAGACGGGTGGTGGTGTTCTGGATCGGCTGTGAGGAGACGGGTGGTGGTGTTCTGGACCCTGTGAGGAGACGGGTGGTGGTGTTCTGGACCCTGTGAGGAGACGGGTGGTGGTGTTCTGGACCCTGTGAGGAGACGGGTGGTGGTGTTCTGGACCCTGTGAGTAGACGGGTGGTGGTGTTCTGGACCCTGTGAGGAGACGGGTGGCGTGTTCTGGACCCTGTGAGGAGACGGGTGGTGGTGTTCTGGACCCTGTGAGGAGACGGGTGGTGGTGTTCTGGACCCTGTGAGGAGACGGGTGGTGGTGTTCTGGATCGGCTGTGAGGAGACGGGTGG
Source organism: Electrona antarctica (assembly GCF_951216825.1). Classification (NCBI taxonomy): domain Eukaryota; kingdom Metazoa; phylum Chordata; class Actinopteri; order Myctophiformes; family Myctophidae; genus Electrona; species Electrona antarctica. Next base: position 38,721,084 of record NC_136812.1, read on the forward strand.
TGGTGTTCTGGACCCTGTGAGGAGACGGGTGGTGGTGTTCTGGATCGGCTGTGAGTAGACGGGTGGTGGTGTTCTGGACCCTGTGAGGAGACGGGTGGTGGTGTTCTGGACCCTGTGAGGAGACGGGTGGTGGTGTTCTGGACCCTGTGAGGAGACGGGTGGTGGTGTTCTGGACCCTGTGAGGAGACGGGTGGTGGTGTTCTGGATCGGCTGTGAGGAGACGGGTGGTGGTGTTCTGGACCCTGTGAGGAGACGGGTGGTGGTGTTCTGGATCGGCTGTGAGTAGACGGGTGGTGGTGTTCTGGACCCTGTGAGGAGACGGGTGGTGGTGTTCTGGACCCTGTGAGGAGACGGGTGGTGGTGTTCTGGACCCTGTGAGGAGACGGGTGGTGGTGTTCTGGACCCTGTGAGGAGACGGGTGGTGGTGTTCTGGACCCTGTGAGGAGACGGGTGGTGGTGTTCTGGACCCTGTGAGGAGACGGGTGGTGGTGTTCTGGACCCTGTGAGGAGACGGGTGGTGGTGTTCTGGACCCTGTGAGGAGACGGGTGGTGGTGTTCTGGACCCTGTGAGGAGAGGGGTGGTGGTGTTCTGGACCCTGTGAGGAGACGGGTGGCGGTGTTCTGGACCCTGTGAGGAGACGGGTGGTGGTGTTCTGGACCCTGTGAGGAGACGGGTGGTGGTGTTCTGGACCCTGTGAGGAGACGGGTGGTGGTGTTCTGGACCCTGTGAGGAGAGGGGTGGTGGTGTTCTGGACCCTGTGAGGAGACGGGTGGTGGTGTTCTGGACCCTGTGAGGAGACGGGTGGTGGTGTTCTGGACCCTGTGAGGAGACTGGTGGCGGTGTTCTGGACACTGTGAGGAGACGGGTGGTGGTGTTCTGGACCCTGTGAGGAGACGGGTGGTGGTGTTCTGGACCCTGTGAGGAGACGGGTGGTGGTGTTCTGGACCCTGTGAGGAGACGGGTGGTGGTGTTCTGGATCGGCTGTGAGGAGACGGGTGGTGGTGTTCTGGACCCTGTGAGGAGACGGGTGGTGGTGTTCTGGACCCTGTGAGGAGACGGGTGGTGGTGTTCTGGACCCTGTGAGGAGACGGGTGGTGGTGTTCTGGACCCTGTGAGGAGACGGGTGGTGGTGTTCTGGACCCTGTGAGGAGACGGGTGGCGTGTTCTGGACCCTGTGAGGAGACGGGTGGTGGTGTTCTGGACCCTGTGAGGAGACGGGTGGTGGTGTTCTGGACCCTGTGAGGAGACGGGTGGTGGTGTTCTGGATCGGCTGTGAGGAGACGGGTGGTGGTGTTCTGGACCCTGTGAGGAGACGGGTGGTGGTGTTCTGGATCGGCTGTGAGTAGACGGGTGGTGGTGTTCTGGACCCTGTGAGGAGACGGGTGGTGGTGTTCTGGACCCTGTGAGGAGACGGGTGGTGGTGTTCTGGACCCTGTGAGGAGACGGGTGGTGGTGTTCTGGACCCTGTGAGGAGACGGGTGGTGGTGTTCTGGATCGGCTGTGAGGAGACGGGTGGTGGTGTTCTGGACCCTGTGAGGAGACGGGTGGTGGTGTTCTGGATCGGCTGTGAGTAGACGGGTGGTGGTGTTCTGGACCCTGTGAGGAGACGGGTGGTGGTGTTCTGGACCCTGTGAGGAGACGGGTGGTGGTGTTCTGGACCCTGTGAGGAGACGGGTGGTGGTGTTCTGGACCCTGTGAGGAGACGGGTGGTGGTGTTCTGGACCCTGTGAGGAGACGGGTGGTGGTGTTCTGGACCCTGTGAGGAGACGGGTGGTGGTGTTCTGGACCCTGTGAGGAGACGGGTGGTGGTGTTCTGGACCCTGTGAGGAGAGGGGTGGTGGTGTTCTGGACCCTGTGAGGAGACGGGTGGTGGTGTTCTGGACCCTGTGAGGAGACGGGTGGTGGTGTTCTGGACCCTGTGAGGAGACGGGTGGCGGTGTTCTGGACCCTGTGAGGAGACGGGTGGTGGTGTTCTGGACCCTGTGAGGAGACGGGTGGTGGTGTTCTGGACCCTGTGAGGAGACGGGTGGTGGTGTTCTGGACCCTGTGAGGAGACGGGTGGTGGTGTTCTGGACCCTGTGAGGAGACGGGTGGTGGTGTTCTGGACCCTGTGAGGAGACGGGTGGTGGTGTTCTGGATCGGCTGTGAGGAGACGGGTGGTGGTGTTCTGGACCCTGTGAGGAGACGGGTGGTGGTGTTCTGGACCCTGTGAGGAGACGGGTGGTGGTGTTCTGGACCCTGTGAGGAGACGGGTGGTGGTGTTCTGGATCGGCTGTGAGGAGACGGGTGGTGGTGTTCTGGACCCTGTGAGGAGACGGGTGGTGGTGTTCTGGACCCTGTGAGGAGACGGGTGGTGGTGTTCTGGACCCTGTGAGGAGACGGGTGGTGGTGTTCTGGACCCTGTGAGGAGACGGGTGGCGTGTTCTGGACCCTGTGAGGAGACGGGTGGCGGTGTTCTGGATCGGCTTTGAGGAGACGGGGGGCGGTGTTCTGGATCGGCTGTGAGGAGACGGGTGGCGGTGTTCTGGATCGGCTGTGAGGAGACGGGTGGCGGTGTTCTGGATCGGCTGTGAGGAGACGGGTGGCGGTGTTCTGGATCGGCTGTGAGGAGACGGGTGGCGGTGTTCTGGATTGGCTGTGAGGAGACGGGTGGCGGTGTTCTGGATCGGCTGTGAGGAGACGGGTGGCGGTGTTCTGGATCGGCTGTGAGGAGACGGGTGGTGGTGTTCTGGATCCTGTGAGGAGACGGGTGGCGGTGTTCTGGATCGGCTGTGAGGAGACGGGTGGTGGTGTTCTGGATTGGCTGTGAGGAGACGGGTGGCGGTGTTCTGGATCGGCTGTGAGGAGACGGGTGGTGGTGTTCTGGATCGGCTGTGAGGAGACGGGTGGTGGTGTTCTGGATCGGCTGTGAGGAGACGGGTGGTGGTGTTCTGGATCGGCTGTGAGGAGACGGGTGGTGGTGTTCTGGATCGGCTGTGAGGAGACGGGTGGCGGTGTTCTGGATCGGCTGTGAGGAGACGGGTGGTGGTGTTCTGGATCGGCTGTGAGGAGACGGGTGGTGGTGTTCTGGATCGGCTGTGAGGAGACGGGTGGTGGTGTTCTGGATCGGCTGTGAGGAGACGGGTGGCGGTGTTCTGGATCGGCTGTGAGGAGACGGGTGGTGGTGTTCTGGATCGGCTGTGAGGAGACGGGTGGTGGTGTTCTGGATCGGCTGTGAGGAGACGGGTGGTGGTGTTCTGGACCCTGTGAGGAGACGGGTGGTGGTGTTCTGGACCCTGTGAGGAGACGGGTGGTGGTGTTCTGGACCCTGTGAGGAGACGGGTGGTGGTGTTCTGGATCGGCTGTGAGGAGACGGGTGGTGGTGTTCTGGACCCTGTGAGGAGACGGGTGGTGGTGTTCTGGACCCTGTGAGGAGACGGGTGGTGGTGTTCTGGACCCTGTGAGGAGACGGGTGGTGGTGTTCTGGACCCTGTGAGGAGACGGGTGGCGTGTTCTGGACCCTGTGAGGAGACGGGTGGCGGTGTTCTGGATCGGCTTTGAGGAGACGGGGGGCGGTGTTCTGGATCGGCTGTGAGGAGACGGGTGGCGGTGTTCTGGATCGGCTGTGAGGAGACGGGTGGCGGTGTTCTGGATCGGCTGTGAGGAGACGGGTGGCGGTGTTCTGGATCGGCTGTGAGGAGACGGGTGGCGGTGTTCTGGATTGGCTGTGAGGAGACGGGTGGCGGTGTTCTGGATCGGCTGTGAGGAGACGGGTGGCGGTGTTCTGGATCGGCTGTGAGGAGACGGGTGGTGGTGTTCTGGATCCTGTGAGGAGACGGGTGGCGGTGTTCTGGATCGGCTGTGAGGAGACGGGTGGTGGTGTTCTGGATCGGCTGTGAGGAGACGGGTGGCGGTGTTCTGGATCGGCTGTGAGGAGACGGGTGGTGGTGTTCTGGATCGGCTGTGAGGAGACGGGTGGCGGTGTTCTGGATCGGCTGTGAGGAGACGGGTGGTGGTGTTCTGGATCGGCTGTGAGGAGACGGGTGGTGGTGTTCTGGATCGGCTGTGAGGAGACGGGTGGTGGTGTTCTGGATCGGCTGTGAGGAGACGGGTGGCGGTGTTCTGGATCGGCTGTGAGGAGACGGGTGGTGGTGTTCTGGATCGGCTGCAAGCGCCAGTGGTGGAAAAACTACTCTACCCCAAACCCTAACCCTAACCTCAAGCACGACGCAACGCATGTCGGACCAAACGCACTGCCGTGGAAGTGAGCAGCAGTCGAGTGTCATAATCCCCCCAGCTTCCCCGGCAGATGCCGCCCCTCCCCCCGGCAGCGTCGCGGCTGTTACCGGCAGTTGCGACGTCTGGAGCGGCGGCTGCCGAATGGCACGGACCGACAGTGCCGCGGAACGAAGCTGTCACAATCCACCCACCTTCTCCGGCAGGTTCCGCCCCTCCCCCGACAGCGCAGAGTCTCATTGCTGCTGCCGGAGAATGCACTCGCTGCTTATGCTCCATTGCAGGCATGCCGCCAAACGGATTTGGCAATACAGCTTACGGGTGCTTTTAAACTCCGCTATGCGCTTTCCCAAATGTGTATGGTCACATTAGCAATTTTGGGGAAAGCGTGCCAACACGCCCATGCAAATAATGGTGTCGTGTCAGCATAATGGATATAATAGCGGGTAACGCTGCACCAAGGTACCATTTAGGGATAACACAAGCTGCTATATCCGTAATTTGCGGGCATTGGCTGACTTGTGGGCAGCGTCGCAGTACAGGTAAAATATAGTCATAAGGGCTATTTTTTTACGATAGGTAAGAGATGTACACTAGTTGGCCCTTGGGTGTTTTCATGTTTTCTAATCTGGCCCCCATTGAAAACAGTTTGGACACCCCTGCCTTAGTGCCTCTGAGAACAAGATATAGCCCTCTTAGGCCTGATAGCTATTGTATATGGTACAGCTTGTCCTTGTAACATTCCTTGTGCTCATGGCAGAACGACTGTACCACACACAGGCTTGTCAAAGCATGTGGTTCTCAACCTGCAAGTTGAACCAAATTGACCCTTATGGGTCCATTTGAACACTCGGGGGTCCTTGCAAATAAAACATCTGAGAACCACTAGTACTACTTGGCCTCCTAATGTGCAATAGTGTCATGGTAAAGAGTACGTGTCATATTCTGACATTCAAAACAATAACATTATAAAGGTGTGTGTGCCTGGGCGGCTAGTATAGCGGTCCGGGCACTATAAGCTGCTAAGCCTGACAGCCTGACAGCGTGTCGCGGGTTCGACCCCGCGTGCCGCGTATCACCCCCCAACTCTCTCCCCAATTTCCTGTCACCATACTGTACACTATCCAATAAAGGCAGAAAAAGCCCAAAAACATATCTTAAAAAAAATAAAATAAAGTGTGTAAAAATAAAATAAAAAATGCCACAGACAAGACCAAGTCTTTGCCACACGTTTGTGTACGGCAGTGATGGACAAAGTACGGTAATCGCATTGTTTACTCAAGTAAAAGTAGCAATACTGCAATGTAGATACAAGTAGAAGTACTAAATTCAAAATGTACTTGAGTAAAAGTACAAATGTACTGTACGGTATTTGGAACCATATAATTCAACATATCTCCTTTTTTTCTTTTAAAAAAAATGTTTTTGGTTTTTCTGCCTTTATTGATATAGTATCAAGTGAAGATAGACAGGAAAGAGAGAGAGAGAGAAGGGGAGAGACACGCAACAAAGGTTGTCATGACTCGAACACGCAACGCGATAGGCCCTATCTCTTATTCTTGGACAAATGTGCACCGTGTGAAGCCTATAGGTCTGGCCTGTCTGGCCTACTTATACAAGCCAAGTGTATCCCAAGGCCTGTTCTTAACTGTATTCAAAAGCTAGGTGAAGTGCCACAAAGATTACAATTATTTTGTTATATGGTTCCTGCAGGACTGTCCTGACTTGTTCCTGGTGTAATCTGTAAAAGGGGTTTTGTTGATGGGCCAGGAGCAAATTGTTGATCAAATTGCCTTCAGAGAGGCCTCTCTTCTTCACCTCTATGCCTGTAAACTACCACTACTTTATGAGAATTCAGTCAGTTGGTCCGGTCATTATACGTGTGGATGGTCATTTTGGGGTCCACTGCCACTTGCTGGCAGCGGAAGCCTTGTACTCTGTCTGCTAATAAATGACCATCTGAGCCTGAGGAAACATCAAGCTGCTGTCTGCTGTCTCAACTTTCTCTCTCAGTTTTTAGTCAAGTCTCGGTACAAGGACTCGGGGGTGTCCAATATTTACCACAGTATCAAAAGTAAAAGTACTCATTATTCAGAATGTCCTGTTTTACAAGTTTTCAAATGTGAAAAAATGTCAAAGTGGTTTGAAAATAGCAGATCTACAAGTTCACAATGTGTCGCATCGCAACGCATTGTGAGTTTATAGATCTGCTATTTCCAAATGGGCGAAATGTATATAGGACTGAAGTGAAGTAACTAGTAACTAAAGTTGTCAAATAATTATAGTGGTGTGAAAGTATACAATATTTAATTGCCTCTGAAATGTAGTGGAGTAGAAGTTAAAGTACAGAAAATTGGACTTACTCAAGTAAAGTACTTAAGTAGTACTTAAGTAAATGTACTTAGTTACTTTCCGCCACTGGTGTACGGAGGTATTGATGACCCCACCTGCCCAAGGTCTAGGTTTATACTTGCTATTCTATTGATTGAAGCACATCTCATCGACATTGGAGAACATCACGTTTTCTATATCAAACCTTGTATTTACTTTTGTATCTGTTATGACTCACATACCCGTGACCATAGCATCATGGCAAGGTCACATTTTTGTTTTGTTGAGCGTTTATAAGTCCAACTCCTTATTCTCTTGCCAGGATCTGATTTAGATTCATCTCAGAAGCAACAAGCCAACAGGACAACATTTTTGAAACGGTGAGCCCATTTTCTGTTGTGTAGTTCTGACTCATTTAGTACATTTATTCAACTACTGTACTGTACTAGAGTTAAATGTTGAGATATTTTTACTTAAATCGAGTATTTCACTACATCTCTGAGGAAAATATTGTACTTTTACTCTACTTTACACTACAACTATTTGAAAACTTTAATTACTATAGTTACTTTGTAGATTTAGATTTTATTATTTTAACCACTAAAGCTCAATGTATTTTGGCTATTTTCAAAAGATTTTGAAAACTTGAAATGGGACATTCTGCCTAATGAGTACTTTAAGTACATTTTAATGCCAATACCTTTGTACTTTTACTCAAGTAGTTTTAATACCAGACTTTACACATGTGAGTACTTTTTCCAACACTGAAACTAGTTGATTGTAGTTTGGCATAGAGAACACTATACTACTACTACTACAATCAAACGACATGACGGAATCAAAACAGTTTTCTGTAGATTTTCAAACATAAACGTAATTGTTTTTTGTAGTATTGTTGTTATGAAATACAATGTTCTTATTATTATTTTATTTGACTATTATTACTGTTACTATAGATGAAGCTGTGTTTCCTGATCTCCATCTCCATACTGGCTGTCCTGTCTCTGAGCCACTGTGCAGGTATGTACAGAGGCATTCACAGTGGTGGAAAGTTACTAAGTACTTTTACTTAAGTACTGTATACTTAAGTACAATTTTGAGGTATTTGTACTTTACTTGAGTATTTCCAATTTCCAATACTTTTACTTCTACTCCACTACATCTCAGAGCCAAAATTTGTACTTTTACTCCACTACAATCATTTGAAAACTTGAGTTACATTGGCGATTTTAATTTTGATTAGAAAACATACATTAACCACTTCAACCCTATACATTTCGGCCATTTGAAAATAGCCGATCTACAAGCTCACAGTGCGCCGCAAACTCGCAACGCGACTCATTGTGAGCTTGTAGATCTGCTATTTTCAATAGATTTTGTACACATTTTGAACTTGTGAAATGGCACATTCTGCACAATGAGTACTTTTACTTTTAGTAGTCCTACTTTAAGTACAATTTGATGCAGATACTTTTGTACTTTTACTCAAGTACAATTCCTTACTCTTATTTGTAACGAAGTAGTTCTAAATTGCAGTATTGGTACTTTTACTTAAGTAAAACAATTGAGTACTTTTTCCACCACTGGGCATTCAGTAGGCTTGATTTGCTTTGGTTAAAATAAGTGTTAAAAAGCTCTATATTGTGATAGTCATTTCTATAGCGTGTTTGTTCAGTACCGTGCTCTCCAGCTCTATATTGTGATAGTCATTTCTATAGCGTGTTTGTTCAGTACCTCTGAGCTGCTCTCCAGCTTTTAAGATGAAAAGTCTGGATACAATTTTATCCAATCAGGATAGAGAACACAGTCAGGATACAGATTAAACAAATGGAATTGTAAGTGATGACACAAAGAAATAAGCGGAGAAAATTCAAACTGCACACTATAAAAAAAATCACACCCGTGTGAACTGAGTGGTGCAAGGTCTTATATAGTCTGATCAGCTATGTCAGTGACGTCACACACTAACCATAGCAACCATGCTCACCTGTGCACGGACACGTACACAGGTACACAAACATACAGACAAAGCTGGTTGTTGGAGTGGTTTGCACCACTCAAAACAACGTGCCCAGGCTGATTAGTGGCTACTCTCTCCTGATTGGCTGAAATTGTGTCACCTACCTGAAAATGTATTTTCGGATTATTGCGACCGGAGGTCACATTTACTAGTATGAAATCCTGCATCTCACGTCCGTCCGTCACACCTCCATATATGGTTGCCAATCCATCATGCCTCGTGACATCTCGTGACATCATGGAGACCCTTAGATCTCCATGTGGATCTGACCTCGTGACATCACGTGACATCATTGAGACCCTTAACGCCTCCATATATGGTCACGCCTCGTGACACGTCACACCACCATATATGGCCAGCAACTCTTGTGATCTGACCTCAACAAACCCTGTACACTCAAGACACGCTCCATATATGACCAGTACAGAACATATTCCATATGCTGATCTGACCCCCCCATGCCAAAGTGCCAGCACTCGCCCAGCAGTCTCCTATCTGCCGTCACCACTTACTGGTTAAAGAACTGGAGAGACAAGGAACCCCAGTGACTGAACAAACACTGTATAGCAATGATTACTATTATTGTGATTCAAACTTTTAACAAAAAAACAAACAAATGGATTTATTCTCAACTGTACTTCTGCTTCTGCACAGTATCCAACCAATCATGCACCCAATGTCTCTTTGCTGTGGCCTGTGGATTTTTCACAGTTAACAAATACTTTTTTGATTGATTGAAGAATTTATTAACAGATTGGAGAAAACACATAAACACACCAAAACAGGTCAAGTCAACAACAAGTCAAGGGATTCGCATGTCTTAATGACTGTTGGTAGGGCGTTCCACATTTTGGTGGCATGAATTTCTCCCTTGTTTGTGCTGAATCTGGGTTGCACATGGTTTATTGAGCTCCCTCTGGTGTTGTGGGTGTGGACTTCGTTGACATTAAGGAAGTATTTAGACAGGTACATGGGTATCTTAGTGAAGTATTTAGACAGGTACATGGGTACCTTGGTGGTGTATCGAATCTTGTGGATCAGACCCATTGCAAGATGCTGTACTCTGTCGTCAACCCTAAGCCATTCTGTCAAAATGGGCAGGGGTGAGGTGGGTTCGGGGAGTGAGGCCAAGTAGTAACCTGACCAGTTTGTTTTGGGAAGTCTGGAGCCTTGTTTTAAGGGCCTTTGAGGTTAACCTTTATTATTTTACTTTCAAAGGTGCTGATGCCATGACCATGTATCAAATACAGGTAACGTGAAGCCATAGTGAAATATTTATTGTATATAACTGAAGACTATAGAGCAGTCGCACCCGACAAATTAGAAAGAAGAAAAAAGGGGCAGGGTACAACACTTTTTTGTTGTTTTTCTTCTTTCTAATTATTTGTTCGGATCAAAACATTGTGTTTATTGTCATGAGTTGTCACCATCCCAGTTGGCTTTGTCCGAGGCCTTAAAAGGTCTTAAAGTGATAGTTCACAATTTTTAAACTTAACACAACACAACACAACTAACTGACTTCAGTACCACACAGTGAACTGACACAGCAACACAACACAAGGTCAAATAGACACACACAAGAATAAGTACACACATGAACTAGTACTGACAACAAGTAGTGCATATAGTATACACAGAATGACTAACAACTCCTACTACATGAAATAGACACATAAATGAGTAGTACTTCAAATATAGGGTACACAATTATTTTGTTCTGGTCTCTGTTGATCCTTTATAACTCTCCAACTCTTCTTTTCTTTTGTCAGGTTCTGAGACAGGTGAGTCAATCTGTTCAGCTTCTTTTCAGTTTAACACATGACAACTAGTAGGCCTATACTTAAAATACTGTGTGTGTGTGTGTGTGTGTGTGTGTGTGTGTGTGTGTGTGTGTGTGTGTGTGTGTGTGTGTGTGTGTGTGTGTGTGTGTGTGTGTGTGTGTGTGTGTGTGTGTGTGTGTGTGTGTGTGTGTGTGTGTGTGTGTGTGTGTGTGTGTGTGTGTACAGTATATGTGCAAATTAAGTACTGTATGTATTGTATAAATTAAGTATTTATATTTGTCCAAGTGAAGTATGTATGTGCAACTTCAAGTGAAGTATGTAGGTGTAAATTAAATATATATGTATGTGCAAGTGAAGTACCTAAATGTCTGGTCTCTGTTGAGCATTTATAACTCTCCAACTCTTCTTTTATTTTGTCAGGAAATGAATGCGGTGAGTCAATCTGTTCTGCTTCTGTTCAGTTTAACAAATGACAACTAGTAGGCCTATACTTCAAATACTGTATACACATAAACATGTAAACATTGTTGTGGGTCTCTGTTGAGCCTTTATAACACCAACTCTTCATTATTTTGTCAGATTACCGCAGCAAATTTTCAGGTGAGTCAATATGTTCTGCTGTCCAGTTTAACGAATGGCTAACTACTAGTAGGGTACTTCAAATATACACATGTAACACATTAACTCCAGCACAACACCAGCACAAATGTGCAGTAGTACATATACACAGAATGACTACCAACTACTACATGAAATACACACATAAATGACTAGTACTTCAAATATAGGGTACACAATATTTTTTTTCTGGTCTCTGTTGAGCCTTTATAACTCTCCAACTCTTCTTTTCCTTTGTCAGCAACTGAATGCGGTGAGTCAATCTGTTCTGCTTCTGTTCAGTTTAACACATGACAACTAGTAGGCCTATACTTCAAATACTGTATACACATAAACACGTAAACATTGTTGTGGGTCTCTGTTGAGACTTTATAACTTCAAGTGAAGTATGTATGTGTAAATGAAATATATATGTATGTGCAAGTGAAGTACCTAAATGTCTGGTCTCTGTTGAGCATTTATAACTCTCCAACTCTTCTTTTCTTTTGTCAGGAAATTAATGAGGTGAGTCAGTCTGTTCTGCTTCTGTTCAGTTTAACAAATGACAACTATAGGCCACTTCATATACTGTATACACAAACACGTAAACATTGTTGTGGGTCTCTGTTGAGCCTTTATAACACCAACTCTTCATTATTTTGTCAGGTTACCGCAGCAATTTGGCAGGTGAGTCAATCTGTTCTGCTTCTGTTCAGTTTAACACATGACAACTAGTAGGCCTATACTTCGAATACTGTATACACATAAACACGTAAACATTGTTGTGGGTCTCTGTTGAGACTTTATAACACCAACTCTTCATTATTTTGTCAGGTCATGTACGACCGCTTGTACGCAAGCGGTGAGTCAATATGTTCTGCTGTTCAGTTTAATGAATGACTACGTGTACAGGCTAATTCAATATAATACACAATGACTATCAGACAAGTACAATGTTAGCTATCACACAAAATGAATGGTTGTCATTCAGTACAATCTTAGCTATCACACAAATGGTTGTCAAACCAGCAGAAGCACAACATATCAATGTAACAAGCACACATGTCTAGTTCCCTTCTTACGACGGTGTGATGCACCAAAAAAAGCAGATCTACTGCATCTGCAACAAGCTGTGAGTTTGTAGATCAGCTATTTTTTAGTGCATGACACTATTGCACAACAAAGCATCATTAGTGCTCCTCCTGCGCTGCAGTCAGTGGTGTAATGTAACTAAATACATTTACTCTAGTACTGTATAGGCTACTTAAATACTTTGAGGAACTTTTAATTTACAGTATTATTTACAATTGCCAGTATATTTTTACTTCTACTCCATTACATCTCAGAGGTACTTTTACTCCACTGCAATTATTTGAAACCTTTAGTTACTAGATACTTGATGATACATAGCTGACCACTTCAGCTATGTATACATTTTGGCCATTTGAAATTATTTGTACACATTGCATACATTTGAAAACTTGTGAAATGGGACATTCTGCATAATGACTACTTTCTACTTTTGGTACTTTAACCCTAGAACACTAAACACGTTTTTATTACACCATCACTAAACACAGGTATATTTTAACCCAAGGTAAAATATTCCATAAAAAATATTTCTAATCAAAATATATTGCAATATAGCAATATATGGCAACTTGAGCTACTCTTCTTTAATATTTCATCATGACTTATCACAAAAAAACGAAAAATAGTTATTAAAATAGTATTTTAAAAATATTCCTAAAAGAAGAGAAATGAAGTTGGGAACTTCTCCTTTGGTCCACCCATTTCTAGGACATGTGAGATGGTCCAGTGAAGAGAACAATAAAATAAAAGTCCATTCTTTGTGTGTGGGATTTTTCTCTATCACACTATCACTAAACACGGGTGAAATTCACCCGAACACCTGCCTGTAGTTTTTCTAGGGATGTGGGCAGGGAAACAAAGCTACCTTCTATGATGTCACTGAGCATCATGAAGCTACTGAAAGACCCATCCACCTCAGACATCAGCAACATTATGATGTCACTGAGCATCATGAAGCTACTGAAAGACCCATCCACCTCAGACATCAGCAGCATTATGATGTCACTGAGCATCATGAAGGTACTGAAAGACCCATCCACCTCAGACATCAGCAGCATTATGAAAATTACAAAAATATAAGCGCCCGGGTGAAAATCACCCGTGTTTAGTGTTCTAGGGTTAAAGGGATAGTTCAGATTTTTTGAACTTATGCTGTATGAAATACTTGCTGCTCTGGTTTTGTTCAATATTAAGTAGTTCCGGTCATTTTGTGGGGGGCACTGGGGCCACGCAGTAAAAGTAAATTAATTCACAAAACTAACGTCATTTGTATTGTTTACCCATTTCTAAAATATTAGCCAACTGTCGTTCAACTTTGACCCCTTCATCACATGGAACTATTTTTTGGGCGTAGTGATATGGACACAAAAACATAGTTCCGTGTGATAGAGGGGTAAAAAATGAACGAAAGTTGCACTAATATTTTTGAAATAGGTCAACAATACAAATTACGTTAGTTTTGTGGTTTCATTTACTTTTAATGCGTGGCCCCCTGTGCCCCCCACAAAATGACCAGAACTACTTAAAATTTCACCAAAACCAGAGCAGAACTCCCACCACAGGACTCGGGCAATCAATTAATACAGTTGCAACCACTATATTAATGGCAAGTATTTCATACAGCTTAAGTTAAATAAATCTGTACTATCCCTTTAAGTACTTTTGATACCAATACATTTGTACTTTTACTCAAGTACATTTAGATTTTCTGACTTTTACTTGTAACAGAGTATTTCTACATTGCAGTATTGATGCTTTCACTTGATTGGCTGAGCACGGAATTTATTGTATGATGATGTATATTATCACTCCAACTCTTCATTCTGTTGTCAGGAGATCCACGAACGTAAAGCCAGTCAGAAGGTGAGTCAATATGTTCTGCTGTTCAGTTTAACAAATGATTAACAAGTAGTTACTAGTACTTCACATACTGTGAACACAATTCATTTGTTTGCTGGTCTCTGTTGAGCCTTTATAACTCCAACTCTTCATTATTGTGTCAGGACATGTACGACGGCTTGTACGTGTGTGTGTGTGTGTGTGTGTGTGTGTGTGTGTGTGTGTGTGTGTGTGTGTGTGTGTGTGTGTGTGTGTGTGTGTGTGTGTGTGTGTGTGTGTGTGTGTGTGTGTGTGTGTGCGCGTGAAGTGAAGTATATACAGTATATGTGCGAATGAAGTATGTATGTACATGTATGTATGTATGTATGTATGTATGTATGTATGTATTTGGTTAAAATGGGTAAGGTTTTAAAAAAAGGCAAAAGCATGCTCTGTTGCACTGGCCTAAAAGTGGGTCCTCTAAAACTGATTCAACTTCTGAGAATGTGTTTGGTTCATTAGCCACCAGATGACATACCTTATAAGTATGTATGTATGTCTGTATGTCTGTATGTATGTATGTATTTAAAAGGGGGGCTTTTTTGTAAAATCCCAGCCTACAATACCTTCATATATTTAAAATCCAATGTAAGGTTACCAGTGAAGGGCAACCTGCCTATTCACTGGGGACTATGCAAGGCAGAGGTGTCCTGTATGTATGTATGTATGTATGTATGTATGTATGTATGTATGTATGTATGTATGTATGTATGTATGTATGTATGTATGTATGTATGTATGTATGTGTATGTATGTGTATGTATGTATGTATGTATGTACGTACATACAAGTGAAGTATGTGTGAATTAAGTATCTATATATGCGCAAATTAAGTATTTATATTTGTGCAAGTGAAGTATGTATGTATGTGCAACTTCAAGTGAAGTATGTATGTGTAAATGAAATATATATGTATGTGCAAGGGAAGTACCTAAATGGCTGGTCTCTGTTGAGCATTTATAACTCTCCAACTCTTCTTTTATTTTGTCAGGAAATGAATGAGGTGAGTCAATCTGTTCTGCTTCTGTTCAGTTTAACAAATGACAACTAGTAGGCCTATACTTCATATACTGTATAAACAAACACGTAAACATTGTTGTGGGTCTCTGTTGAGCCTTTATAACACCAACTCTTCATTATTTTGTCAGAAAATCACAAGAACTTGGCAGGTGAGTCAATATGTTCTGCTGTCCAGTTTAACGATTGGCTAACTACTAGTAGGGTACTTCAAATATACACATGTAACACATGAACTCCAGCACAACACCAGCACGAATGTGCAGTAGTACATATGTAACACATGAACTCCAGCACAACACCAGCACAAATGTAAGGCAACATTTGTGCTGGTCTTTGTTGATCCTTTATCTTATTTAAAATCCAATGTAAGGTTACCAGTGAAGGGCAACCTGCCTATTCACTGGGGACTATGCAAGGCACAACACCAGCACAACACCAGCACAAATGTAAGGCAACATTTGTGCTGGTCTTTGTTGATCCTTTATCACTCCAACTCTTCATTCTGTTGTCAGGAGATCCAGAATCTTAAACACCAGTTGCTCATGCTATATACACCAGATGTTTAAGGAGGTGAGTCAATATGTTCTGCTGTTCAGTTTAATGAATGACTAACAAGTAGTATACAGGCTACTTCAATATAATACACAATGACTATCAGACAAGTACAATATGTTAGTCACACAAAATGAATGGTTGTCATTCAGGACAATCTTAGCTATGACACAAATGGTTGTCAAACCAGCAGAAGCACAACATATCAATGTAACAAGCACACAGAGCAGTCTAGTTCCCTTCTTACGTCGGTGTGATGCACCAAAAATAGCAGATCTACTGCATCTGAAACAGGCTGTGAGTTTGTAGATCAGCTATTTTTAGTGCATGACACTAACACTATTGCACAACAAAGCATCATTAGTGCTCCTCCTGCGCTGCAGTCAGTGGTGTAATGTAACTAAACACATTTACTCTAGTACTGTATAGGCTACTTAAATACTTTGAGGAACTTTTAATTTACAGTATTATTTACAATTTACACTATACTTTTACTTCTACTCCATTACATCTCAGAGGTACTTTTACTCCACTGCAATTATTTGAAACCTTTAGTTACTAGATACTATTATACAAAACATAAACTAACTACTTCAGCAATGTATACATTTTGGCCATTTGAAATTATTTTTTATACATTGCATACATTTGAAAACTTGTGAAATGAGACATTCTGCATAATGACTACTTTCTACTTTTGGTACTTTAACCCTATAGAACACTAAACATGTTTTTTGTTACACCATCACTAAACACGGGTATATTTTACACAATGTAAAATATTCCATAAAAAATATTTCTCATCAAAATATATTGCAATACAGCAATATATGGCAACTTGAGCCACTCTTCTTTAATATTTCATCATGACTTATCACAAAAAAACAAAAGATATTAAAAAAAAAAAGATAAATGAAGTTGGGAACTTCTCCTTTGGTCCACCCATTTCTAGGACATGTGAGAATGGTCCAGTGAAGAGAACAATAAAATAAAAGTCCATTGTGAGTGTGTGGGATTTTTCTCTATCACACTATCACTAGACACGGGTGAAATTCACCCGAACACCTGCCTGTAGAAAAAATCAGGGACGTGGACAGGGAAACAAACCTACCTTCTATGATGTTCTAACAATCGCCCTTTGTGCATTAGGGGAAATTATTAACTAAGGAAGATCGTAGGGTTATAGTTTGTATATTTATATAGAGATGCCACAAAAGGTAACTGACAAAATAAAACGGTTCACAATGAAATCTGTTACTTTTCTCATAGGAAAGAATACTATTCTACAAATAGTCAGCATCAGATGTCACATTTCACTTCATAAAAACAATAACATGTATAGGAACAATAAAGCAGAATAACCTCATAATGTCATCATGAAGCTACTGAAAGACCCATCCACCTCAGACATCAGCAACATTATGATGTCACTGAGCATCATGAAGCTACTGAAAGACCCATCCACCTCAGACATCAGCAACATTATGATGTCACTGAGCATCATGAAGCTACTGAAAGACCCATCCACCTCAGACATCAGCAACATTATGATGTCACTGAGCATCATGAAGCTACTGAAAGACCCATCCACCTCAGACATCAGCAACATTATGAAAATTACAAAGATATAAGCGTCCGGGTGAAAATCACCCGTGTTTAGTGTTCTAGGGTTAAGTACTTTTGATACCAATACATTTGTACTTTTACTCAAGTACATTTCGATTTTCTGACTTTTAGGGGCGACTCACACGGTCGCAACAGATTGATGTATGCTTGTTGTATGAGATGTATGCTTGTTGTAAGCTCTTTCCAATGGGAGTCACATGGTTTGACACAACATTTGTGTTGTATGAGGGGGAGGGGTGCAGTTGAAACACAGCCGAAAGCCATACAACAGCTTGTAGTCCAAAATGTTGATTCAAACATGTGACTTCCATTGGATATGCATTGGGGCGGACATGACACTTAGAACATTCATACAACAAGCATGCATCAATGTTTTAAAGGTGTGAGTGAGGCCTTACTTGTAACTGAGTATTTCTACATTGCAGTATTGATACTTTTACTTGATTGGCTTAGCACGGAATGTGATGTATGATGATGTATGATGCTAATTAAACTGCATTTCCATCCACCAGCTGTCTAAAAACTCGGAAGAGACGCCGCCGGAAGACTACAGCGACCACTATAACTATTGGTTGGACTATCTCGAACCCTCACCCGAAACCTAACCTCCCACGGGGCAGCACACCTAAACCTAACCTTAATCCATGTCTAACCAATGACTAGTAAACTAAGTATGCACCCTGACAGACGACGTCACACTGATAAGAAACAGCATGCACTCACGTGTAAAAAATGCCCCATCAAACTTTAATTTGCTGTTGGGAATTGATTACATGAAACAGTCACCCGTGCCCAGTCCCCATGTTTGTAAACAAATAATTGGTCTATAGATCTAAATGTTATGATTAAAATGTTCTGTCATGTCAGCTTAATAAATTGAAATAAGCTTCAGGTTAAGAGAAGATGTCTCATTTCTTTTTTTCTTTCTTTTTTATATATAATAATATAATAATATATATAATAATATATAATAATTTGTATATATAATACTACCTCATCAAACTTATGTTTGAATGGTACGTGTGAATATGGCCTAATAAGGCCTCATTCAAACGTATCAAACACCAATCAAGCAAATGTTACATGTGGCAAATGATACATGTGGCGAACAGCCTCTTTTGTTTGAGTGTGCTGGGTCGTTACTACAACAACAACAACAACAACAACAGATCAACTGTAGGAATGTAACCATTTATTTGAGTGAATATATATATATATATATATATATATATATATATATATATATATATAAATCTTCAAGATTTGAGTCATTTTCAAAATCCACCTGTTGGTGGTGCTGTAACTGGCCAATCTGAAAAGGGTGGGATATATTCCTCAGCCTAGTAGCCTATGAAAGTCTGTGAAAGATTCCATGTAAGCTGCCTTCATGATTTGAGTCATTTTAAAAAATCCACCTGTTGGTGGCGCTGTTAGTCTGACTCCAGGTCCCCAGCTAAATCTTTAACTCTAACAAGTACTGTACTTTTAGGCAGACATAGAATAGTACAACAATAGTACAACAACAACAACTAATTTCAGTAATGGAGGAATGGGACACCTTTCCAGAATGGAATTTCAAGTACTGTACTTTTAGGCGCAGTGGCGTGCGCCTGTAATCCAAGCTACCGGGAGGCTGAGGCTGGCGGATCGTTTGAGCTCAGGAGTTCTGAGCTGCAGTGCACTATGTCGATCGGGTGTCCGCACTAAGTTCGGTATCGATATGGAGCTCCTGGGGGAGCCCGGGACCACCAGGTTGTCTAAGGAGGGGTGAACCGGCCCAGGTCGGAAACGGAGCAGGTCAAAGCCCCCGTGCCGCTCAGTAGTGGGTTCGCGCCCGTGAATAGACACTGCAGTGCAGCCTGAGCAATACAGCCAGACCTAGTCTTTTTATGCCGGCATGGGTGGTTATGAACGAGGGACCACCTGACCTAGAATCAACCTGTTGTGTTGGGTGGGATATGGGCTAAGATTATAGACAGTGCTTTGTATGGGAACACTTGCTATATGCATCCATGTGTATTATCCCCATTTCCACTGTTTTTTTTATACCAATGGTCCATAATAATTTCCTAATAATAATGACTCGACCAGTGCAAAATCAACATCCTACATTACCATCATGCATTAGCCTGATTATCAGACTGTAGCTTACTCAGAGAGTGGGCGGGGTCTTTGCGGGCTGGATCCAGGCTAATCATGCATGCAATACCTCCATGCACTGATGCACCACGTCTACGGACCACTTATAAGGAAAAAAAGGCACTTGTGTGAAGTGAGGGGCGCTCTTATATCATACATCTTCATACGTAGGCTACATCATATTCCGTGCTCATTCAATCAAATTAATCATCACAAATGTCATGCCGGCCAATCACTTCACTTTTCTGCCCTCACTTTTATACTCAATATGCTCAGCCAATATGCTCAGCCAATACGCTCAGCCAATCAGCTACGTTATAGGGTGATCACTATCAGAATTAAATCACCGTGTTTGTGTTCACACAAAAACAGACAAAGCTGTATGCTTTTGTGCATTGTGGTGGGTCAGATGTTTGTTACATATAGGCCTATGTGACAATGATGATTTTATTTAATGATCAATAAAGACATCAATCAATCAAAAAAGAAACCCCGGCAGCCGGTCAGGTGGTCGTTTGAATATCACTATTTACAAGTCTAGTTATAAGAATGTAAATAATATGTGCTACCATGCAATAAAAGCCACTCTATATTATTATAAACACTAGCTCAATTTAAGTCAAAATAGTAGTTTGCAGCAGCAGCTACTTGCAACTGCAAACTGCATAGAGTAATGGTTGAGACGAAGCAGTGAAAGGTCCTGAAAGATACATAACATCAGTCTTACCCAATACCCAATCTTTCTGATGTATGAACACAAGGCTGCTGTACTTTAAACCTCATACACTTTCAGGACCTTTCACTGCTTCGTCTCAACCATTACTCTATGCAGTTTGCAGTTGCAAGTAGCTGCTGCTGCAAACTACTATTTTGACTTAAATTGAGCTAGTGTTTATAATAATATAGAGTGACTTTATGGCTCTATGGCTCTGGTCTCAGCCACCGTGGTGTATTTTTTGACATACCGTTTTTCTCCAAAGTTAAATGTTGCCACTACTGTTGGAGCAGCCATAAACCACACAGGTTTATCCTGATTTTCTGGGCATGTGAGGCTGAGGGCGTGTTCTCTCCTCCGCGTCATTAGCACCCATACCCTAGGTGGAGTTGGCGAAAGGGCCTTTCTGTGTGGAGTTTGCATGTTCTCGCCGTGTCCCCTAGGGTTGTGTAGTGAAATTCACTGGTCAATTTGAAAATAGCCCATCTACAAGCTCACAATGCGTCGCAAACTCGCAACGCGACTCATTGTGAGCTTGTAGATCTGCTATTTTCAATAGATTTTGTACACATTTTTAACTTGTGAAATGGCACATTCTGCACAATGAGTACTTTTACTTTTAGTAGTCCTACTTTAAGTACAATTTGATGCAGATACGTTTGTACATTTACTCAAGTACATTTTCAATTCCTTACTTTTACTTGTAACGAAGTAGTTCTAAATTGCAGTATTGGTACTTTTACTTAAGTAAAACAATTGAGTACTTTTTTCACCACTGGGCATTAAAATAAGTGTTAAAAAGCTCTATATTGTGATAGTCATTTATATAGCGTGTTTGTTCAGTACCATGCTCTCCAGCTTTCTTATTAAGATGAAAAGTCTGGATACAATTTTATCCAATCAGGATAGAGAACACAGTCAGGATACAGATTAAACAAGTGGAATTGTAATTGATGACACAAAGAAATAAGCGGAGAAAATTCAAACTGCACACTATTAAAAAAAAGCTGATTAATGGCTACTCTCTCCTGATTGGCTGAAATTGTGTCACCTACCTGAAAATGTATTTTCGGTTTATTGCGACCGGAGGTCACATTTACTAGTATGAAATCCTGCATCTCGCGTCCGTCCGTCCGTCCGTCCGTCCGTCCGTCCGTCCGTCCATATATGGTTGCCAATCCATCATGCCTCGTGACATCTCGTGACATCATGGAGACCCTTAGATCTCCATGTGGATCTGACCTCGAGGTCGCTTCTCGCCCTCAGGGCGTCTTAATGGTTAAAGAGCTGGAGAGACAAGGAGACCCCTGTGACTGAACAAACACTTTATAGCAATGATTACTATTATTGTGATTCAAAAATATATATATATTCTCAACTGTACTTCTGCTTCTGCACAGTATCCAACCAATCATGCACCCAATACAATGTCTCTTTGCTGTGGTCTGTGGATTTTTCACAGTTAACAAATACTTTTTTGATTGATTGAAGAATTTATTAACAGATTGGAGAAAAACCAAAAACAGGAAATCATCAGGAGTTATAAAGGGGAACCCCCCCCCAAAAAAAAACAACAACAACAACATAGGCCTATACAGTGAGGTGAAAAACGGTGGGTGGGGGATTCAGATTTTACAGGGGCCAGTTTCGAATTGCAGCTGTCCGTAAGTGCCCTTTGAGAGCGGTTTTGAAGGAGTCAAGGGATTTGCATGTCTTAATGACTGTTGGTCTGGCGTTCCACATTTTGGTGGCATATAGGAGCGAAATTAATTTAGTCCCTTGTTTGTGCCGAATCTGGGTTGCACATGGTTTATTGAGCTCCCTCTGGTGTTGTGGGTGTGGACTTCGTTGACATTAAGGAAGTATTTAGACAGGTACATGGGTATCTTAGTGAAGTATTTAGACAGGTACATGGGTATCTTGGTAGTGTATCGAATCTTGTGGAACAGACCCATTGCAAGATGCTGTACTCTGTCGTCAACCCTAAGCCATTCTGTCAAAATGGGCAGGGGTGAGGTGGGTTCGGGGAGTGAGGCCAAGTAGTAACCTGACCAGTTTGTTTTGGGAAGTCTGGAGCCTTGTTTTAAGGGCCTTTGAGGTTAACCTTTATTATTTTACTTTCAAAGGTGCTGATGCCATGCCCACATGGACTGTGGAAAATCAAATACTGGTAACGTGAACACTCCATAGTGAAAGATTTATTGTATAAAACAGAAGACTATAGAGCAGTCGCACCCGACAAATTAGAAAGAAGAAAAAAGGCAGGGTACAACACTTTTTTTGTTGTTTTTCTTCTTTCTAATTATTTGTTCGGCCCAAAACATTGTGTTTATTGTCATGAGTTGTCACCATCCCAGTTGGCTTTGTCCGAGGCCTTAAATGGTCTTAAAGTGATAGTTCACAATTTTTAAACATAACACAACACAACACAACACAACTAACTGACTTCAGTACCACACAGTGAACTGACACAGCAACACAACACAACTAACTGACTTCAGTACCACACAGTGAACTGACACAGCAACACAACACAACTAACTGACTTCAGTACCACACAGTGAACTGACACAGCAACACAACACAACTAACTGACTTCAGTACCACACAGTGAACTGACACAGCAACACAACACAACTAACTGACTTCAGTACCACACAGTGAACTGACACAGCAACACAACACAACTAACTGACTTCAGTACCACACAGTGAACTGACACAGCAACACAACACAAGGTCAAATAGACACACACAAGACTAAATACACACATGAACTAGTACTGACAACAAGTAGTGCATATACAGAATGACTAACAACTACTACATGAAATACACACATAAATGACTAGTACTTCAAATATAGGGTACACAATTATTTTGTTCTGGTCTCTGTTGATCCTTTATAACTCTCCAACTCTTCTTTTCTTTTGTCAGGAACTGAGAGAGGTGAGTCAATCGGTTATGCTTCTGTTCAGTTTAACACATGACAACTAGTAGGCCTATACTTCAAATACTGTATATGTGTGTGTGTGTGTGTGTGTGTGTGTGTGTGTGTGTGTGTGTGTGTGTGTGTGTGTGTGTGTGTGTGTGTGTGTGTGTGTGTGTGTGTGTGTGTGTGTGTGTGTGTGTGTGTGTGTGTCAATATGTTCTGCTGTTCATGTGCAGTAGTACATATACACAAAATGACTAACAACTACTACATGAAATACACACATAAATGACTAGTACTTCAAATATAGGGTACACAATTATTTTGTTCTGGTCTCTGTTGAGCCTTTATAACTCTCCAACTCTTCTTTTCTTTTGTCAGGATCTGAATGCGGTGAGTCAATCTGTTCTGCTTCTGTTCAGTTTAACACATGACAACTAGTAGGCCTATACTTCAAATACTGTATACACATAAACACGTAAACATTGTTGTGGGTCTCTGCAGAGCCTTCATAACACCAGCTCTTCATTATTTTTAGGGATGTGCCGATGAGATATTTTGGCCGATATCGATATCCGATATAATTAATTGCTGTTATGGCCGTTAACCGATATTACTGATGTCAATATGATCTCATTTTGTATTGAAAAATTATAATAATTTTGTCCATTCAGAAAAATACATGTAACAAGGTGTCTGCACTGCAGGCTTAGGCAAGTCAGGTTTACCTTGAATACTTCTTTATATTTAAGTGAGCTTGTAGATCTGTTCAAGCTGTTACTTTGGGCTTGTTTATCTGTAAAGACAGACCGATTAATTCATCGGTCTGATTGATTAATCGAACCGATGCCGATTAATCTAAAAACAACTCAAATCGTCCGATACCGATGTGTTTGCCGATTTGCATCACTAATTATTTTGTCAGGCTACCACAGCAATTTGGGAGGTGAGTCAATATGTTCTGCTGTCCAGTTTAACGAATGTCTAACTATAGGGTACTTCAAATATACACATGTAACACATGAACTCCAGCACAACACCAGCACAAATGTAAGGCAACATTTGTGCTGGTCTTTGTTGATCCTTTATCACTCCAACTCTTCATTCTGTTGTCAGGAGATCCAGGAACTTAAAGCCAGTCAGAAGGTGAGTCAATATGTTCTGCTGTTCAGTTTAACAAATGATTAACATGTAGTTACTAGTACTTCACATACTGTGAACACAATTCATTTTTTTGCTGGTCTCTGTTGAGCCTTTATAACTCCAACTCTTCATTATTGTGTCAGGACATGTACGACGGCTTGTGTGTGTGTGTGTGTGTGTGTGTGTGTGTGTGTGTGTGTGTGTGTGTGTGTGTGTGTGTGTGTGTGTGTGTGTGTGTGTGTGTGTGTGTGTGTGTGTGAGTGTGTGTGTGTGTGTGTGTGTGTGTGTGTGTGTGTGTGTGTGTGTGTGTGTGTGTGTGTGTGTGTGTGTGTGTGTGTGTGTGTGGCCCGCCCCCCTGGGCGTGTTCCTGGGGGTCTGGATGTTCCGGGGACCCCCCCGAGAACTCCCTAGGGACCCCCGGAGACCCCGACTTGGTAACTCTCATTTCTCTACTGTTTCGGACGTGGGGCGGCTTGCCGGAACTGGGCCGGCACCCTGGCCGTGATTCTGTGGGTCTGGAACTTCCGGGGACCCCCACACGGAGTTGCACCACTCACTTCACACAGGTGTGATTTTTTTTACTGTACTGAGAACTGTCGGTCCTAGTTAACCTCATTGCCTGTCTGTCTACTTTTTGTTTATTGTTGGTTGTCACGTTCTGACGGAACGTTCAAAACAGTTCTGTTTATAGGGTTAGGGTTAGGGTTATGGTCTATTTTACAGTAGTAATATAAGTAGTAATACAAGAAAGAAAGCATAATCAGGCGGTTGTTGCCAAGGCAACTTGGCAGGTGAAGTGTAATGGGTTTCTTTATTTGCCGTTTGCTGCCCACATGAAAGCATGTTGGGTGTGAAGTCCACCTATCTACATTTATTTTATTGAAAGGCAGACTAGGTGTAGGACCCACCACAGGCCTTTAACACTTGTTTGCGTGGCCTAGCTAATCTCAGTTGACTTTGGTGATTTGACAGACGACGTCTGCTGTGGTAAAGAAAATGCAACCTTCTTTTGGAGCAGAAACGACCTGGACCGCAATTCTGATTGCTACACTGTGTGGGACGGGTGCTCTGGTCATACTGGTCAAATGGTTCAGTCAACAAAAAGTGAAAAGGAAAATCTTGAAAGCAAGAAACCGCAGGGCAGCTACATTGCAGCAAGCAGAGCAGGCTGTCCACCAGTACAAAATCTTGGTAAAGTTGTTTTGGACCAATTGTTTGACATCTTATTACTAACTAACTGATGTCTTATTACTAACTGAGTTGCATGCTCTGCTCATTACACTAATTGACTAACAAATGTGTCTTGTAGCATCCTGGTAGAGACGCCTCTCTCATCCTCTCACTTTCTCTACTTGAGTTGACAAAGCGCCTGAAGGGAGGTTCACTAAAACCTGAAGATGTGTTTTATTCCTATATGGAAAAGGTATGAAACAAGATAATTTTGCCTACAACTAATTCTGTATAATACAACATCTGTCTCTAATATGAATGGCATGACATCAACTATGTGTTGTGTGCGCAATCCATGTTGTTTTCTTCACAGACCTTGGAAGTGGACAAAAGTGTCAACTGCTGCACAGAAATTATGGTGGAGAGTTTTGACCAGCTGAAAACTGTGGGCTCCCGTAAAGACGGGCTCTTATATGGAGTTCCTGTCAGCATCAAGGAAAATATAGCTTGCAAGGTAATCTTTGTTTATTTTTCAGTTAGTAGAGCATTTAATTCAGCAGAAATGCACACACGCATTAAACTAAATCAAAATGTTGTGTCAGGGAACCCAATACAAGATTTGTATTTGTAAAATGTTTCAGAAATACTTCTTGTGACGAGCTATTTTCAAATGTGTATATATATGTGTATATACTGTAGGGTTAAAGTGGTTAAACTGATGCTGTATTTACTCACTGGGGTCCCCCTGGAACCAATAATAAAATATCTGCACTCATTATGTGTTAAAGAAATCAACACTACAGTCTGCATGAGTTCATTCCTATCCTGTTTACATATAATTGCATCTCATAGAATATTATATATTATATTATATCATATTGTAATTGTTGCATTTTCTTCCTAGGGTTATGACACATCGTGTGCTGCAATTGCTAACCTGGACAAACCTGCTCTGATGGACAGTGTGATTGTAGAAGTGCTAAAGAGACAAGGAGCAATCCCGTTTGTGAAAACCAATCTGCCCCAAGGTCTTTCCGGGTAATTAATAGTTAAACTCTTTGTCAGTTACTTCAACCCTATATTATATAGTTGACAAAGGTACCAGGACTCTATACGGTCCAGTCCTTTTTCCGTCAACACCAAACCTCTTTGCCAAAAATAGTCGATCTACAAGCTCACAATGCGTCACAAGGCTACGCGTTTATGAGCTTGCTATTTTCACAAAATGTTCTCCCCAGAATAGGGATGCTAGGAGTTCATGTGGTTAAATAAAACCTAAGGGTTAATAAGTGATGATTTCAAAAGATTGTCAATGTAGGCTATAGACATTCAGTTAGTGCAAGCACTGCAGGACTGTATCGTCATAAGAAAAGGTTGTGATGCACTTTGCTTCATTGCTTGGCCCCCCTCCTGGCCCTTTCTCCAGTTATGACTGCAGCAACCCCATCTATGGACAGACTCTCAACCCTCACAACCTTCAGAAGACCAGCGGAGGATCGTCTGGTGGGGAGGGGGCTCTCATCGGGGCTGGAGGTTCTGTGCTAGGTATAGGCACTGACATAGGGGGCAGTATTCGCATTCCCTCTGCCTTCTGCGGAATCTGTGGATTCAAGCCCACTGCTAGGAGGCTGAGGTGGGTGTTTGGCTTGTAAGAGTAATGCATGTTACAGTCATAATACTAAGCACAAGTTTAAAAGTTTAAAAAGCACAACATAACATTGTATGGTTATCTTGACCTGATCTTGAATTGTTATGTATGTACTGTAGAGCTCGATTATACCCATGATACTTCAGGTTGTATGTCAGTCAGGTTAGAATTTGCAAGATTTCTTTGTGTCTTCTCAGTGTACGAGGCATAAACACCCTCAGCCGGGGTCAAAAGTCAGGTAAGACTGAATAAAGTTGTCCACGTGTGGCTCATCTAGTCATTAAGATTGAAACTATATGAGCGCCCTAAGTGATTTGATTTTCTGTTCTTACTTTAGTGCTTTCATCTGCTGGGCCCATGGCTAAAGATGTAAGCAGTCTTGCATTGTGTATGCAGGCTCTTCTCTCTGACCACATGTTTTGCCTGGATCCGACTGTTCCACCAATTCCTTTTAACCTTAAGGTTTGTCCACCTTTCTACGATTCATTTTGAAGCCAATGGCTAATTAATACGTAAGATAACGTTAAAGGTTACTTTAGTAACCACGGTTGTATGTATAAATTGAACGAAATACCTTTCGTTTATGGGTAGGTTTCCTTCAAAACCTAGCTGCAGAACATTATTTTATGTACTCCCAGGACAGAAAATTCTAGAATTTTCGCTGTCCTGGGCTCTAAGGGTGACGTAGGAAGCCACGCCTATCCCGTATAGATACCTGCGTGGCTACGTCAGCCCTCATTCGGAACTTTTCTTCTGCTTTAGAGAACAGAAGGGCGTTCCACGAAAGGTATTTCGTTCAATTTATATATACAACCGTGGTTACTAAAGTAACCTTTAACGTTGTATTATATAGAAATTTCACGAAATACCTTTCGTTTATGGGACTTTATGAACTCCCGTGACCTGAACTTCCAGTGGGTCCCAGGTAAACCTTTTGGGAGGGGCTCGGACCCTTTTGGGTCCAGAACCTAGTCCTTGTGGAGAGCAGGAGGCAGCGCTATGCTGCCCTGATGCCTTACTGAGCAGCGGCCCCCAAGACCGCGTGCGCTAGCGAAGGCGCTGCCACATCTAGGTTATAGTATGTGGCGAAAGTCGAGGGTGTAGACCAGCTTGCTGCTGTGCAGACTTCCTGAATGGAGACACCCTTGTAGAGTGCCCAGGAAGCTGCCACACCTCTTGTGGAGTGGGCCCTCAGGGCTTGAGGGGAATCCACGCCTTGGCTAGTGTAGGCCAGACGGATGGCTTCCACTATCCAGTTAGAGATAGTGACCTTCGTGACGGGCTTTCCTTTGGTCCTGGCACCCCAGGACACAAAGAGTTGGCTTCCTTGTCTGAAGGGAGCCAGTCTATCCGCGTATATGCGTAAAGCTCTGACTGGGCAGAGGCAATTAAGCCTGCTGTCTTCGTCAGAGGAGAACGGCGGGGGATGGAAAGCCTGTAGGTTCACTGGCACACACACTGAGAGAGCATTTTTGGGAATGAAGGCGGGGTTTGCCTTTAGGGTGACCTTGGTCGACCCCTCATCGAACCTCATGCAGTCTGGAGAGATCGAGAGCGCATGTAGGTCGCTGACCCTTTTTGCTGTCGTGAGTGCGATCAGGAGAGCCACCTTCAGGGTTAGGAGCTTGAGGCTCACGGTTTGTAGTGGTTCAAAGGGTGCTGTAGCCAGCGCCTTTAGAACCAGGGACAAATCCCACGAGGGAACGAGGGATCTGCATGTCCTATGTTCCCTGCGTACACCCTTCATGAATTGTTTTACCAGCGGGTGCTTCCACACCGTCTGGTTATCAAAGCCTGGGTGGCAGGCAGAGATTGCCGCCAAATGGACCTTGACTGAGGAGAGGCCTAGACCGTTGTCTAGGAGCTCCTGCAGGAATGACAGGACGTCGATCACTGAGGCCTGGTAGGGGACTGTTTGGTCTGGTCTTCGTGAGCACCAATGCTCGAAGACGCGCCAGGCTGTGTCGTAACGGTCCCTTGTTGACTGGGCTCTGCCTTTCTGAATCGTTTCGATTACGTTCGGAGGTAGACCCACGGCAGTCAACATCACCCTTTGACGGGCCAGACCCATAGGTCTAGGTCCTGGGGGTGAGGGTGGAAGATCTCCCCCCTCGCTTGAGAGAGGAGATCCGCTCGAAGGGGAATTCTCCACGGCTGGTCGTAGAGGAGAGGGGTTATTTCCGACCTCCAGACCCCCCACGACGGGGCTATTAGGAGCACCTTCAGACCCTGAGTCCTCACTCTGTCCAGAGTGGGGCTGATGAGGGATAGCGGGGGAAAGGCGTAGAGAAGGGTTTTGGGCCATTGGTGTGACAGAGCGTCTAGCCCCAACGTTGATGGTCCCCTGATTGCGAAGAAGAGGGGACACTTCGTGTTCTCCTCTGTGGCAAAGAGATCCACCTTGGATTTCCCAAACCTGCTCCAGACCTGGGCCACTGCATGAGGGTGTAGTGACCAGTCTGAGTAGCGGAGAGGTCCTCTGGACAGCAGGTCTGCCCCTGTGTTCAGAAGACCTGGGACGTGACACGCTACTATTGAGAGGACGCGTGTGTTGCACCACAGGATCAGTTTCTGAGCCAGTTGATGAAGACGAGGGGACCTGAGTCCACCTTGTCTGTTGATGTAGCACATGGCCGTGGTGTTGTCTGTCCTGACTAGGACATGGCAACCCAGGATGCGCTGCTCGAAGTGTTTCAGGGCGAGGAAGACTGCCATGAGCTCTAAGTAATTTATGTGAAGGGCACGTAGTGGCCCCAACCATAAACCTCTGGCTGTGAGTCCTTCCATCGTGGCTCCCCAGCCTGTCATGCTGGCGTCTGTAGTGATGACTTTCCTGATCAGAGGCTTTCCCATGGGGACGCCCTCTGAGAGGGTTTTCCTGTCTGACCACCATTGAAGGGCTAGTATGCATTGTGATGTTACTGTTACCTTCTGGTGCCGACGGTGCATTGGTACATGTAGAGAGCCTATCCATCGTTGGAAAGGTCTCATATGTAGCCTTGCTAGGCGGATTAAATAGACCGCAGAGGCCATTAACCCCGCCATCCGGAGGCATGCATGAAAAGGAATCGAGCGTCCCCTTTTGAATGACGCCACGCACTGCAGTGTTGCGTCTATTCTCTCTTGGCTCGGGCGGGCCGTGTAAGAGATTGAGTTCAGTGTTATGCCTATAAAGTCTATTGACTGTGTTGGCATAAGCATGCTCTTCTCGTGGTTTATTATAAACCCAAGCGAGTCGAGGTGGCTGAGCACACGATGTGTGTGCGACAGTGCTTCTCGTGGAGAGTCTGCAAGTAGGATCCAGTCGTCTACGTATGTAGCGAGACGGATCCCTTGCTGTCGGAGCGGAGCGATAGCTGCCGCGGTGCACTTTATGAAGACTCTGGGACTCAGTGACATTCCGAAGGGAAGGACTGTGTACTCGTACACTTTTCCTCTGAACCCGAAGCGCAGAAATTTTCTGTGCGGCGGGTAAATCGGAATGTGGAAATATGCGTCTTGCAGGTCTATTGACGTAAACCAGTCCCCTTCGCGAATTAGGCGTAGGAGGACTGGTGGAGTAAGCATTTTGAATCGCAGCTTTTTTAAGTGACGATTCAATGCCCTCAGGTCTAGAATGGGACGGAGTCCGCCCCCCTTTTTCTTTACCAAGAAATAGCGGGAGTAAAAACCGTTCATTGATTGGTCGAGGGCCACCTCTGTGATGGCGCCTTTCTGCATTAATGAATTGATTTTCTCTTGCAGAATGGCGGCCTTTTGCCCGCTCGCTTCTGAGAAAATAATTTTCCTGGAAGTGGGCGGTTTCGAGGCGAACTGTAGCCTGTATCCTGTCTGAATTGTACGGATTATCCACGGGGAAGCCCCGGATATCCGCCATTGTGACAGATGACGTGACAAAGGGTTCCCTGTGCTTGTCAGCGTGGTGCATGGCCTGCCTAGGGGAAGACTTACTTTGTGTGAAATGTCTCCCTCTAGTGAATTTTTTCGGTATTGAGTTTGGAAAAAATTGGCGTGGAGTTTTTGGCCTGTGACAGCTAAAGCTGTCACAGTGTGGGTTATCTTTCCCACTGGGCCTATGCCCTTCAGAGTTGGTTTTATTGTTTTTTGTGTTTTTTGTTTTTTTGTTTTCTTTATTGAACAACGTGGAAAAACATACACATGTGAATTGCACATAACAATTTTCGGGGTCTGTACAACGGTGCTCACAGCACTGTGTACAGGCCCCCTTAAGCGCTTCAGCGCAGGCTCTGAGGTGAGATCTGTGATCCCCACCTCTGGCCTTGAACTCTGAGTGTGGTGGGGAAGATGACCCGGCCCGGGCAGGTCATTTGCGCTTCCCCTGGCCTCGGCCTCTGGGAGCGCTCCTGGCCTTGTAGGGCGGCGGAGAGGTGCGGCGGTCTGCTCTGCCTCGGCCTGCAGGCTGTCGCTGTCTATCTCCGCTCCGGTCCTGGGACCTGGGTTTGTCATCGGTCTTGGCCTTCCAGGGTGCCTTCTTAGCCTTGGGGCGGCCTACCGGGGCGGCCTGGTTGGCCAGCGGTTCGAGCGCCTTCATCGTCTTGGTGGAGGACTCGAGCTGTTGGATGGTCTCTGACATCTTGGCCAGAGCGTCCTTAAACATACTGTCTGGGTGGATATTTCCAGCCACAAACTCTTTCTTTGTCTCCAGGGAGATGGCGCTGGTCTGATCGACCCAACGCCATCTCTCCTGGAGGATGGAACATGCCATTGCCTTGGCGTTGTGGAGAGTGGAGTCCCTCTGGAGGGTGGCCATCTCGTGATTCAGGCGGCGTAACTCGGCCAGGTCTTCTGGCAGTTCCGCTAGCTGGACTTTAATGGACTTCTGTCCCATCTCAATGAGGAGGCTCTTCATGGAACCCTGGAGAAGTGCTCCTGCATTGAGGGCCTTCGCCACGAATGACATGTGTGCATACTGCCACTTGTTCAGCTTTGAGGCTTCCCTCACGCTGCTGGACAGGAGCTGCGGTTCCTTTACGTGGTGATCCACTCTAGGAGCTGCAGGGTTGGCCAGGTAGGCCGCTATAGCCTTGTCCATAGCTGGCATGAAGTCTATGGCGAGGGTTTGTTTATCTGGTATGTCGTTGGGCCCCTTGGCGCTGGCCTTGGGAAAATCCACCTTCAGGAGGGGTTCGTCCCAGGCGTGCATCATGGCCTCCTCGAAGCCCTGTGCCATAGGGAGCTTCTGTCTTCTAGGTGCAGGGGGGGGGGCGGACTCATCAGTCCTGCCTTCCCATGGTAGTACCTTGACAGTTGACTTAGGCCATGTGTGGTTACAACGTGCACTAGCCTTCCTGTAT
This sequence comes from Electrona antarctica, assembly GCF_951216825.1. Classification (NCBI taxonomy): domain Eukaryota; kingdom Metazoa; phylum Chordata; class Actinopteri; order Myctophiformes; family Myctophidae; genus Electrona; species Electrona antarctica. The sequence goes on from NC_136812.1 coordinate 38,753,258, forward strand.
ATCTCGTAAATATTGGAGTCATCCATGGGGGGTACAGGAGGCGGGGGGACAGGAGCCCTGGCTTGCTGGTGCTCCTGTATGTCCATGGCATCCAGGTCGTCGAAGGGGCGACGAGTGGTGCTGACGTAGTCCCCGGGGGAGAGGTCATCATGGCCATCTCGCTCGTCCGCGTAGGCCTCGTCCAGGACGTGGTAGTCCTGGAGTTGCTCCTGGAAGGAAGGGAGCTCGTCATCACGAAGCTCCCCTTCCTCCCTGGTAGTCCAATGCTCCCCACCGGGAGACATTGCGCGGTCTGGGGAAGGGTCCAGGCGGTCCACCATATAGCTGGGTGCAACGGCAGGCTGTCTGCGTCTAGCTGTATGTCTGGGCGGGCACTCAATGGTGGCCTGCACGACGTGTTGTCGAGCACGTGGAGCTGGGGAAGAGCGGCGCGGTGCGAAGGTATCCCTTGGCCTCGCGCCATGAGCCTCGTAATCAGTGGCCTCGTGAGCCCTGGTTGCAGAGGCTGAAGTAGCGTACCTGTCTCGGCTAGCGCCGGCAGGTGCTGCTCTTGAAGAAGAGGCTCCGGTTGGGGCTCTGTTGCCCGAGTAGTCGAGCCTCTGTCTCGGGGTAGCTCGTTGTCCCTCTCCGGTGGTGACGCGGGGCCAAAGCCCCTTTGGCGGGACTTGTATGCGAGCTCGTCGCGGGGGAGGAGTGGGGCTCCTCTCTCGGAGTCCGTGGGCGGCAAAGTTGTCATAATACCTTTGGACACGTCCGAGCCTGTTGTTTAGGACGTCGTCGTCCATTTTCTCACAATGGAGGCAAACGGGACCGATTTCCTCCATGGACTCACGGGTGTGGGTGAGGCCGAGACAATACATGCACTCGTCATGCCCGTCTTTGCCCGACATCGTGTTCCCGCATCCCCAGGTGGAGCACGTCTTTTGTTTGGGGCCTTCTTGACAGTCGGCGGGCACCGGCTGTCCTCGATGGCGTCTTTCCCCGGGCTGGGTCTCCCTCGTCAGCGACATGGTTGCTTGTAGAGAGAGGAGTCCGAGTGCTTAACAGCCACAGGTTTATCTTCCTCGTGGCGTGTAATAGTAGACCACAGGCGTATCTGCCTAGTAGCGCTAAGCTAACTATGGATAGCTTTAAGCTAACAAACGCTAGCTTTAGCGAGAGAGAAAAAGAGGCGCGAGCTGTTTTTTCGACAAGCTAGCGTAGCAACAAGTTGCCTAGAACTCACTTGTGTCGAAGTTCGGCTTTTTTTCTCGAGAAGTATCCTTCTGTTTGCTTCGAGAGTGTGCCAGAGATCTCACGGTCCTAAAGAATTAATCTCTCGGCCGAGTTTGCGAGATATATTACCCTGCACACACTGGAATGTTAAAGTTCGTTCTCGCAGCTTAGCAGAAGAAAAGTTGAATGAGGGCTGACGTAGCCACGCAGGTATCTATACGGGATAGGCGTGGCTTCCTACGTCACCCTTAGAGCCCAGGACAGCGAAAATTCTAGAATTTTCTGTCCTGGGAGTACATAAAATAATGTTCTGCAGCTAGGTTTTGAAGGAAACCTACCCATAAACGAAAGGTATTTCGTGAAATTTCTATATAATACAACTGATGCTATCTGATGTTTTTCATTACATTAGTTACTTTGACACTTTTTTTTCAATGATCAATGATTTTCGTCAAGCAACGCAGTGATGCAACAAATTATGAACGCACCACCCACAACAAAAAACAATTGGGAAGCATTTGTGAATGTGGGCAAGTATCTATCTGAAGGTAGACAGGCCTACAGTTTTGGTCAACATTGAATTATTTGTCTCAAAATCAGTTTGGGGGATAAACAATGTCCTCATAAATTCTGGAACAGTTAGTGCAATGTCACTTGTATACCACAACCGCATATATAACACATTTGTCTGGCCAGTTGAAACACATATCAGTTTGATTCATGGTGTAGTTACTGCATTTACACTAGGCTTTGTAAGGCAGCAGAGGATAGCATACTTCATAATGTCTTCAGGAATTCCTAGACCTGCATCACCACTGGCAGAGACATGAAAACTAAATGTTGTGCATTTGATTGTAGAATCCATGTGTATTTTGTCAAAGTCAAAGTCTGTAAATAAATGTGTCTAATACAGGATTATTGATCATCTGAAATGATTTTGGACTATCTTTATCTGTAGGTGTACCAGAGTTCCAAACCACTGAGGATTGGTTACTATGAGAGTGATGGCTACCTGCAGCCATCTCCAAGCATGGCTCGAGCCTTCAGGGAGGTCAAGGCTATGTTGGAGAGAGCAGGACACACTGTAAGAGACACACACACACACACACACACACACACACACACACACACACACACACACACACACACACACACCTTTAATTATTTCTGCCCAATAATCAGTAATGTGTAATATACTGTACCATGTATTGTAAAGCCTCTCTGCTTGTTTGAGCCAGTTTGCTTTAGGGCTGAAGTGGCCTTGAGCAAGGCACTGAACCCCCAACGGCTCCTGCTACTGGTCGTCCGTCTGTCTGTCCGTCCAAGCCAAGATTGCAAATCTAGTGCCCAAAACCTATTGTCATGAGATAACCATAAATATACTGTACCTGCTATATCAATGTGTGAGTTGTCCTGACTGAAATACATGGCCTATTCCCCCTATTCTGCTAAACATTTACCAGAAATAGCCGATGATCTACAAGCCCACAACACGTTGCATTATGGGCTATAAGGAAACAGACCAAGTACAGTACAGAGCCAACTCTGGTCCGTTTCACCAAGTAGCTAGAGGGTTTAAAAGTGGTTCATATATGTTGTATAATTATTCTTTTTTCCATCTCTTCTCTCCACCTAGTTTGTGTCCTACTCTCCACCTAGGCTCAGTTATGCCATGCATGAGCTGATTATCAGGGGTATCCTTGCAGACGGTGCGGTCACGTTTCTCAGTGGCTTGTGAGTTAAAACTTTCCTTGGAGCCAAACAATATTTCAGCTTTTGAAAAATGATAATCATAATTTTCTTAAAATGTGCAATGACATTGTTTGAGAACAATCAGTCACTATGATGTTTCAGGAGGGGAGGCCCTGTGGATTCTACTCTGACCATGCAGACATTCAGTTTCGGACTACCAAAATCAGTGAAAAGACTCATCTCTATCCTGCTCAAGCCCCTAGTGAGTGCTCCCTATGTATGTCTACTGGCAGAATAGTTATATGTACTATGGAGTATAATTAGGCTATATAAGCCTAAACAATGTTTTTGTATTGTTATAGTAACTTATATTAAATATGGATAGTCTTCTGTTGTGATTTGATGTGTTCCTGCTCCTCGGGTGACTTGAAAGGTGGTCATAATAATGACATCATTGCCAGATATTTGCTCAGTCAGAATGCTGCTTGAATACTATAATGTGACTCTTTCCCAGTTTCCTCGCATGGCTGAAACCATGGATGCTGTCTGTGGAGTTAGGTGAGACTAATTGTGCATGGTGTTGCATGTTTATACTACCTATCGTTCTATGGCATGCAGAGTAAACATGCAGTGGAGAAAAAAAAACAAATATCCACCCTCTCTGCTCCTTTCAGCTCCATTCAAGCTCTGTGGCAACAGCATGCTGATGTGGAGGTAGGCTACTGATAGACATTCTGGTCACAACCAGTGAGCTTTATATTGTGGTCACAACCCAGCTTTCTGTGGTCTTTCAACCAGTAATGCTTGCATGTTTTCTAGTGTGGTATCCATGGGAAATGTAGTTTTTTGTGTTATTAGGACATAGGGGTGTAACGATACATTATAACAGTGATGCGATACGAATCGTGATACGTGACGATTCAATACAACATGGTCGAAACCGTCGAATCCGATATTCGTTACTTTGTAGCGATACGATATCATACAATTCAGTGATTTTAAATTGATATAGTAACTATTTAGCCAAAAACTGTGGATAGTGCAGGATTTTTCTTTTAAGAGAAAATGTATTATTATGGATATAAATAAGTAAACAATGATTCACTGGCAAATACATAGATACAGTATTTTATTTGAACACATGGACAAACTCACACCTTGACACACGTCACACACAGATCCCTTGCATACTTTATTTAATAGTCTATCTAATATTTTTTTACATAGACTATTAAACAAAGTAAAGTAATTAAATCCCTGGCTAAATATAAGTCACAAGTTCTTAGCATCACTACAATGGAAAAGGACAACCTTACTTATATCAATACAAATAGCAATAGATGTAGTACAGTAGTTGCTGTTTACATAATGTAGTTGGATCATTGAAAAATATCAAATTATCGGTGCAATTACTGTATCCTTACACCCCTATCAGGACTACATTCATGAGACGATAGCTGAGTGGAGGAGACTTGAGATGGACGTGCTACTGTGCCCCATGCTCGGACCAGCCTACAACCTCTCCTACTGTACCAAGATCAACTGTACGGTACACCATTCTGCCTGCTCTGTTAGTACCAAATATGAAAATAATAAATAACATACTGATGATGATCTTTGTTGCTTTCGTATGCCTGTAACTCTGTACCACCAGCTGCACTCTCTTACACCATTCTCTACAATCTGCTCAACTTTCCCGCTGGAGTGGTGCCTGTTTCTACGGTGACTGCAAAGGACGAGGAGGAACTTAAACACTATAAAGGCCATTTTCAGGACCCCTTCGACAAGCTCTTCAAAAGGGTAAGGAAGTAGTGGACATATCCATTTCAGTGTATATGCTGTGAATCATATCGGCTTTAGTTTGAATATAGCCTGTACATTTTTATTAAGAAGGCTGTTGCTTGCTCATTGCTTGTTATACATATATTTACCCCTTGCCCTGTCCTCATCTATGTCATAGTAGATATACAGTACACAGCTATATGCCCAGTGCCCACAATAGGGTTTACTGTATGGCCACTACAAATTGAGCAGTGATACATAATGTTCCTGTGTTGAAATACAAATTAAAATTCTATGCACAACCCTGTGCTCATTCACCTCAGTCAAGCCCTGTAGGGAATCGCTCGTACGCATCAGTGTACAGTGCTGCTGTGCTGACAGTATTGCAGTACCGGCGACTGTGGCTCAAGAGGTAGAGCAGGTCGTTCAATGATCCATGGGTTGGCGGTTCGAATCCCGGCTCCTCCTGGCTACATGTCGAAGTGTCCTTGGGCAAGACACTGAACCCCAAATTGCTCCCGATGTGCTGGTTGGTACCTTGCATGGCTTCCGCCGCAATCGGTGTATGAATGTGTGTGTGAATGGATGAATGTAATGCACAATCTATGTAAAGCGCCTTGGATAAAGGCGCTATATAAATGCACCATTTAGTACCATGTACAGTATAGTGTACTGACTGACTCCTATGTTTGCATGCAGGCTGTTGCTGGAGGCGAGGGGCTGCCCGTGGCTGTACAGTGTGTAGCTCTGCCCTGGCAAGACGAACTCTGCCTACGCTTTATGAAGGAGGTGGAACAGCTGGTCAAACAATGTCAAATAAGCCAGAGTAATACATCTTAGAGGTGCCTTAAAGGACAACTTTAGTTTTTTTTCAACCAAGGTTCATGTTTTAGGTTGTTATTAGAGAAAGTAAAAGGTGAGTGTTATTTTTTATTTTTTTCATTTGGTGCTTTCTTTTGGAACCTAGGGGGCTGCCATACTGTGTTGTAGGCTCAATCGTCAGTTTGTCACCACCTCCTTCACATTCAATAGACCCTGCAATCTTTTTTGACGAGATGTAATTTCCTGGGGTCAATAGGACTATAATAATAATCCGTAAAATGTTGTAAAAGAAAAAAATAAGACCTATTTAGCCACTTGTTTGAATGAACCTTTTACTTTCTCTAATAACAACCTAAAACATGAACCTTGGTTGAAAAAACCCAAAGTTGCTAAGATGGATTTGCCTTGAGGTCCACAAGGTCCTCTGTAATCTATAAATAATTATAAAGGGATTTAGATTGTTACTGATTTAAATTTTGTGAAAAGACTGGGACAGGTGCGTAGGAGCAGGCAACCAGTCCATTATGCACTGCTTTAAATGTAAAACACATGTTTTCCATACTACGGTAGCTGAATTGCTGTAATCATGGAGGTATTTTGATGTAATCATAATGATGTAGGCCTGGGTATTTTGATGTAATCATCATGCTGTAATGATGTAGTTTTTCTTTTAATGATTTCATACAGAGGGAGTTGAGAGCAGAGAGCCAAGTAACACATTGTGTATTCCATGCAAACATCATGGAATAGGCCTATCACACTATCTCCTAATCACAATTAAACCAACAGGCTAATATACGTACTCCCACATGGCTAAAACAGCAGGAGATAATTATAAATTATTCAAACGTGTTTACTTTTTAATGTTAAAGGCGCTCAAACTTTCTTCTTTCCTGCCTTGATTTCCTTACCCCCCAGCTTAATTTGTGTAAAATTAAGCTGTGTAATAAGCGGGATAATGTATGGCTGGGTGGTCATTGTTGATAGATAAATCAGGGTGATTTATCTATCAACAATGACATTATCCCTTACGTAGTTATTCACTACATCCACCACCAGGGGACACTACTAGATAGCGTATGGTCTATATGAACTTCAAGTGCCCTGTAGTGGATTGGTGAAAGACTGACAGAAAGTGAAGACTGGGACAAGATAATTATTATTCAAATTCATTTATTTATTTTCCAATAATACATATTATGCAGTACAACATCTGTAACAATAATGACTGCCCTCAAAACTGTTAAACTATTAGACTATAGTATACTCAAGATTGATATGGAGAAGTCTTGGCTTCTCCATATCTGAACTAGGCCCAAAATATAGGCCCAAAATATAAATGTGTTATTAGAGTGACACAATACAAGAATTGACATCGACAGCATCTTCTTTTGTGTTACGTGCATGTGAGCAATCGGTTTCATATCTATAACATACTATAGTATGTCATTTTTCGACATAATAGTTTTTCATGGTTTTCGACGATAAAAAATAGATGAAAACTAGAAAAAGTGCCCTTCCGGGCACAGGTCTCCACCAGGAGGATAGGAGTGTGTGTGATGTTTGGCAAGGATGTTTAGGAGGATGTTTTTTTTTTTTTTTTTGATGATTTGAGGCATTTTGTTCCAAAAATGTGTTTTGCAAAAATCAACCTGTTGGTGGCGCTATAACAGGCCAATGTGAAAAGGGTGGGATATATTCCTCAGCCTAGTAAGAAAAAGTGTGAAAGATTTCACGTAAATTGCATGCTGCGTTCATGATTTGAGGCTATTGTTCAAAACGGGGCAATCTTGCAAACTGTGAAAGCCAATTATAGGCAATTAGGATGGAATATGAAATATCGGACAGATCCAACTTGAGCACATGACCATAGAGATACTGTGTAACGATTTGTGAGATTTTTGGACAGAATCTGGAGGAGTAATATCAAAAAATGTGTTTTACAAAAGTCGGCCTCCTGGTGGCGCTATAAAAGGCAGATGCGGAAAATGCAGGTCAAAGGTTTGTCCTTGGCCTCTAGGGAGTGTGCATGCAACGTTTCACGCAGATCGGTGCAGTTGTAGGTCAAAAATGTGAAAAGCTGCCTCATGGTGGCGCTATAACTGGCCGTTCTGGAAAATGTGGGGCAGAGGTTCATCGTTGGCATCCAGGGAGTGTGTGTGCAAAGTTTGGCATCGGCCGGGTTAACGGTGCCGGAGATTAGCTGTACACAGACGGACGGAAGGACACACACACGGACGGACGGACACACACACGGACGGAGTGCAAAACATACTCTCTCCCCATGCCTTCGGCCTGGTGGAGACAACCATGCTTTGTGACAACATACTATAGTATGCCCTTTTGCGACATACTATAGTAGGCCTATAGTATAGTATGTCGTTTTTCATGGTTTGACGGTACAAAAATGGAAAATCATGGCGTTCGACGATAACAAATATGAAAACCATGCTTGTCGACAACCATAGATTAAAAAACATAGATGCCTCATTGGTCGTTGCAGTTCATTGGAGCGACCTGTCTCTAGCGGGAGGCATATGATGTTGCACATGATAGGGCCCTCAGAAGGGTTTGTTTTACAGTATAGATTGGGGTCCCAGAGATAAACATGGTATCAAAAGTACGTCAAACTCATAAGACCTGATTTTGTATAAATTCAGTTAAACCTGTTTAACCTGTATATGCACCTGTTTGAGGTACTTACTGTATGTATTATGATCATCAATAGAGAAGAGTGGCAGATATCTCCCCTTGTGTGTATTGTACGTATATTGTCTTGTCTTGTTTTGTTTTGTTTTCGGTTGTATGTATTGTCAATTGTCAGTCGTTTCGTTTACATGTATGTTCGATTAAAATTCAATAAAACGTAAATTGAAAAGAAAAAAAGTACGTCAAACTGGGGATCCTTGAAATGGAAGAGGTAGAGAAACACTGCACTATAGGGCAGTGGTGGAAAAAAGTACTCACATTTTTTACTTGAGTAAAGGTATCAAAACTGCAATGAACACTGTTAATCAAAAGTTACTTGAGAAAAAGTACTCATGTCTTGCAGTGTCATGTCTTGCAGTTTCAAATGTCCCATTTGCAACTGCAAGTCATGTCTAAAATGTATAAAAATCTTTTGAAAATGGCATATCTACAAGCTCATAACGCGTCACTTCACATCGCACCACATTGTGGGCTTGTAGATCGTCTATTTTCAAATAGTGGTTAATGTAGCCTGTATGTTTTGTAATAATAATCAAAATCTACAAAGTAAGTGGTAAATAAAGTTGTCAAACAATCTGATATGTAGTAGAGTAGAAGTAAAAGTATTGAAAAATGCATATGCTCCAGTAAAGTAAAAATGATAATCACATTTTGACCTCTTGACCTTTGTCAAGTAAACTCACAATCACAATTAAGTTCTTCTTTTGGCCAGTAGGTGGAGGCACCGTCCTGTGCAGTGTACAGTGATGCTATTGCTAAACTGGGGTGGTGTACTAAATGTGGATGATGGTACTGACGGACTCCTATGTTTGCATCACACATGCAGGCTGTTGCTGGAGGTGAGGGGCTGCCCGTGGCTGTACGTACATAGCTCTTCCCTGGCAAGATGAACATAATTATAACCTACTAACTTTGCTACTACAGGGAAAACATGCACATACCATACGTACATATTAATGTTACTGTTTTTCTATAGTACTCTTTATTCTATCCCTTTGTGTGCTGTGCTTGCTGCGTTGTTGTTTGAATATTATGCTATGCTGGCTGCATTGTCTGCAAGGAAGCCAAACAAAAATAAGTTTTACTCTTATGTAGATGTAACAAAGACCAACCTTGAAGCCTACGCTTTAAGGAGGTGGAACAGCTGGTCAAACAATGTCAAATTAGCCAGGATTGAGAAACATGGCAGCCTTAATTGGGCCTTAGAGGTGGTTTAAACTGAAAGTGGTTAATTGCGACCGTAGGTCGCATTTACTATGAAAACCTCATCACTCCTCCATATGTGGTCATGCCTCGTGACATCACACCTCCATCTCCATATATGGAGCTGACCTATTCTGACATTCCATATGCTGATCCTCCCCACCCGTCCTTCCTCTTCGATGTCTCCCTTTTGACTGATACCTGTCCATTCAAACTCTAAAGTTATTAGTGCAGCAGTGCCCGACAGCCGACAAAATCTAGAGTTCTAAACAGGCCCGAAACCTAAGGACCGGGGCCGAGCCGGCCCTACCTGGGCCCTCATAAAACCCTGTACACTGAAGAAAGACACTGCCCCCCTGCTGCCACCCTTAGATCTCTGACGTTCCATATGTTGATCTGACCTCATCAAACCCTGTACACTCAAAACACTGCCCCTGCTGCCACCCTTAGATCTCCATATATGGAGCTGACCTGTAATGACATTCCTTATGTTGATCTGACCTCATCAAACCCTGTACACTCAAGACACGCTCCATATATGGCCAGTACAGAATTAATTCCATATGTTGATCTCACCCTCCCATGCCAAAGTGCCAGTGCTCGCCCAGCAGTCTGCCGTCACCCAGGCGGATGCGTATACACGCGACCTCGGTAATATACATAATGATATACTGTAAAGTCACAGTGAGTATAGAGCCATGCTTTCCTGCTTTAAAAGGGGTCATGTATATACTTTATGATTAGGTTCCATTCTATTCATGAAATAACATGTTCTTTCCATACTTTTGATAATAATATAGGTATAATGGGGGGGTCAAATCAATATCCTTTTTGGTCAAATAAAACAGTGTGCAATCATCATGGAATAGACATCTCCTGATCACAAACCATGTAGACTACACAGTAACAAAGCTATGTACGTACTAAAACAGTAGAAAATGGGTTAATGTTAATTGAGTTTTGTTCACTATGCAGATCTAAAATAACTAAACTATAGATAAAAGTGGCATGGCACACTATTGCTTTAAATTCTAGGTAAGGTAGGCAATTTTACCCCCATTTCACTGGCAGTCAAACTAATCACTTGATTGAGTTGAACTGTTTAAGAGTGCACAATAACAGTCTAAATTCTTGTATTTTTAAAGATGTTTTAAATAGGCTGCATTGGATTCAGTTACCTAAATCTGCAGTGCACCATTTAAAACTGCTAAAAACAAATTCTTACATCTTGATATTCTGTAAATATATGTTAAACCCAAAGTTTGGCTAATGTGCAAACTTGAACTATAGTTAGTATGATTGATTATTGCATAATATTGTTAAATGATCTGTTCCAGCTTGGAGGCCTCATAGAGATTCAGATGATCTCAGGCACAATGTACAACCTATTTGTGTTAAAA